>NC_091462.1:23038957-23347290 GCF_027789765.1 Dendropsophus ebraccatus | reverse complement strand
GACACCCCTTCCCTTCCACAGACGCCATTATCTTGGAAGGTGAGTCACTCTGCAGGTCCCACTACACAGAAGGATCTCTTATCCCCACAGGGGAGCTATGTTACTACAGATCCACTGGTTACAGAGGGAGTTATGAGGCTCTTACTGCAAGACTTGAAATTGTCTATCCAGCAGAACATAGACAGAGCCATAGCTAAAGTTAGCAAAGACATAACTGCTATAGGGGACAGAACGGCACATATTGAGACCAAAATGGCGGAGCTTACAACAGCTCACAATAATCTAGCTGACACTACAAATTTATTAGAGGACGAAGTCAAGACCTTAAAACTGAAGTTGGCAGATGTTGAAGATCGTTCTAGGAGGAACAACCTCCGTTTAAGAGGAATTCCTGAAACAGTTAGGACTGAACAACTGGGAGATTACTTAACTGATTATTTTGCTCTGCTAGTACCTGAAGCCTCAGAACGTGACTTGTTCATTGACAGAGCCCACAGGCTGCCAAAACCTAGGAATCTCCCTGCAGACATTCCTAGAGACACTATGCTCAGGGTACACTTTTACCATATAAAGCAACAGATCATGGCAGCTGCCAGGAGAGGTCCAAAGATTCCAGACCGGTTTGCCTCCATTTCTATATTTGCCAACTTATCTGCTGCTACACTGGCCCGCCGAAGAGAATATGCAACTAGCACTAAAATCTTCAGAGATAACGGAATTCAGTACAAATGGGGCTTCCCTGTAAAACTTATCATTTCGAAAAACGGAGCTAAAGTGGTCGCTAATACCCCATCAGCTGCCCTGAAACTATGTGAAGAATGGGAACTTGCCCCAGCAGAGATGGAAACCTCCAGAGGTAAACGCCACTCTCAAAGACCTTTATCACCAGAGTGGTCAGTAGCTGCCCACAACCACAAGCGCTCACGTTGACTCTGTCCCATACATCTATGTTGTTATAATGGGCATTCAGGAACCGTACTCAGCTACTGAAATGGGTTCTCCTCCCTTCCTGCATCTGGTTTTTCACTTACAGTTATATTGTGTGGTTTAGAATTGGGTTATTTAATGCCGGGTAGGCATGGAAAATCTAGGTGGTTTCTCTTTTTTCTTTTTCTCCCACCTAGTACCCTCCTGAGATGGGCCTCTCTCACCCATCACCCAATCTTTTCTTGCTTTTAGTTCTTATATCATTTGTTATTTGTTGTTATTATGTTTGTTCACTGGCATGTTCTCCTATACTGAATGATGGAATCTACTGCCCCCTGCGGGCCTTTGGGTTCTGGCACCCCCTCATCTCTTGCGTGTACTCCAAGGTCTCCCTAAAAATTCTTAACCTGACACGACCATGGGTATTCGAATAATTTCTCTCAATGTAAAGGGATTAAATTCCCCATTTAAACGCTCCCTCCTTTGGAAGGAATTAAAGGGACAAAGAGCTGATATATGTTGCATCCAAGAAACCAATCTTGACCAAGAAAATTTACATAGACTAAAACATAGAGATTTTTCACATATTTTTTCGGCATCTGCAACACGCAAGAGATGTGGTATGTCTATACTTATAAAAAATACTATAGCTGTATCTGTACAGCAATCCATTTTAGATGAGAATGGAAGGTATGTAATCCTGGTTTGTCTCCTCAACAACCAGCCTTTTACACTAGTTTCGCTATATGCCCCAAATAGGAGGCAACACAGATTTATTAAAAAAGTTTTTGCTAAAGTTAATACTCTCAAGCAAGGGCAACTTATCATAGTTGGGGATTACAACCTAACAGTGTGGCCCTCTCTAGACTCCACGTCATTATCGCCCCCTCCAGAACCGACCCCTCTATTTAATACCATTTCTATGTATAGCCTAATTGACCCATGGAGAATTCAACACCCGGGTGAAAGAGACTATACATTTTTCTCCAATCCCCATAAAATATACACAAGAATAGACTTCTTCTTGATAGATAGAATTATGCTGCCACGGATTATCTCCTCATCCATAGGGACAATTACGTGGTCAGACCACGCTCCAATTGCTATAGAATTAAGGGAACAACATGGTCACTCCTACGACTCGGTCTGGAGATTGAACAATTTCATACTTACACATACTAAATACTCCCCTGACATCCTAAAAGTGCTCCTGGAATATTTCCAGTTTAATGATGATGGGCAGGTTTCAGACACGACCCTATGGTGCGCCCACAAGGCTACATTGCGAGGGCAATTTATTAAGCAGAGTGCGCATTTCAAAAAGCAACATTTAGCAGAAGTCGCCACAGTACAAACAGCTTTAGCGGACCTACATAGGGCCAACAAGGCCAGGTTTGACCCTACCATCGCCAAAGAAATATCTTCCCTAAATGCTAAATTACATGAGCTTCAAATACATAAGTATAAACTAACGTTAAAAAAACTAAAACTAACATATTACTGGCATGGGAATAAACCCAGTGCCTTGTTGGCTAAACAAGTACAGGCTAGGGCACTAAAATCACGCATCCCGTATATTTACAACCCCGTTAATGAGAAAATAGTGGATCCTAAAGGAATCGCAAATACACTAGCTTCCTACTACGCCAAACTATATAATCTGAAACTGGACCCTAACACCCCCCAACCCTCTACCCCAGCCATTCAAGAATATCTAAATAAGCTTCAACTCCCTTCACTATCTGCAGACCAAATAGAATCCCTTTCTGCTCCTATTAATGCGGAAGAAGTGTTAGCAGCAATAAAAACCCTTAAATGCAACAAATCTCCGGGCCCGGACGGGTTGTCCAACGAATATTACAGACGGTACAAAGACATACTGACTCCATACTTAGTGCGAGTTTTTAACTCAGCTATCTCCCTAGGTTCCTTCCCTCCTGAAATGTTGGCTGCACTGGTAGTCACTCCTACACCTAAGCCAGGGAAACCGTCAGACGTCCCAGGTAACTTCAGGCCAATATCATTATTAAACATTGACCTGAAGTTATATGCAAAAATCCTAGCTAGTAGACTAGTGGATGTACTGCCCAAACTTATAACGTTCGACAGAGTGCATTGGGGTTATTTGGATCTGGTGCTGGATAAATTCGGCCTAAAAGGGGATATACACAGAGCTATAATGGCTCTATACTCTACACCTACAGCTAAAGTGTATACAGCTGGCACCCTGTCCACTGAATTTAAAATAACTAATGGCACTCGTCAGGGGTGCCCTTTGTCGCCCCTGATCTTTGCCATGGTGATGGAGCCTTTGGCTCAAAAGATTCGCGAATCCCACATATTCAGGGAATCATAATAGGCCATAAGGAACATCGTATAGGCCTATTCGCAGACAATGTAATCTTAAGTCTGACTTCCCCATACTCCTCCTTAGAAGGCACTATGCACATCCTGCAGGAGTTTGGTGAGCAGAGTTATTACAAAGTCAACAACACAAAATCATTAATTCTGGCAATGAACATTCCTGAAGAACTCCAGAAAACCTTAAAAACTAGATTCCCATTTCCGTCGTCGGAAAGGTCAAATCCCCTACTTGGGAATCACACTTATGTATCCCCTATCTAAAATGGCCAATACTAACATTGACAAACTCGCTTCCGTTGTGCGGAAGGATATCAACTCATTCTCCAAGCTGCCCATTTCTTGGATGGGGAGAATCTCTGTGACCAAAATGGTGATGCTCCCTAAAATCCTCTATTATTTCAGGAACCTGTCCGTTCCCATTCCTAGAAAAAGGATCAAATGCCTACAGAAATTAATCATGTCATTTGTGTGGAATGGGCAAAGAGCTAGGGTGTCTGAAAAGATCCTCTGTCTCCCCCCCAAATTAGGGGGCTTGGGTTGCCCCAACGTTGTAAATTACCAAGCCACTATATTAGACCAGATTAAGAGCATGTGGACAATGGATATTTCCAAGCAATGGGTAACGATGGAGTCGGAAATGGCAAATGTCCCCACTCTTCAGGTGTTATTATGGAGGGCTAGACTTCCAGGATGTTCGTTGACAATTAATTTCCCCACCATTAAAGCTGCATTGCAAGTGTGGACTTCAGTAGCCAATACATCCCATATGCTTCCTACACGTCTTCTAGACTTACCCATCCTAGTTATACAACATATCATCCCCAATACCGACTATAGGCCATGGGTAACTCTGGGTATAACCCAGTTGAATGATATTGCTGACAACGATGGCCTCTTTTCATTTGATAAACTCATGAACACTTTCCAGGTCCCAAGGCAAGATTTCTTTAAATACCTACAGTTGCGACATCTTGTCAACTCTCTAAAGTCCCTTCACAATCCGCCCCACACTCTATAACAACGATATTTTAACAACTCCTCTCTAGTGAAACAAGGTATTTCCAGGGCCTACATTGCTCTAACGCCTGATCAGCATCCTTTATCGTTTATCGCCAGGTGGGAATCGGATCTTCAGCAGCAATACTCTAGTGATGAATGGTCTTCTACCTTTATGTACAGCTATAAATTTTCGCATTGTGCTAATCACATCGAGTCCTCTCGTAAATTACTTTATAGATGGTACTTGACGCCTCACAGACTAGCAAAGATTTTCTCCTCATGCAGTAATCTTTGTTGGAGGTGTGACACAGAGATTGGTACGCTCTTCCATGTATGGTGGACCTGCTCCATGGTGCAGGGGTATTGGGCCCAAATTCATACCTTACTGAACGAAATCCTGAAGGTCCGAGTCCCATGGGGCCCAAAAGTGGCGTTGTTACATTTAGGACTCTCATCTTTGGCACAGAATGACCTATCGATTGTCATACATGTACTCATAACTGCTAAGGCCAAATTGGCGCAAAATTGGAAAAGCAAGAAATTGCCATCTTTATGCGAAATTATTAACGGAGTGCAATTTAACTACACAATGGAAACATCGGTAGTGGGTAATTTATCTACACCACACGTTCCCTATCGTCGTTGGGAATCCTGGAAAGAATTTTATAACTCGCAGGGAAAGTCAGGCCCTTAATTACTTAGTTACTTACTTACTTACTTACCTGCACAAAATTTATAAATAGATTACCAACTCAGAGCCAAGATTTCCATCCTATAATTATACCTAATACTAATGGGTGTGCCACTAAGAAGACCTGCCAAAGTTTATTTGCCAGTGTTTTTTTTTTTTTTTTTTTGTGTTCTCTGTTTTCTGAATTTACGTTTCTTAATGTTGTTGGTGCTTGGTCTAAGCATCGCCACTGTTGCCAGGCTGAAGGTTGAGCCTGGTGTTCTGTGGGAGTACACTGAAAGTCACTTAAGGACACTGAAAGACTCTAACCAATGTACAAGTTTCTTGCGGAGCTCAAGGATCGGGCGGTGATGTAGAATCCCCCCCCCCACACCTCCTTCCCCTTCCTTCACCCTCCTTCCCACTCCCCAACCCATATGAACATTTGTTAAATGCTAATGTATATACTATTGTACTTAACTTTGTACAAAACATCTATTTGTTTACTTTGAAAACAATACTTACTTTCCTTGTACTCTTGCTTGTTTTGTAAAATTGCAAAAAATTTTTAAATAAAAAATAAGTTAAAAAAAAAAGATCTTTTTGGTAGCCTTTTTGTGGTCTTTTATAACTTTCCTCTGCTGGTAATGCAAAAAATCTTCTCCGTCGTCTTCAGCCCAATGACCTATCTGGTGAACAGTACTTCCTGTAATCAATCTTCTGTTCATTTGTACAGAATACTCTAGCCAGGAATTCAGCCAATTCTATCTTCCTCTCCCCACATGGGGAGAGTTATAGTCAAGAAAATAAAGTGGGAGGATATAGTTAGCTGAATTCCCCACTACAGTGTCCTGTAAACAGGAACAGGAAGTCTATTAAAGGATTTACCCCAGACAGGACATGGGGCTGAAGACAACAGAGCAGATTATTTGCATTACCAGCAGAGGGAAGTTATGAAAGACCACAGAAAGGCTACCAAAAAATATCCTTTTTATACCAATATATGTCCATTAATTAGACTGTTAAAAATAGGTTGGAAAACCTTGTTAAAATGGTTATTTCAAGATAACATTACTGGGGCCTCCATCAATAACGAGAATGGAGATCAATTGTCCCCCAAGTGAATACAGTGTTCCATTCACTGTCTATGGGACTTCCAAACATAGTAGAGTCACAGAACATCCGTGGACCATTAGCCATGGCTCCCATTCATACAGGGGACAGAGGACCTCCAAATAGTCAGACTCCTACCAATCAGCCAGTTATTCCTGATACACAGTGATGGAATATCAAAATACTGAACGGCCACCATTGCTTTATTTTCATTTAAAATTTTACAATCTTTATTCTTTAAGTCAACTGAGGAAATAAAAAATGTATTTAAAACATTTTTTTTAACTATTTTTGCTTAGTTAAAACTTAACATAAGGTTGATTCTATAAGAAAACAATCAGTAGTTTTTATTGGTAGTATTTTGAGGTTCATATGACTTTTTGGATACAAAAAGTAAAAAAAAAAATAGGCTGTTTTGTTCCATTTACCATCTAGGATAACATATTCATTTGTTTAGTATTTATTTAGTATTATGGGTGGTTAAACCACTGTAATATTTTTTTCTTTTGGCATAATGAACCATTCCTTAATAGGAAAAGGGGAGATTTGGCTATTATATAATAATAATATTTTACATTTTATAAATCCTGTATTTAACACTTTTTCCAGTTCCACTAAGGGCCTAGACTACAATATGAGATGACTATCTTGCTGATATATTACACTGTAATGCTTCTATTTTGCAGAGAATTATAGCCATCAGTATATGGCGGTAGAGCAGTGGTCAAGGTGGAGATCTATGGAACCCAGAAACAGACAAGTAAGGGCACCATGGGACCCTTATAAATCACATTCATAAAAGTTATTAGTTGGAAGATTTCTTCAATGATTAAGTATTCTACTTATTATTAGGCTCAAGCACCATGAAGCATGAGGTCACCTGATATCTGCAGTAGAATGACGGTAAATTCAAAATCCTGCAGAAATAGCGGCTACCAAACAGATCACAAAGGCATGCTACATTGTTATTGTGGCCTTGATCTGTACAGAGCTGGGGTGTAATGTTATTGGCATAGCGAGTGTCCTGCTACTGGTTTATCTTATTACACCTCTAGTAAGTGGTCACTATAGCTAAATGTGATTGGCTGAGCAGCTGACACTAAAAATGGTGACTTGGTGAGCATTGGGAGGAGCCTGGATAGGTAAGTATGGTTTCTTTATTGTTTATTCACTGTATTGGGCCATATTCACACAACGTAAGTTTAGTATTAATCACGGCCGTTGTTGCAAATAGGCAACAACAACCAGCAAGAGGGAATCCCGCCCACATAGTATACACACCGACAGGAATCACTAGCGGCTGCACAAAAAACTGACATGTCACACATTCCTGAAAAGTCTCACAATGGAGCGTGCGGCTCCAGCCACACGCTCCATTGTCAGCTCTGGTGAATTGGGATGAGGGTGCACATGGATGCGCCAACGTGCCAATTTTGCACCCAGGAATATCTTCACAAACACTGGCTGTTCTGTGACCCGGCCCGGTCATAGAACGTCTGGTGTTTTACAATGTGTGAAAATGACCTTTTAATGTTTAACAGTTTTGAAGCTTTGACAGGTTTTCTATTCTAAGAACCAGCCACTTCTAGTGTGAGTACGATGGTTGGTTGTTAGTTTACAGAGTTGCAGGAAATCCCATAGACTTGCATTGCAATATACTTGCAATACAAGTCTATGGGATTCCCGGCAATTCCTCATATCGATGGAGTTGTGGGAAGTTGAAAAGCAAAATGATAGTTATACTTTAAAGTGCAATATCTGCATCTAGCACTATTTTTTAATTTGTCTTGAAAGCAATTCCCCAATATGTTATATTGCTGAGATACACCATTGCATCTTTACATTGGAGATTCTGAATTATTCTACTTTTCTGAGGTATTATCAGTAAATTTCTTCTGAGATGCCTTTTATGAAAAAAAAAAAAAAAAAAAAAAAAAAATATATATTTTTTTTTTTAAAGAGAAAGGGAAACAGTGTCCCACCATGTACGGCACTCTATTGAGGGTTAATAAATATATCACTGCATTCTGTGTCACTAGAATTAACGTTTTCTGATGTAACCATGAAAGGGGGGAGCTTTGTCCACAATGGAACGGGAGAGGAATGTCACCTCACGGTAGCTTTGTATAATTTAGGATTACCTCACCATAGTGTTACCATTTTAAGTCTGAGTGACAAGCAGAGAAAGAGCTCTGTCAGGAGTTCCCTCCTCTACCCCATTGCCCAAAGCACGGGCCTCCCCCGCTGTAAGCCGTCTGCTCCCTGCTGTGCACCTGCTTCTGAGTTTGGTGATGTTACAGGCCCACACAGTCAGCAGCTATTTGACTGGGTAGGCAAGTAACATAACCCCCTACCTAGGCAAATATGTGAAAAGCGTCCTGCCTGGCCAACCACTTTACATGAATAAAGCCCTAAAAATTAATTAACGCTGTACTGCAGATAAAAATAAATATTTTTAAATCAAGAAAGTTATACAGATTTGTAAATTATTTCTATTTAAGAATCTGAAGTCTTACGGTACTAATCAGCTGCTGTATGTTCTGCAGGAAGTGGTGTGTTCTTTCCAATCTGACACACTGCTCTTTGCTGCCCCCTCTGTCCATGTCAGGCACTGTCCAGAACAGTTGCAATCCCCATAGAAAACCTCCCCAATGCTCTCTAACTCTGGACAGTTCCTTGCATAGACAGAGGTGACAGCAGAGAGAATTGTGTCAGACTAGAAAAAATACACCACTTCCTGCAGGACACACAGCAGCTGATAAGTACTGGAATACTTGAACTTTCTGACACCAATTGATTTAAATTCATTATTTATTTCTCTGGAGTATCTCTTTAATGATCCCAAAAGTACAGAAAAAGAATGGCGGAAGGGAATTAAAAGATGTAAAATGTATTTGAAGAGAATGTCCCATCAGGCCTCTAATATTGCGATATACATACCAATCTGTCGGCGCTGACATGTAGACTACACTGGTGTGGAGCATTTTTCTTTTCCCTGCCCAGTCGTCATTTTTTTTTTTTTTTATAAATATTTTATTGTTTTTACCATAGTAAAAAAAAAAACAGACGAGAATATCACAGCTCACAATATATGTCCCCCCAACCACCCACCCACCCATAGCACGGAGGCCAGAAGAGAAAAAAAAAAAAAAAAAAAAAAAAAAAAAACACAGATAAATACATCAATCTTTCCAACCTCTCCAGAGCTTCTGAAACCTTAAGGTTGCTTTACTAGATCTTCTTGCCACTATCTCCTCATAGTTCTTCACCTTTCTAACCAACCCCTTCCATTCTTCCACCACAGGGGGTAGACGGTTCACCCACCTCCTTGCTATCAAAACCTTTGCACAACCCATTATCCTATTCAGTAACGAATTAATTTCCCCATCTTCCACCAAACCCCCCAATAGCAGCTCTGGAATAGAACAAGACATTTGTAGAGGCAATCCCATTACTCCCTCAATATGATTCCTTATATTCTCCCAATAGGTACAAATTAATGGGCAAGTCCACATCATATGTATCATGTCAGCTCTCTCAGTGTGACATTTATTGCAACTCACAGTTTGTCTACCAAAACGGGATAGGGACTCAGGAGTTCTATAAAGCCAGAGCAAAATTTTGTAGTGTATTAACCTATGTGCCGGACTGCATGATGCTACTCCTAGATTCTTAACTATAATTTCCCACACTGTGTCATGTATCACCCCAAATGCCCCTTCCCATTTAACCTTTACCCTCTCTAAGTGTGGCATTCTTTTCTCTCTAACTAATATTCTATAAATTTTCGGCAAACACTTACCCCTACCACTCCAATTACATAATACATCAATTACTTCATGTGATTCCACATATCTCCAATCTATCCCTTGTGAACAACGTACTGCATGCTTAATTTGAGCATACTGAAATCTGTGAATATCTAATAACCCATATCTGCTTTGCGCAGTTTCAAATGTGATCGCTTCTCCATTTTCAAATAAATCACGCACATATTTTACCCCCCTACTCTTCCAAAAACCTGCCAGATCCTGGCTCAAAAATTCCTTTAAATTACCATTTTCCCATAGTGGAGTGAAATCCAACGACCCCTTAATTCCACACACTCTTTTCAAAGTCCTCCACACTCTATTATATAATGTACAAAACGAAAATTTATCTAGGGGACCACTCATGCCCTGACCAGCTTCTAGTACTTCAAAGAAACTTTTCCCAGAGTTCCCTGTTCTGACTAAAATATGCTCTACTATCAAGGAGGTCTTCCACTTTGCCAGACCCTGGGCTCCACCAGAAATAGAATAGAGCCGAAAGTCCGGCAAGGCGAGACCCCCTTTACCAACCTCCTGACACAACACATCATATTTGATCCTAACCTGTTTCCGACCCCAGATCAACCGATCCATCATAACTCTAAGCCTCTTGAACCATACATCTGGGATCCACACTGGGGCCGCATTTAGAAAGTATAAGACTTGGGGTAAGACTACCATTTTGATGACTGCTATTCTTTCTACCATCGCTAAGGGCAACTTAAGCCAGGTCTCAACTTTCTTACCTATCTTATCCCACAAAGGTTTGATGTTCAACGCAACATAGTCCTTAACCGAGGGGCTAATCACCACACCCAAGTATTCTATCGACTCTTTAGCTTTCAGATCTTTATAGTCTATAACTTCCCCCTCCACAATTGGCAGTAATGAAGATTTCCCCCAATTCACACTGAATCCAGAGATACTACCGAATTCCTCTACCAATCTCATCACTCTGTCCAGATTTTTCCTAGGGTCGTCAACAAAAAGAATGACATCGTCCGCATATAATAAAATCCTATCCGCCCCTCCTCTCAGACCAAAACCCACTACATCACATGCTCCCCTTATTCTCTCTGCCAAAGGTTCCATATATAGGTCGAAGAGGAGGGGGGATAGCGGACAGCCCTGTCTGGTCCCTCTTTTTAACTCAAAGCCTTCAGTGGGGACCCCATTCACTATCACCCTGGCCATAGGTGACGTATATAACAATTTTATCCACCCTATAAATTCTGTACCAAACCCATACCGTTCCAATGCCCTCCACAGGAAACCCCACTCCACCCTGTCAAATGCTTTAAGCGCATCTAATGACAGAATGGAGTGGGGACCCGAACCCCCCAACTGAATATTAGCAAAGGCTCTGGATATATTGTCAAAAATCGACCTCCCGCGTATAAAACCCGCCTGGTCTCGTGACACCAAATCCGGGACCACCTCGGCCAATCTCCTTGCCAAGACCTTCGCAAAAATCTTACAATCTGTATTGAGCAAGGAGATCGGCCGATACGACTCAACCAGCAAGGGATCCTTATTTTTTTTAGGGATCAAAACAATATTGGCCTGTCTCATAGAGTCTGGTAAGATGCCTCTGCTACAGGATTCATTCATTATTGACAATAATCGTGGCATCAATACCTCCCCATATTCCCCATAGATCTTAAAAGGTAGGCCGTCAGACCCAGGTGCTGTATCCACTGCCATGCTCTTCAGTGCTTCCCCCAACTCTCCCAAAGTAATGGGACTGTTTAATTTAACTCTTTGTTCTTCTGAGATTCGAGGCAGCGAGATCTTCTCAAAAAAAGCGCTATAATCTCCCTCCGAGTGTGTAACATCTTCCCCATACAGCTGGGAGAAGAAGTCTTTAACTACCTCCCGAATCTGTCCCTGATCTCGTATGACAATCCCCTGCTCCCCCTGTATAGCTGCAATGTGACCACTCTCCCCTTGCGCTTTTAGTACATTGGCCAAGAGCTTCCCCGGCTTACCTACCTCTATAAAATGCTTCTGCCCTGAAAAGAAAATTTTTTGTTGCGCTTTATCTCTCAGATACTCTGAGTAAACTTTTTGTGCTTCTTTTAGTCCTTCCACATTAACCTCACTGTTATCTTGTGCAAATGCTACGCCTGCCACCTCAACTGCCTCCTGCAAATTCCTCTCTTGTTCCCTAACCTGCCCAGTCGTCATTAATTTCCCCGACAAACGGATTTTCAAATGAGCCGGTGTGAAGCACAGGAGGCGGCCCGGCGTGTGCTATTCCTCTTCACATCCTCCCCCCGCCCGTGACTCTTATCATCCATGCCTTAGTACCACCTCTTATGTTAGTACGGCAGGTCCTACATACCGGCGTGATGACATGGCAGCTTAGATGTAAACAGGAGGCGGGCTGTGCGGCATAGTGTAGGACCTGCCGTATTAACACAAGAGGCGGTACAGAGGCGGGGTGAAAAATACTCCACACCAGCATAGTCTACATGTCAGCGCCAACAGATTGGTATGTATATTGCAATATTAGAGGCCTGATGGGACATTGGGGGAGATTAATCAAACATGGTGTAAAGTGAAACTGGCTCAGTTGCCCCTAGTAACCAATCAGATTCCACCTTTCATTTTCCAAAGAGTCTGTGAGGAATGAAAGGTGGAATCTGATTGGTTGCTAGGGGCAACTGAGCCAGTTTCACTTTACACCATGTTTGATAAATCTCCCCCATTCAATTTAATGTTTTTTGATCAAGCCAAAAAACGTACTTAAAGATATTTAAAATGTTCCCAACATAACCATTTAGGCAATTTTACTTTTTCAATATTAATGATGATAATAATAATAATAATAATAATAATAATATTAGTATTATTTCAATAGAAATCCTTTATATTGCCACTTACACGACAGAATGTTTAATAAAATACTGTAAATCTACATGGGTTACATTTAGCCAGTGGATTCTCATCATGTATCTAAAGATCACCTAGAATTTTCCTGACGGTTTTTTACATTTTTTGTATTTTTTTTATTTCAGACTATTAACTGCTGAAATTTTTTTTATAATTTCAAATCATTTATTTGCATTATTAGAAACTTACATTATGTTTTGTTTATGTATTTCATTGATTCTCTTCTCCCTTAATCTGACTGCCGTGTTGTAAATTCCCCTCAAACGTAACTGCGGATTCTATAACACATTTCTGCTACAGTAAATCTTGAATCTTGCCACTTGGAATCCTTAAAGCCACTTGCCCGGTGGCTCCTGACTGACACAAATCCCCCACATTTGCTCAGTGAATGAGTCAGAAAAGGACAGATTACATTGTGATATCGAGTTCATTTTATGGAGGGGATCTGATATATTCTAATTTTCTAAGGGGGAAAGTTATTACCCCCCCAAAAAAAACATCACTCACTTTCTTTCCATCCAGCTAAAAATTGTGATTCTTTACCTTCCAAAGCAAACTCCTTTAAGATGTGACAAGCTGTTAAGCTGATATCTCATGTACAATTCATTATGCTCCTGATGGAATCATCATTGCTTGTAGTGAGATTGCTTAAGTAAAGTATCATCTCTTCACGCTGTTAATTCCCGAGCAGTCTGTTATCTGTGTAACTCAGCAATAAGTAAGAGAACTATCAGGATCGATCATCTAAATACTATATGAGGGGGAAACCTGGCAGATAAAAAGCAGGCAAAGAATGAAAGAGCAAGTAAGAAATACATGAATGGATATAACTGAGCATAGGGCCAGGTTCACACTTCTTTTTTTTCCTGTAAAATTGAAGTAAATTAAAGGGAAAGTTCGGCCAGGGGCAAATTTTTTCTAACAGCAGGGGCAGGTAGGAACTTAAAAAACGACACAAACTCACCTCTCCCCGTGCCTCTCGAGTGATGCATTGCCACTCCAGGACCTCCGCCAGGCTCTGGGATCTCCACCAGAGCTTATTTCAAGACCTTGGTTGAACTCCTTGGTTGAACTCCTTGGTTGAACTTGATGGACATGTGTCTTTTTTCAACCGTATTAACTATGTAACTATGTAACTATGTAAGACCCGGCTGATGGACTGGTCAGTGTATGGAGCAGGATGCCACTGACTGAGTGGGCTTTCCATCATCCAGGATTGGCGTTCTCCCCTAAATCGCAATGTTATCACAACTCGGGGGGAAATTCTTTCTGGCAGGGTCCGCGGCCGATCACCCTACTCATTGCGGGCAAGGGGAGAGGTAAGCAAAGGTTACTTGTTACTCAGACTTTTAACAGGACCAGACTTCTCCTTTAAAGGGGCAATCAGGGGAACAAATAATTTGGCTCAAAAGGCTAACAGAAATAAACATTGTTACATGTACCAGTCTTTACTAATCATCCAATGTTTGCCCCCCCCACTAAACTTCTCTACACCTATATGGATATGCCTGCCAATCATAGGCTGCTGCAGTGACATGTCAAGCATTGTTATGTCACTGCATAGTGATGTCACTACAACGGTCTTACCGTTACATCATCACACAGACCTGGAAGGTCCCAAACACAACATCAGTAAGGCTAGGTTCACATTGTGTTTTTGCAATCCGTTTTTTTCACCCATTTTTTGCAAAAAACGGATAAAAAACAGATTAAAAAAATGGATGCATTTGTGTGCATCCGTTTTGATCCGTTTTTCCATTGACTTCCATTGTAAAAAAAAAAAAACGTATCAAAACGGATCCATTTTTTTTAACGGACACCGGAATGGAAGTCAATCGAAAAACGCATCAAAACGGATGCACACAAAAGCATCTGTTTCTTTCAGCCATTTTTTGCAAAAAAACGGATGAAAAAAACGGATTGCAAAAACGCAGTGTGAACCTAGCCTAAGGGAAGGGTAAATGGAAGCACTGTGAGATGATTATGGAGAGATTAACTTTTAGGACATGTTTACACTTTTTTGGGGGGGTAAAAACAAAACATTGTGTGAACATACCCTTATGCTACTCATAACCTGACACAGCGAGAAATAAAGGCATTGACAGACTTGCTACAAGATTTACACATTACAATTAGGCAAGAGGGGAAGGAGATTCGGGATTGTGGATAGCAACAAGTACGGTATGGAATGTTTATGACAACTATCAGATAGAGACTCTTGTAGACCAGTTCACATTAATCCTATTGAAAGCTATACAGGTGTATTGAAAAGTCTTTGCAATAGAGCCCTTGATAAAGGAGTATTAAACAAATCAGAACACAATTTCAAATTAGGAGCAGAACATAGGACTCCAGTTTACTAAGGTGCATAAGAACCCAATGAACCTTCTAGTAAGGCCCATAGTTTCAGATATAGAGTCCCTCATCTCAAATCTGTCTCAATATATATATCAATCAGTTCCTCCAACCATATGTTAATGAAACAACAACCTATGTGAGCAAACTTGCTGAAAGTTCGGCGCTGAGCAACATTTGTCCATCTGACTCCCGGTAGCCGGAGAAGTTGGATGCAGCCCTAGGGAGTACTGGAAAACATGGATACAGCCTGGCAACCCTAGAGGAACATCTTATTTCTCAAATGTCAAATGCTGACAGTGAAGGTTCAGATAATTGTTGCCGAACTCGAACTTTTAGCAACTTTACTCAACGCTATAATGCAACTAAAGTTATGAGTTCAGTAGAAGACTATAAATTACAATCAGATTGGCTATAATACATGCATTAACCACAAACAAGACATAACATGTAGGCGGGTTTTATGTTCAGGAAGCAAGCACAGCTATGGGTACCAGGTTTGCCCCCAGCTATGCCAATCTTTTTATGGCATACTGGGAGGACTATACTATCATACTTATGCTGGGGATCAACTTAGTGCTATAAAAGTGCTACGATACATTGACGATGCAATGATTTTTTAGAAAGGGTCAGAGCAAGAACTTCAAGCATTTGTGAATACAAAAAATCAGAATACATTTAACTTATCTTTTACACTACAATACAGTCATCATTCAGTAGAATATTTGGACTTAGTGTGTAATACATACTGCAAACCTTCATTGAAGAATTGTTATATTCCTTATAATAGTTATCACCTTCTGCTATGGCTCCTGAATGTCCCCTATACACAATTTAGAAGGTTAAAAATAAATTGCACATTAGAGACCAAGTTTGAAGAAGAAGTTTTAGTGCTGAACCAGCAGTTTACAGAAAGACTTTACCCAAATCCACTGTTAGTGAAGGCACTAGGGAAAACATGAGGTTTAGACTTTTTGAGGAAAGTCACTTTAAATAGGATTATATACTCACCGCGAAATTGTCATCCACTGCAAGTATGTAAGCGGCAACCCCCTTAGCCCCCCATGGCCCAGTGCATACAATACCAGGTTCATGCTCCGGCTTGCTTCGGGGGCTCCCGGCATCTAGACGCTCTGCTCGGCCAATCAGTGGATGCAGTGAAGCAGCTCACTGATTGGCTGAGCGAGACATCCGGACGCCAGGAACCCCCAAAGCAAGCTAACGTTACTTTCATATTGAAAGTGACAGTGAAGGAATCTGTTAAATGAAAGGGTAATTAGGGGAACATTACCAGAACCTTGGTCGACAGGTGGCACCTAGGCTCAGGAAAAAGATTTACCATATCTGTCCAGATATAGCAGGCTTTTTTCTCACATAAGATTAAAGGTCTTTTAAAGGACAAGATCAGCCAGATTGACTAAGTGAAATCTTTGAGATACAAAGTAGTTTTATACTTTTGATAAGTGTTGAGCAAGCACTAAAATTCTTGAGTGCTCGTTACTCAGGCGCTCAACTCATATAATAAACCCCATTGAAAGCAATGGGAGACTCAAACATTTAATTTAACCAGGTGCCCCCTTCTCAGCAAGGCAGAGGGTGCCCGATTAACCTATTGATGGCATACTGCTGGAGTTCTAATCTCCCAGAAAGCAGTTCAATATTTTTGTTCTAATTTTGTTTACAAATCCCTTCAAGGGATGGAATATACAATACACATCAGTTAGTAAAGGTGTATGGCCACCTTAACCTGAGCACCACGAGGTGCTCGATTTGAGCATTCTGATGCTTGATCAAGTATTAGGTTTGACCAAGCATCAAGCTCAACACTACTTTTGATATATACAGTAAAATTCCTTTAATCTGGCATGAGGAGGATTAAGCAGTTCTGAAAATGGACAATAAATAAAAACAATGGGGGAGATTTATCAAACATGGTGTAAGGTGAAACTGGCTCAGTTGCCCCCAGCAACCAATCAAATTCCACTATTCATTCCTCACAGATTCTTTGAAAAATAAAAGGTGGAATCTGATTGGTTGCTAAGGGCAACTGAGCCAGTTTCACTTTACACCATGTTTGATAAATCTCCCTCTATGTTTTTTCTGCTCAGTCTTTTGCTTTGAAGACACTTTTACCCAGTACTCTTTGGTCAATAGCATTATGTGCAAGGTAAGACCACAAATAATAATGTGCTCCATAAGGTGCTTTAATAATTTGCTCCATTGAAGTCTATGGGGAATTGTACATCCTTCAAAATAAAGAAAAAATAAATAAATAATTGTATATATATATATATATATATATATATATATATATATATATATATATACACACTACCGTTCAAAAGTTTGGGGTCACATTGAAATGTCCTTATTTTTGAAGGAAAAGCACTGTACTTTTCAATAAAGATAACTTTAAACTGGTCCTAACTTTAAACAAATACACTCTATACATTGCTAATGTGGTAAATGACTATTCTAGCTGCAAATGTCTGGTTTTTGGTGCTATATCTACATAGGTGTATAGAGGCCCATTTCCAGCAACTATCACTCCAGTGTTCTAATGGTACAATGTGTTTGCTCATTGGCTCAGAAGGCTAATTGATGATTAGAAAACCCTTGTGCAATCATGTTCCCACATCTGAAAACAGTCTAGCTCGTTACAGAAGCTACAAAACTGACCTTCCTTTGAGCAGATTGTGTTTCTGGAGCATCACATTTGTGGGGGTCAATTAAACGCTCAAAATGGCCAGAAAAAGAGAACTTTCATCTGAAACTCGACAGTCTATTCTTGTTCTTAGAAATGAAGGCTATTCCATGCGAGAAATTGCTAAGAAATTAAAGATTTCCTACAACGGTGTGTACTACTACCTTCAGAGGACAGCACAAACAGGCTCTAACCAGAGTAGAAAAAGAAGTGGGAGGCCGCGTTGCACAACTAAGCAAGAAGATAAGCACATTAGAGTCTCTAGTTTGAGAAACAGACACCTCACAGGTCCCCAACTGGCATCTTCATTAAATAGTATCCGCAAAACATCAGTGTCAACATCTACAGTGAAGAGGCGGCTGCAGGATTTGGGGCTTCAGGGCAGAGTGGCAAAGAAAAAGCCATATCTGAGACTGGCCAATAAAAGAAAAAAATTAAGATGGGGAAAAGAACACAGACATTGGACAGAGGAAGACTGGAAAAAAGTAAAAAAGTGTTGTGGACGGATGAATCCAAGTTTGAGGTGTTTGGATCACAAAGTAGAACGTTTGTGAGACGTAGAACAAATGAAAAGATGCGGGAAGAATGCCTGACGCCATCTGTTAAGCATGGTGGAGGTAATGTGATGGTCTGGGGTTGCTTTGGTGCTGGTAAGGTGGGAGATTTGTACAGGGTAAAAGGAATTCTGAATAAGGAAGGCTATCACTCTGCACCGCCATGCCATACCCAGTGGACAGCGCCTGATTGGAGCCAATTTCATCCTACAACAGGACAATGACCCTAAACACCTCCAAATTGTGCAAGAACTATTTACAGCAGAAGCAGCAGCTGGTATTCTATCATAGGTAATGGAGTGGCCAGCGCAGTCACCAGATCTGAACCCCATTGAGCTGTTGTGGGAGCAGCTTGACCGTATGGTACGCCAGAAGTGCCCATCCAACCAATCCAACTTGTGGGAGCTGCTTCTAGAAGCGTGGGGTGCAATTTCTCCAGCTTACCTCAACAGATTAATAGCTAGAATGCCAAAGGTGTGCAATGCTGGAATTGCTGCAAAAGGAGGATTCTCTGACGAAAGCAAAGTGTGATGTAAGAACAATGTTATTTCACATACAAATCATTATTTCTAACCTTGTCAATGTCTTGGCTCTATTTTCTATTCATTTCACAACGTATGGTGGTGAATAAGTGTGACTTTTCATGGAAAACACAAAATTGTTTGGGTGACCCCAAACTTTTGAACGGTAGTATATATATATATATATATATATATATATATATATATATATATATATTGTATAATTTATTTACAGATACTTATATACAAAAATGTATATGTAAATTTATATATAAATAAAACAAAACATACATGAAATATAAAAAAAATGATATAAAAATATTAAAATAAATGAAAATAAATAAATAAATAAAAATAGAAAATAAAAATGATATAAAAATATTATAAATAATAAATAAATAAAAATAATACAATGGGGAATGGGAAAAACAAATAATGTAAACCCTTCAGTGTTTCAAAAAGTTGGACACAGCTTAAAAGCAAAATAAATTGAGCATGAAATGAGGTTTGCTTAAGAAGTTTCTCATATATTTAACGGCAGACAGATATAACAAAGAACAAAATCAATTAAAAATTATTTTCATCTCAACACCTTTCTATGGGCTGGAGCATGAATCTCTTTAATGCCTCTGTTTACCAGGTTGTTGAGATTTTTTTTTCCTATTCTGAAATACCAATGAGCTGCTGTGCTGTCTGTTGCTGCCCTCTGTGGTGATATTACACAGATCACACGACTGGAAATATAGACAGCACAAGCTGAAATTAGGGAAAGACGAAAATGTTGTTGAATCCATCTCCTGTAATAATCGCAGGAAGAACCAGATGCTCCAGATACTAAAGACCAGACAAAAACTTTTATAAACTCTGTATTCTATAAAAAATATAAGCATGTTGAGAACATTTCTGAAAATGACGGATTTGTACATGAATTTGCATCTCTTAAGAGGGCAAAAAAAAAAAAAAAAATTCTACAGTTCTATTCAGTTTTCACCTAGAATATTATTCATTTCAGACTTTCTTGTTCTAGTTGTGAATATAATTCCAGAATAACAGTGAAGACTGACTATCTATCTATCTATCTATCTATCTATCTATCTATCTATCTATCTATCTATCTATCTATCTATCTATCTATTGTGTCTACTCTATTATCTATCTATCTATCTATCTATCTATCTATCTACTCTATTATCTATCTATCTATCTATCTATCTATCTATCTATCTATCTATCTGTCGATCAAATAATGATATATAATGTAATTGTCATGCGTATCTAGCACTCTTGATGTAACTTGTAACTCTAAGCCTATGTGGCCTTCCTAAGGCTATGTTCACACTACGTCAAAAATAGAGAAAAGGTGGCTGCTTTTGCAATTTAAAATAACGTCCGTTTTTTGCCACAATTTTACTGACAGCAATGGCAATACAAAGAAGTCAATGGAAAGATGGACGTCCAATGCACACAATTGAGGAGATTTATCAAACTAGTGTATAATAGAACTAGCTCAGTTGCCCCTAGCAACCAGATTCCACTTTTCATTCCTCACAGGTCCTTTTGCAAATGAAAGGTGGAATCTGATTGGTTGCTAGGGGCAACTAAGCCAATTCTACTTTACACCAGCTTGATAAATCTCCCCCAATGTATTGAATAACAGACGTTATTGCAGCAAGACGTCAAAATAATGTTCATGTTCATTATTTTCTAACGTCTTTTGCAAACAGCGGACATTTTTTTATTAGTTGTTTACACATAGTTTTTCTTTTTTCACTTTTCTTTCTACAATTTTACCATTAAATTCAACGAACTTTTCAATTAAAGGACAAGTGCTATGAAATTTTTTTCCCAGTAATTGAAGTACATTACAAAGTTATATAACTCTGTAATGTGCTTCAATCACCTATCTGCCTCCCTTCCCTGTCTTCCCCCCCCTCCACCCCCCACCAGGAAGTGTCCTGACTCACACAGACCTGATTACTGTCCTCACCGTCACCAGGCAGCTCCTTCTTGTGAGGATGAGTCATCAGCAGGAGGGCTGCTCTAGGTCCTGTTACAGCAGCCCCCCCTCCCCAGTCCAAGTGATGGCTTGCAGTTGTTCAGCCAATGGGAGCTGAGCAAGCCTATCACCTGACAAGGCAGGGGAGGGGGGGGGCTGCTGTAACAGGAGAAGGAGCTGAGAGAAGAGCTCAGTGACGGTCACGACAGTAATCAGGTCTGTGTGAGTTTCTTACACTTCCTGGTGGGGGGTGGAGGGGGGAAAAGACAGGGAAGGGAGGCAGATGGGTGATTGAAGCATATTACACAGTTATATAACTTTGTAATGTGCTTCAATTACTGGGAAAAAGTTTTTCATGGCACTTGTCCTTTAAGCCGCACCCAAACGGCAATTGGTAACCCCCAACTAGAATAATGGACTGTACCAACAGCCAGAAAGGCTAGACAGCTAAATGACGTCCATTATTTTAGACTCAAAATGACGGACGTAATTTTAAACGGAGCTGAAAAACATTGTGTGAACATAGTGTGTGAATATAGCCCAAACGTGAACTCATTGGTGTAGTCATTTCAATAACTGCCCCATTGCTCAGAATAAGGCCTCATTTACACATCTGTAGCGCTGGTCCACATTTGCACTGATCAATCCATAGGTGAATGGTGATCTGTGCCTACTTTGCAGTCCATACTGGGTCTAGCATTTTTTGCTGCAGAAATCCCGGCCCCCGGTGAGTACAGTAGCTGTTAGACCTATGAGTGTGTGAACGGGGCCATACAAATGAGTTTACGGTTTGTTCGCAATTGCAGACAGAAATGACGGATAAATGAACCTAGTCTAGGGCTTGCAGAATTCCAGGTTTTTGTCACCAAAACTTTAAGATAAATGGAATTTTAAGTTTCAATAATTTGTGCAAACAAATAAATCTGATACATATGAATGTACCCAAAGACTTAATTATCTAATATATATATATATATATATATATATATATATATATATATATATATATGCACATGCCTCTTGTCACTAATGTATTTCAGCATAGCATACCACCGGCACCAGCATCGGCTGATGAAAAATAATTGTCTTAGTTCTAAACCTGATACAGAATTAAGAATATCATATTATATAGTGACACCTTCAGGCTGAAGCCAGGCTTCAGAAACATAGAAGAATTATTTTTTCTTTATGCATTTATCCTGTCTGAGCAGATGTGACTGCAATTTACTGTACAACAGGAGACGGGACACAAGGAACCTAAGTCCCTGACTTCTTTCTATGCAAGGGTGTAGTGAGCATGCACACAAAAACACAGAAAAATGCAACAGCTCACTGCAACAGCAAGATACAGACCCACCATAGACATGAAAATTAAAAGCAGCCCCCCCAACTGCCCAAAAAATTCCCACAAAAATAATGAGTCTCTTGGTTACTATTTGCAAACAGCGTAAACTGCCTCACCTCGATATGAGTCCACCTTATCGTGGTGAGGCAGTTTACGCTGTTTGCAAATAGTAACCAAGAGACTCATTATTTTTGTGGGAATTTTTTGGGCAGTTGGGGGGGCTGCTTTTAATTTTCATGTCTATGGTGGGTCTGTATCTTGCTGTTGCAGTGAGCTGTTGCATTTTTCTGTGTTTTTGTGTGTTTGCAATTTCAGCCATGGCAACGTGCTCCTGCCTAGTGTGAACAGTGTTCTAGGAGAGCTGACCAATTTTTTCCTTTTTTTTTTCTGTGTTCCAGTTGGGGGAGTGGCTGCCTCTATTTGGCCGTGCACTCCACCTGTCTCACCCGGGTGATACAATTATTTTTGCAGGTATTAGACGGATCTTGCATTCCCAGAGCATAGACGTATTATACGCCATGGAGAGGCCATAGTGTACATACAGTGTAGGGTCTGCCTCGATATGAGTCCACCTTATCGTGGTGAGGCAGTTCACGCTGTTTGCAAATAGTAACCAAGAGACTCATTATTTTTGTGGGAATTTTTTGGGCAGTTGGGGGGGCTGCTTTTAATTTTCATGTCTATGGTGGGTCTGTATCTTGCTGTTGCAGTGAGCTGTTGCATTTTTCAGTGTTTTTGTGTGTTTGCAATTTCAGCCATGGCAACGTGCTCCTGCCTAGTGTGAACAGTGTTCTAGGAGAGCTGACCAATTTTTTCCTTTTTTTTTTTTCTGTAGTGAGCATGCTCTGTGCTTGGGGCTGACCTGTCCACATTCTGACAATAGTGGATTTGTGCTGTCTGTAAGGTGACTACTGGCCTCAGTGTATACAGCACAAGCTGTGAGATCTGTGGGAATATTGTAATATTTATTGTTGTTGTTACTGCGACATAAACAATGAAAAAATAAATAAATAAAAGTAATTAAATAAACAAAATAAGAATAAATACGTAAATAAATAAAACACAAATAGAAACATGATAGGATGGTCTTAATCATGGAACAATCTGGAATTTTATACATTATGGAATATTATGCCTTATGAGGAGTAGAGACTCACTTGAAGGGAAACCTTCACAAAAAAGTCTCACATTTTTTAGGTATTGGAAAATTCATGTTAAAGAGGATGTACCACCCTTTCATTCTAAGGGAGCCGCGTCATACAGGGAAGGGAATTCCCTCCCACTGGGGGTGGGTGGGCCGGCCTCCAGTGCTTGAGCACCTGACGGTTCCCGTGCATAGAACGGCGCCGTGCATGGAAAAGGGGCCTCGGTCGGAAAAACGGACAGCGGCACCGGCTTCCCCGTGCCGGCACCATTCGATAGGTGGGTTCAGGTTAAAGAGGATGTACCAGGTGGTACATCCTCTTTAAGTTACAAGGAAACAAGTGCTAAAATTTTCTGGATTAACAAACGCTGGATCAGGCCATGTTCCCACTACGTAAGTTCCGTAGAAATCACGTCCGTTGTAACAACGGCCATGATTACTATGGCACTCACGTAGTGGTACCTTCTAAGGAATCCCGGACGGTGTATATACACATTGGGGGACATTTATGAAGTCCGACATTTTTTACGTCGGGCTTACAAATGTCCCCGCAGCTCCGCAGCTCAGGGGATTTATGTAGAGGCGCATTGCCTCTACATAAATCCCGATCGCACGGAGCCCGTCCGTGCCAAAATTTTGAAACCTACGCTAGGTCAGAGCTGGCGTAGGTTTCAGAATAATTTTTACATGGAAAAAAATATAAATGCGGTGCACGCAGAGGCCGCATCCCCCGTAACGCCCCCTCTCTGCCCCACTTGCGAAGGTGGCGCAGATGGGGCAGATGTGAAAAAAATATTAGCAAAGATACCGCTTGCAAATATTTTTATGCCTATTTGCCTAAAAAAGGCAATTTATGCCTTTTCATACATGTCCTTCATAGCATACACTCTTGCCGGGACCCCTAGAGAATCCGCAAGAAACTGTCACGTCAGTTTTCTGTGGCCGCTATTCAATGAATAGCGGCCGCAGAAAAACCTGTCAATTCACGGTGCAGCGAGGAATTCGAATGCGGGTGCGTACGAATGCGCCCACATCCGAATTCAGCGGCTGTAAAGATCATCTGGCTGCAGTACCGGACGGGATGATCTTTTCTGACACCGGCCTGTGTCATACAAAGTGTGAACGTAGCCTTAAAGGGGACCTGTCACCCAAGGTGACGGGGTGACAGGCTCCCGACCCCCCCGTTAGAGCTCCCTATACTCACGTGATCCCGCCGGGTCCCGCTTCTGGAGATGGTCGGGTCATGGATATCGGCGCCCGAAGCCCGGCGCGCGCGCTCCTCAGATGAGTCCAACGCTCATAGAGAATGACAGGAGAGTCAGGGCGCCAATATCTCCGTGACCCGACCATCTCCAGAAGCGGGACCCGACGGGATCACGTGAGTATAGGGAGGTCTAACGGGCGGTCGGGAGCCTGTCACCCCGGCACGGGGGGTGATAGTTTCCCTTTAAAGTGTTTGGCTACAGTCACACATTCAGTAGTTTTTTAGGACTGTATATGATGTCTGCAATCATCCGCAATCTTCATCTGAAATCCACAAAAATAGTACCTGTAATGCGTCTGTAATCTGTATTTTTTGGGGATAAGATGGGAAAGATGGGAAAGTTTAGGGTTAAATAAGTGGGAATGGTTTAAAATGATTACTCATCCGTATTTCTTGCAGATTTGTGGATGTTACAGAAGTGCTAACTGTTGACGCTCCTATAGACTTCTAAGGGACAATTTGTGTCATATATACTGGCCACACTAGAGCATGTCAGTAAGTTGGCCTTAGCAGATCAGTAAAAATTAGAAGAATGTGAATAGCCCTATTGAAAACAAAGGGACCTTGGATCTAATTGCAGGGCTATGTTAACACAATGTCCAAAAAAGGAAAAAAGCGCCCGCTTTTTGTGTTTAAAAAGACGTCCGTTATTGAGTCATTTTAATTGGCTTGACTAAAATGCATTGAAGTCTATGGAATAACAGACGTCTTTTTCACACATTGTATTGAATACGTCCGCCTCAAAAGACGTCCGTCATTCAATACAATGTGTTGAAAAGACGTCCGTTATTCCATAGACTTCAATTCATTTTATTCAAGTCACTTAAAATGCAACAAGCATAAACACAAAAAGCAGGCGCCTTTTTCCTTTTTTGGACGTTGTGTGAACATAGCCCAGGTCTGTAATTACGGACATACCTTACGGAAGGAACCTGGCCCAGGAAGTGTGGGGCTGCATACGAATTAGCCAACAAGTGTGACAGCTGATTGTCATATCATTTTGAGGCGATAATACGGCTATTTTTTGATAATTATGGCCTTAAAAAAGCATGATCATTAGTTACGACTGTAATTTTCAAAATACTACAGTGCTTTCATCTCAAAATGATGGTCATTGAAAAATATGGGCTCAAAAAAAAACCTGAATATACCCTTAAGTGAATCCCCGCAAAATTAATTTTAGGACATTTACTCAATACACATAGAAGGAGATTTATCAAACATGGTGTAAAGTGAAACTGGCTCAGTTGCCCCTAGCAACCAATCAGATTCCACCTCTCATTTCTCACAGACTCTGTCATGAATGTGCCTGTGCCGAACTCCGTGCGCCCCTTGGCTCGTGCTGCGCGGCTGAGATGGCGCTGATATTCAGTGTTTTGTATGTTTGTGCAGTGTCCTGAACCTTGTCTGAACACTGCTCTATTTCCTTCTGTGTGTTCAGCCACACCCGCTTTGCCTGAGATACTCCTGGCCACTCCGGAGTTAACTCTGATGCTGGTTAGCTAGTCTGACAGACTGTTCTCTCTGCCAGTCAGGTTGCTCTTGCCCCAGGTGTTCTGAGGAGATTAGGGGTCTGGTCCAATCAGCTTCTGCACTGGACCTCTGGTCTCCTATATAGTGTCTGCCAGCCTGCCTCTCACTGCCAGATATTGAGCTTGTCTCTGCCTGCTTCTGTTTCTCTTGCTCTGTTTATTCTGACCCCTTTGCCTGTGTTTCTGACCATTCCTGCTAGCTGCCTGCCCCTGACCATATTGCCTGTTTATTGACCTTGCTTTTGGATTGTGATTCTGTACTGTGTTGCCCGATTGTTGTGACCCGGACTGTGGACTATTCTTTATTGTGTTTTGTCTGTCTGTCTTGTCTTTGTGTCCCACCTAGCCAGTGCAGGGACCGCCGCCCAGTTGCTCGCCGCCATCTTAGGGCGGATTGTGGCAAATAGGTAGAGGACAGTGGGCGGGGTTAAGCTTAGGGCTCACTGTCTTGTATTGTCCTGCTGTCCGGTTCCTGACAGACTCTTTGGAAAATAAAAGGTGGAATCTGATTGGTTGCTAGGGGCAACTTAGCCAGTTTCACTTTACACCAATTTGATAAATCTCCCCTATAGTATTTCTGCCAGTCCTTTTTATAACCAAAAACAGGTGGGGTTAAAAAAAAACCTGAAACTGACCAAAAGACTGACAGAAATACTATTTGTGAACACCTAGCCTAAGGGTACTATTACACGGGCCGATGGGGGCCTGATAACTGTGAATTAGCGGCAATCTGCTAGATCGGCACTTGTTTACTGGGCCTATTAAATGGCCCGATAATCGTTTAACAAGGGCTGCATGGACATTGTTATCGATGTCCTTGCAGCCCTTGCTTAAACTGTATATATTACCTGTCCAGGCTCCAGGGCTCCTCTTGCGCTATGCTTCTCTCTGGGTCCCACGCGCTCCATCTTCAGAGCGGCCTGTCTCAGCTGACGGGCTGGTCAGCCAATCACTGGCCTCGGTGGTCCTGGCCGATGATTGGCTGAGCGGCTGGTCAGCTCAGACAGGCCGCTCTGAAGCTGGAGTGCGCAGGACTCGGGGAGAAGCAGAGCGCAAGAGCAGCCCTGCAGCATGGATAGGTAATGTATACAGTTTGGAAATCGTCAGCGCCGGCCGCGCACAGCTATTGCATGTATCGATGCGTGGTCGGCGCCCGACAACTATAGGTCCGAACCTTAATTAATCATCAACGACTGATCAGTGTTTTTATTACCCTAATAGTAGTTATAGTACCCTAAGGCTATGTTCACTCACTGTTTTCTGAGCCGTATTTTCCATGTTAATTTCAGCAGTTTTTTTTTTTTTTGTTAATTTTTTTCCTGTTGCTTTTTGCTTGTGGCCCCTTCAAAATAAGGCTCGTAAAACCTGTACGACCATAGCCTTGCTTGGTAACTTTGGTTACTGCTGAAAAAACAACTGATATCGACATGGATTTCTGCATGGATTTCTTCAATAATACACGCTCGTTCTCCACTGAAATCTGCGAGAACATCTGTCGTGTGAACAGGCCTTAAGGGTTTTACAAGTGCTTTAAGCAATATGTATAAAATCAGCCAAGATTTGAATTTCCTTCTATGAAATGTAACAGTTCAACAAGTTTGACACTTCTACCTGCAAGAATTTTGCGAGTCTTTGAACAGCGTGTAAGTGAGTGTACCTGAGGTAGAGGGCTGCGTCTAATCAGTCATCTCTCGCTGGGTTTTATCAAGTGCCATTCATCTGCTTCCCTGGAGATGAGCAGAACAATGAAGGAGGTGCGGAGAAGCGGTGAGGATTTATAAGGAGGCTGACCACTACACTATGGTACACGGTTAACAGCTTAATTATCTAGGTGTCTTCCATCGGGGAGAAATTTGTATAATTTTACATACTTCATAATTGCTCTCGAAATGGCATAATGATAAGAACATTACGGGGGCAAAAATTAGAGATTACCTTCAATGTGCCTAATGTAATTTTTCTAATTATAAACCTTAATGCTTAAATACCTGAACTGATAAAGTAAATAGCCGCTTACCTTTAAAATGCCACCAGGTGTTTTTACATGAAAAAGAAACAGATTTCACAGATTTTACTAAATATCTCTATTTTTTTTCCTAGTTCTTTGACGGTATTAATCTTTGTGGCACAGCAGGATTCTGTAGATTACAATTAATGGGAGAACGTCTGACAATATATTTTTTTTTAGAGGAAGGAAAGGCGATAGGAAGACATTTGTTCTCATCCGACACAATTTAACCAGTTTTATGTGGTTTTACATATAAGCATTAGGTTACAATAAAGGGGTATTCCGAATTAAAACACTTAACCCCTATCCACAGTATACTGGATAACATTGCTGGTGGTGGGTCTGGTTGCTGGGACGCCCCAAGATCTTGGAGGCAGGGACCCAAGTCCAATGTTTGGTAATGGGGTGGTAAGTTGAGGTTATGTACTGTCACCAAACTGCTTGGGGGGGGGGGAGGTTTATCAAGACTGGCGTACTCATAAGCTGGTCTTAAATTACCCCCCCGCCCCCTTTTTTCCTGCGCACGCCTCTTAGTAAATCCATCCGGCCGGGCGCCCAAAGCTGTGCCCGACGAATCAAATCTACACCTGCTTCCAGGTGTACAGTAATGATTTACCCCCTTAAATCATAATAAATGTGACGTGGGAGGAGGCCACGCCTCCTCCCTGTCTTGACGACCCCCCCTGACCCTCCTGCCCATCTGCGCCTTGTCTCTGGCGTACGTCCATGACGCAAGTTTCATAAATGTCCCCCTTTGCCTATAGATAGATAGATAGATACACTTAGAACTCCATTCCAAATCAATACTTCAGTCCCCCCTCCTCAAGATTGCAGGGGTTCCAGCCCTTGGACCCTCTCAATACTGTGGACAGGGGATAAAACTTTTAATCTGGAAAACCCCTTTAACAGCAAAAATAAAAATTACTTAAAGGAGTTGTCTCTGACAGTATAGCTACTTTCTTTTAAAAACAGCAACACACTTGTAGCTTGTTATATAGGTTTGAAATTTACTCATATTAAAAAAAAATCTCAACTCTATCGGTACTTATCAGCTGTTGCATGACCTGCAGGAAGTGGTTTATTTTTTCCAGTCTGACTCAGTGCTCTCTGCTGCCCCCTCTGTCCGTGACAGGAACTGCCCAAAGCAGCATCAAATCCCCATAGAAAACCTCTCCTGCTCTGGACAGTTCCTGACATGGACAGAGGTGGCAGCAGAGAGCACTGTGTCAGACTGGAAAGAATATACCACTTCCTACAGGACATACAGAAGCTGATAAGTACTGGAAGACTAGAGATTTTTAAATCTTGAAGTAAGCCTAAATATGGATGTTCCAATAATACATAATGCTCTGGGAAATATTTCCCTTCTCACTGCTAAATAGAGGTTGCTAATCATCTGGTTCTATAGTGAGTGACAAGAGTAAAAATTAAAGTGGCGACATCTGCTGGTGGGAGTCCATAATTTCAAGCAGCTTTCCCTCATGACTTTTACTAAACTTTCTTTAAACTTCCTACTTCTGTAAAACCAGATAAAAGCTCATTTATTATATTCATTACGCTTTAATAAAAGTTTTTCCTAGACTATAATACAGGCCGTTCTTAACAGTAAGAATTGTCACTTTGCTACAACTTTTTCAACCATATGCAATTAATTCCATATAATTTCCGTACACTTACACCGGATCCAGGCATTGTTCTTTAATGTGCATGTCTGTATTATGGGATCCAGGACCTGAAATTACCTGTGCATTTTAGTCAGTACTATTGCTATGGTGATTGAATCATAGAGAAGGAAACCCAGGGAAATTGTCTATTATACTGCAAGTCAATAATGGGGCTTTAGCATTCTTGCTCACTTATCTGATTACCTATCACTTTAATGCTTTCTTCTATGTGTTTCTTAACTGAGAATAATCTTTTATTGACTACTAATGTAGAACATGCACAAGGAGTACAAGTAAATATATATAGCGTCACCTCAATAAGAAAACACAAGGAAAAAAAAAATATTAAAGGCAATGGATCATATTTTGTGCTAATTAAAAATCTGTAATTTACTTTTTTTTAAACTAACTTTATATATATATATATATATATATATATATATATATATATATATATATATATATATATATATAATTAACCTGATTTTATTTTATTTATTTTATTATCTTTGATTTTGTATAATTTTTCACCTTTTACAGGACTGGGGGGGGGAGCCGTTTTGCCTGTGTTGCGGTAATGTGCGACAGTAGAAAAAAAAAGGGTTACTTTGGCTAACAATAGTGCTGCCGCTCTGCTCCCCCTCTGTCTTGCAGCGGACACCGGAGCCAACGTGCTTGGGTCAGGCACCGCTGCCACTTTGACCCATCTGAGCACCTTACCTCTCCGCGCTCCTGCTCCCTGCTGTCCCCATCTCCTAGGGCATCACAGATGGGCAGTCAAGTGGCATTGCGCCCTGAATTGGTTTTTCCACCAATCACCTACCCCTATAAATAAAGCACCTGTCCTGACATTCCCTGTTGGAGCCTCTGCATGCTTCCCTTAGCGTGTGGTCCAAGCTCTCCGTTGTTCCTGCCTGTTGTTCCTGCCTGTGGTTCCATCCTCCTGTGGTTCCAGCTGTGAGTCCTACTGCGTTCCTGCTGTCAGCCATGTATCTCCAGTTGCACCTCGCCTGCCACTGTTAGCAAGCCTAGCCAGGGGTAGCGACCTGGGGGTCACCTGCCACAGCAAGCCCACCCCGCCTTGTGGCAAACATTGGTGAAGACCAGTAGCCCCTTAGACTTCGCTCTCTGGTGCGGCTTATGCCATCGCTAGCGGTCGTACAGTGGATCCATTGCATCAGTCGTCACAGTCATTATCTGAATGTTACATGTTTATGCTATGTTCACACAATGTACTATTTAAAAAAAAAAGAAAGAAAGAATGGACGTTGTTTTCCATTAAAACAACGTCCGTTCTTTTCATTCTGCAATTATATGTATTGAAGTCAATGGAACAACAACCATTGTTTTTACACAATGCATTGTGCGAAAACAGTGGCCGTTCTTTTAAAAAATAGTACGTTGTGTGAACATAGACTTAATATTCTTTACTAGGTGCAGAACAACACAATGGAATGAATTGCCCGGAGATAATACTGACCACAACATGTTGTTACATTGTCAAACTTATGCGCTGTATGTAATTTCTAGTGATGAGCAAATAATGAGATATTCAAATATTCAATGTTCGTACGAATATCCCGCGAATATTCGAATATTCGATCGAATATTTGATCCCATTAAAGTCTGGGGGAACAAGTTTCGATTAGTGAAAAACATCTATTTGACCACTTTGAGGGTGAAACCAGAAGCTGGGGGATTTGAACGCTTATCGAATATTTATCGAATATTCGCAGGATATTCGTACGAATATCGACTATTCGAATATCTCACTATTCGATCGAACAGTATTCACTCATCACTAGTAATTTCCTAAAAGTGAAGAACTGTGCCCTGAGGGTTGCCTGGGTTTTGCAAGGTGACCTGTTCACAAAGCCGGAGAATATTCATGGCAGTGAATTATACATTTTGAAGCAGATCCCAAGCTATAAAGTTTTCTTTAATTTTGTTCCTAATGACTGGAGCCGGATGACGGAGGTCACTGATAGATTTTATGCTAAAAAGATTCCTTAAATTTGTATTCAAGTAAAAATACAACTTTGTTTATAACGGTTAATATCACCAAAGAGACAGAATACGGTAAATACTAAAACAGACGCCTAGATGTTAAAATATTTAGCTGTTTTTTTTCTCTTAATAATTTACATTGTATATTATTTTGTAGACTTCCTGGAACTGCCCCCTTTCACAGCACTATGCTTTACAGCTGAGTTTGAAAAAAAACTCATGATTCTGATCCATGTTTAGATGTTTAAATATTTAGCTGTTTAATTTTTGTGAACAATTGTTATTTTTTTCCTTAAAGGACAACTCCCGCATTTTTTCCCCCTCTTAACTAACACACATTACAAAGTTAAATAACTTTGTAATGTGTGTTAGTCACCTGTCTGGAGTCGTTCTGCCTCTTTTCCTCCCCCGACCCCCCACCCCCGGAAGTAAAAAAAAAAAACTATACTTACGCAATTGTTGTCGACCCCATCCTCTTCTCTCGCCGCTATTTTATGACGATGTCGTCACAAGCCGGAGTTGTCCTTTAATAATTTATGTTATACTGTATATTGTTTTGTTGACCTCCTGGAACTGCCCCCTTTCACAGCAGTATGCTTAACAGCTGAGTCTGAGGGAGGGGGGGGGGAACCTTGCCCCTGATTCTGATCTATGTTTCTAAAAGTTCAGCAAAAAAAAAATAATAATAATAATATTTTTTTTAAGGTAAATGGCCACCTATAGGCTATGTTCACACTGAAGTCAATTGTTGGTTTACATTGGCATACTCTAAAAAAGAAGAAGAAGTACTTCAGTAGGCCCATTCACTGTTGTGAGCGACCTTGTCCTGGCAACTTCCTGCATACCCTTTCCCCCCCGAAAATAAGGCATAGTGGAGGATTTACAGGATAGCATCCCCCTTAAAATAAGGCATCCCCCTGAAAATAAGGCATCCCCTGGATGTAAGAACCCCGCTGCCACCAGGGTTATGTCTGATTATGCTGGTTTGTGATGATAACTACTGTACAGTTTATAATAAATGTAAATTTTTTGTTCAACAATAAGTGTGAATTCTTCCTTGTGGAAAAAATGAGACATCCCCTGAAAATAAGACATAATGCGTCTTTGGGAGCAAAAACTAATAAAAGACCGTGGGAGAGATTTATCAAACATGGTGTAAAGTGAAACTGGCTCAGTTGCCCCTAGCAACCAATCAGATTCCACCTTTCATTTTCCAAAGAGTCTGTGAGGAATGAAAGGTGGATCTGATTGGTTGCTAGGGGCAACTGAGCCAGTTTCACTTTACACCATGTTTGATAAATCTCTCCCACTGTCTTATTTTCGGGGAAACACGGTAGGAAGCTTTATCTAGTTGGTCTCAGAAGTGAGTCTTACGAGAATATAAACCTGCTGATATGTACCGGTGAGGGCAGAGCTGCTGATATAAGTGAGGATTGAGCATTATGATCCAAAGCCAATATGTACATTAGTTCATTTGGTCCACCAGGGACGTTCCTCAACCTTGTTCCCACCCAGTGGCTAAAGTCACCTTGCGTTGACATAAGCCTTGAACAAGATCTATTGCTGCCCCGCTCAAGATAGGCTACATCTCCAGGATCCCATGCAATAGTGTAGAGCACCACCAGTCTGTTCAGGTGTGTCCACCTTTAGTAAAGGATTCCAGCTTCCCATGATACATAATTGTTACTACAATTAAACATTCTAGTCAAAAGGCCACATACAAATCACAGAACAAACACCCTTAGTACACACATATAGCATATTCATCTCTCAACACCATATGGCAAAATCAAATATTTTTGTTTTCATAAACCAGCCATCTTGTGACACAAATTTTTGGTTTATGTACCGATACATTTGTATTCTATTAAACTTTTACATGTGGATCATACAGGATATTCTACCTAATATATGTGCCTAAATAAACCGAGCCTAATAATCATTTATTCTACCCATCTTGTATACATCTGTAAATATAATAGTATATTTTATAAGACAACACAATCTAAAAAGCATATACAAAAGCATGAATATACAATGTTTTCCATCACACATTTGCATGACTGGTCATTATTAACAACTAGCACTTAACCATAGTCAATAGCTCCCATTCAAACTATGATGAAGTATTTGTATCTCTAATAGGATTGTTCCACATGACTGGCGGACGCTCAGTTTTCAGGATTACTCGCCATCGTTAATTATGGCTAACATGCTCAGGGAACATATTTTTAATAAAATCAATGTGTTAAGTCCCTTTAACAAATTCATCATATTAAATGCATACTGGTATACCCTAAATGTGCAGACATATATATCCTTCATGTGATTTTTCAATTTTTAATTAATTATTTATTAGAATGTGTGAAGGTGTATTTTCTTAAAGGGATTGTAGCATCAGGAAATCACCAATTGTATTTTCTACTGTCTAATAAATAGAAATATATTTTTGTAGCCATTCAAACTATGTGCTTTTCTCTATTTATTGCCCCTCTTCCTGTCTAGTTTACATTCTATAACTGACTTCTTGTCCTGTTGTACACTCTAGCTAGGCTTGCACCCAACTCTATTTCTCTCACACTACACCTTTTTGACTATAACCCACTACACCAATAAAAGCAATTTACATAGTGGAAGGGGGAGATATAATCTTCTACAGGCCTATAGCAGGGATGCTCTAACACCAGCACCAGGTCCAGGAATGTTTCAAGGAAAGTTACAGATGGGTTCTAGAGGTTTGGGGTCAGTGTAAGGTTGGTACAGATTTGCTTTAATTTAAAAAGAAAAAGAAATTGACATGTTACAGAGACAATACTTTCTGGACATTGGTATATGGGCCTTCTACCCCAGGATTGTTGGCCTCCAGTGTGCCTCACGGCTAATATTAGGCATATTTGATCATTAGGGGCTGTTGGTCTTTACAAAGATGTTGTAGAGACGTGTCACAAGTTCAGATAGGTGTGGAACGGACTTCACTTCCGTCAGTGGTGGTGCTTGAGCTGATGGATGTCCAGACAGGTAGTAGTGAAGACCCAGCCCTCACCAAATAGAAATGCTAATTTATTATAGTGCAATAAGCATTAGGTACGGAAAGGACGCATTTCAGCCAAGCATGGCGTCATCAGCTAACAGTATTACCATTTGCTGATGAAGGTACTGCTTGGCCGAAACGTATCCTTATTGTACCTGATGCTTATTGCACTATATTAAATTAGCAATACTATTTGGTGAGGGCTGGGTCTTCTTTACTACCTGTCTAAAAGTTCAGATCAGCCAGGGTTAAGGTGTTCTGACCCCCTCCTCCAAAATTTAAAGATGCCTATCTGCAGAGAAATGCTTTGGGGTTTACAGTTCCTATCAGCACAGAGCATGTAAGTAATTGACTAGGCAAGTGTCTGTGATTTAGTTAATGGGGGAGAGGGGTGGGTATAGTTTATTGAAAAGAACAATTCTATATATATATGACTGGATCTCTTCTTTGAAAACAATACCTCATGTGAGCTGCATTTTGGTTTTTACTATTATAAGAATTTCTTCCTTCTTCGGGAGAGCAAATTTGCACGATTACCCTTCACATGGCCATATTGTAGAGTAAAATGATATAATTCTGGCTTCCTGCAGCAACCACTAGAGGGAGCTCACTTTCACTGATAAATAAAACAATATGCAGGAAGTAACTAGGCCTCCCCTAATGGTGGTCACAGGGGTGGCCTAGTCATTATCACTAAACTGTGTGTAGAAAAGTAGAGCATGTGGAGCTCTGTATGAAAAAGACAGAACTCTGACCCCTATTAGGCTATGTTCACAAAACATATTTTTTCGCATTTCTACGGCTGTTGTTGCCGATTGCAACAACAGCCGTAGTTAATACGGAAAAATACAGTATGTTGGCTTGTTGTCTATGGGGTCCCGGACGGAGCGTATACACATAGTATACGTTCCGGCTGGGATCCCTAGCACCGCCGCAAACAACTGACAAGATAGCTCTGTCAGTGAACACTATGAAGCGAGCGGCTGTGGCCGCAAGCTTCATAGTGTGCTGTGGTGAGTTCTGATGCGGGCGCGCACTGATGCGCCCACATCAGAACTCTGCGGGCTAAAAGATCATGATCTTTTCAGAGACCGTCCGCTCCGTGACCCGGCCGGTCTCTTACGCCATAATAACATGGCCTAAAAATGTATTATCTAATGAATGACTAAAGAATTTTAATGATTGTTTTTAGACCTAAGCTTGTAGACCTATTATAAGAGGTTATTTTGGACTTTTCATTTGATATATACTCTATACTGCACACTGTATACTGTATAATAGTCATAAAGAAATGAACAAGAAAGAAAATACTGGAAAATCTGCATTACATCCGGCTACATTACTGCTGCGACGGAGACGAGATATAAGGCCCATGTGAAATGACTCTCCCTATGTCTGACTTCTTAGTTTGATTAATAAACCAATATTAACTGCTTTAATTGAGTAAGCAATAGTGAAGTGAGGGTCTGTTCATAAGAGCCATTAATTCCGAGCCTGTTCTGTTGTACTTATTAAAAATACCCAAAAGATGTTCACTTGCAGTGAATTAAAATCAAAATACTTATTATTCCAGACTAGTACATTAAACACGGGGGAGACTTTCTAGAATTGATACCTAAGTTCTAAGCGTTTTATCAGCTTCCTGATCTGTACTCTCCTGGCATGTCTACCTTTAGGCTATGTTCACACTGCGTACGATTCCGGCCATAATTCGAACGCCGCCGTACATGTGCGGCTGAAACTTTGGAGCGTGGGAATAGTAGACATGCGGCCGGATGCGTACAAACCGCGAACATACGCCCGTAGTAGAGTTATGCTTCCCTAGCTTTTTTCGTAGCGATCTGAAACAGGTAATTTACTTGGAAATCTTCGCCCAGCCCAATAAAACTCACAGAACCTTTTGGATCGAAAAATCAAGTTTAATTTGGCTGAAATAAGTACTTTGTACGGGACCGCACTGAAATCCACGGCCGTGAGTTTCAACATTTCCGTCCTCAAACCATGGTCTTGCTCATTTTTCACAGCGCCTTTTACGATCCGGCCGTAAGCTCATACTTAGTGTGCACTGTGCGGGCGTATATCGTATACTTCCCAGCGAACGCACCAACCTCAAAACTACGTGCGTATATTCGCGGTTCGCGCTACGGACGGAAACATACGCAGTGTGAATGTAGCCTTACACTTAAACAGTGTTTTTCTTCGCAACTTTTGGTTGTTATTTATGCTTTTCCCACAATGAATCTGGGTTGATTCTATTTTTATAGTGCCAACATATTTCATAGCGCTGTACAAAGACTGTCATCACTCACATGCATCTTGGTGCAGTGACCCACTGGGTCAGACACAGATATTACAGCAAGGGTGGGCTGCTGCTTGTAGTGACCCATGCAGTAAGCTGCTGGAGTGGTTAGTGACAGATTTGATGGTCTTAGTGGTAGATGTGCAGATGAACACCAGGACTCGAGGGGTTGCATGGTGCATTGTATTAAACATCAGGTACATTGTATTAAACATCATTCATACAATGGAGGTACACTGGAGGTATACCTGTAATCACGGAATGTGTGAATTCCCCCTAACTCTTTACCACTAAGGCTGGGTTCACACTACGTATTTTTTTTTTTCCATCCATCCATTTTTTTTTTGCAAAAAATGGATGAAAAAAACGGATGCATTTGTGTGCATCCGTTTTAATCTGTTTTTCCATTGACTTCCATTGTAAAAAAAACGGATCAGTTTTTTTGTAATGGACACAAAAGTAGGGTCAGCTACGTTTTTGTGTACGTTAAAAAAACGGATACATTTTGATCCGTTTTTTTTATAGTGGAAGTCAATGAAAAAGCGGTTCAAAACGGATGCACACAAATGCATTATTTTTGCAAAAAACGGATTGCAAAAACGTAGTGTGAACCAAGCCTTACCATATAAATAGTACAATGCTAAGGTGCAATTAACCATTATCAATAGAGGTATAAAAGCAGAACCAACGTTGCTTACTCTTTATGCATTTTCAGACCAAACTGTTTTCTGAAATTGGAGAAGTAATTGACACAAACATGGGCAGAACTTATAAGTTCCTTTTAGATGCTATTTAGAGATAAGCCAACCGGGTTCGGGTTCGAGTCCATCCGAACCCGAATGTTCGGTATTTGATTAGCTGGGGCTAATCGATTAGCTGGGTCTGTTGAAGCGCTCTGCGCGAAACAAGCCTGTTACCCGCACCCAGCTGGCGTCTGCTCCATGATGTCCGCACATAAGAAATAAAAAAAGTTGTCACCAGTGTCGGTGAGTGCAGTTTTTTCATAATTTTTCTATCACCGTTTGTTCATCACAGAGACTGTTTACAGACTAGCACCGCTAGACACATCCCCGAGTATTACCTGCTTGCTCAGAGGGTTTAGCTCCAAGCTGTAGTGCCGGCTGTTCTTTGTTGTGCATTTGATTAGCTGGGGCTGCTGAACTTGGATAAAGCTCTAAGGTTGTCTGGAAAACATGGATACAGCCAATGACTATATCCATGATTTCTACATAGCCTTAGGGCTTTATCCAACTTCAGCAGCCACCGCTAATCAAATGCCGAAAGTTCGGGTTCGGATCGACTCGAGTATGCTCCAGGTTCACTCATCTCTAATGCTATTCTTGGTTGGACCCATGACCCCAGCATTACAAATCCACAGTGATCACCACTGAACCACCATGCTGCTATTTGAAGCTCCTTTTAGATCAGACTTGTTTCTCTGGCACAGATAATCTATCGGATTGAGATCTGGAGAACTTGGAGACTTGACCTTTTTATGGTCCTTAAACTATTCTTAATATTGCCAGGACGTTATCATACTGGAAGAGGTCACTGCTATTAGAGGATCCTGCTGTCGTAAAGGGGTGTCCATGGTTTTCAACAATTTAGGTAGGTAGCACTGTATATGTGAAAGCCACCGGACCAAGCCATTGTCTACCATTGCTCTATGCTCCAGCTTTGATGCTCACATACATATTTTACTGTTATGGCCTATTAACATGTGTATCTCCAATAAAACAATACTTTTTTCAGTCCAGCACCACAGAGGCAAGATGTAGCTTTGTATCCAAAAACTTAATTATAAATCTATATACCACCAGCAGTAAAAAGAGACAGTTGACGAGTTTCAGCGTAGGCACACGCCTTGTCCACAACTTGGTCTTACCAAGTTGTGAACAAGGCGTGTGCCTACGACGAAACGCGTCAACAGGTTTTTTTTTTTTTTATTCCTGGTGGTATATGGATTTATAATAAAGTTTTTGGATATGAAGCTCTATCTTACCTTTGTGCTGCTGGACTGAAAAAAAGTATTGTTTTGCTGGAGAGTCATATCTTGGGCTCGTTCGAGCATATGGATTGAGGAAGTGTCGGGTGAGCTAACAAATACTGACTTTGTATATCAGCGTGTGTATCTGCTATGCAGCATGTTCCCATTAGAATATAGTGACCTGAAGTCATTGGTGGACATGTGGAGGCCCAGGTGTGGCCCTCACTGTTAATGTAATTATTAATAGGAAAGGTAGAAGTTGTTGGACCTTTGACTTTTCTCAACTTTAATAAGATTGTAATTAAGAGTGTTGTCCCCTGGTTCTCCGGTTACTTCTTAAACTGCTGTAGAGAAAGGTAATGGAGGAAAACCTGTTAAATTGAATTATCTAAAGTTGTACTGCAACACAGCACAGATTCATCAGCAGCATGAGTAATAAATCATGCAACAGTGAAATGTTAATGAGGACAGAGCTACAATGACCAGAGACAGAGATGTAATTGTAATTCTCCGTCTTTCTTACAACTTTCCTGATACCTTGATAAATTTGTGGGACGATCAATTTGCATTTTTCAAAATTAGGCTGAGAATCCACAAACGAAACTTATAGCAGTTCCAGGATTTGTTCTATAAAGAGTTCTCCATCTTTGGATAATAAAAGTGTCTATGTCATGCAATAAGATTGTACGTGATTGGTTGTTGGTTTTATACAGTAAAGCTAACAATGGTTATTTTCAGGGTATAGATTTAGGGTCTAAAGTTTGGAGTTGCAGCTGGGTTCTAGTGGCACATAACATGGCGGCATTATGAATTTTACATAGTAGGTAAGGATACTGTAAAATTTTACATTGGGGTCCAGTTACTTTAAATGGGTAATCCGGGGAAAATCAATAAATTAGCAATGGAAAGGGTTAACCAAGGTTAACCCTTTCCTAATATACTTACCTGTCCTTTATTTGCCCCCCCAAGGAGATCTCCGGTCCGGTCACGTGATGGTCCTGGCTGCCACTCACGGATCTTCTTCTCCTTTCGGTCTGGTGACGTCACCATACCCAGCCGTCGTCTGGCTCTCTTTCTTATTAGCAGCAGAGAACTGAACCCTGACTGGCTTGGTAGCGTGTAGCCAATCAGGGTTTAGTGCTCTGCGTCTCCCCCACCTGCTATACGAAGTTAGCCGGGTGCTCATCCCCCCCAGGCCGAATCCTTCCTGTATCACTACCCCGATCCTCCCGGCCCCTTACCCTGTGCTATAAGCCCGATCCTCCTGGCCCCCCTCCTTTCTATGTAATCTGTCCTATTCAAATATCGCTCACCCACACCTCCCGGTGTAACTGTGCTGCGGCGCTGGCCCCCGTATCGTCACCTATTGTAAGCAGGTGTTCTGAGCTGACAGGCGCTGTGTGTGTGTGAGGCAGGAGAGAGTTCTTGCTTGTGCTGTGTACGGAGCAAGCAAGAACTCTCTCCTGCCCCCCACACACACAGCGCCTGTCAGCTGAGAACAGTTGCTTACAATAGGTGCCGATACGGAAGTCAGCGCTGCAGCGGGAGGATCTGGCTTATAGCTTAGGGAGGGGGGCTGGGAGGATCGGGGTAGGACAGGGCCTGGGGGGATCAGCACCCGGCTAACTTTGTACAGCGGGTGGGGGGGGGCACAGAACACTAAACCCTGATAGGCTACACACTACCAAGCCAGTCAGGGTTCAGTTCTCTGCTGCTAATAAGAAAGAGAGCCAGACGCCGGCCGGGTATGGTGACGTCACCGAACTGGAAGGACAGAGGATCCACGAGTCACAGCTTGGACCATCACGTGACCGGACCGGAGATCTCCTTGGGGGGCCCGTAAAGGACAGGTAAGTATATTAGGAAAGGGTTATCCTTGGTTAGCCCTTTCCATTGCTAATTTATTGATTTTCCCCGGAATACCCCTTTTAAGCAAATCTACCAGCAAGTTAATGGCTTTAAGATTTTAACATCAATAGACCAGTGCTGGATGCTGGTGCCACAGTCTGTATTTTAAACCGTGGCCCGGTTCCCACATGTGGAACAGCTATATTCCTGGTCACGATCCCAGACAAAAGCACTGGAAGCAGCCCGGCCCACCCCCAGTGGGAGGAAAGCCTGTCACCTCTGTGACGTCGCTCCATTGATTCAAAAGAACCGCGGCATTGGCATCCCCGTGACGAAGCCAGTCCATTGTTGTTAAAATTTCTGTATGTCTGTCTCTATGTTCTTCTAAATGATTTAATAAAAAAAGGGGCAACAGCTACCCTAGATGCTCTAAAATATGGGTTTAAATAGCTCAATTTGCCTGAAGATTGAGTTGGCCTTACCTGCAGCTGGATGATAGCAATGTCAATGACCCCATGACCTATTGACAGTGGAGTGAGCTATATTACATGCGAACTTAAAAGGGTATTAAAAAAAATAAGAATATTAATATCATTGGAGGTCCGATCTCTGGAACTCCTGTTGACCCTAAGAATGAAGGGATCTCTTGATTTTGTCCCGACACAGCAGCACTCCTTACTGCATATGGAACTACTGTACATTAAGTGAGAACTGTAAATCCTTTATTATTAACATGTTTGGCACCACTTTTAAGAAAGGAATAATACACATACATAATCAGTAACCTGCTCAGGGTCCATTCACACATACAGGATCTGCAGCAGATTTGATGTCACGGATTTGAAGCTTCAGATATCAATAGGAAAGAAGTTCTGGCACTCAGAACTAGAGATGATAGAACACCGGAAAATCTCTCTTCCATTCAAACTCATTCTTTAATGAAGCATAGCGATACAATAAAAACCTGAAATCCCTGACGCGTTTCAATCCGATTGGATTTTAGTCGTAGCAACAACTCTGCTCTCCAGTGCTCCTCTTTCTCCATTTGCTTTTCAGTGCTAATACTTCCACAGATGAGAGAAGGGGGGGGGGGGGTGATATTAAAGACGCTGTGGGCATTGCACGCACGCGAAACCACTCCTACGCACAATGTCTATTATCTACCTGATGTTGCAGAGGCATCAGTAACAATAGACAGCTATTGATCACTATCACAACATGCTCTCTCCCCCCTCTCATCCACGGAATTATCAGCGCGGACAGGTAGATAGAGGAAGTGTAGTGCCCGAGAGCAGAAAAGGTAGGACTTTTCCTCCTCTTGGGATATAACCTTTAAATATTGAATACTCAATGCTAAGGTCCACCTATACTCCATTATGTTAGTTAGCCAATGACTCATGCAGAGAATAATCTCTTGTGATTGTTGATATGTGGAAGGACCATGGTTTGGGAGAACTGCGTTGAAAGTTGTTACCCATCAATACATTGGTCTCTGGTGATCTAAATGACCACAACGTCTACAATAGGTTGATGATCAGAGGCATTACGTGGTTATGGCATCTAATTATCCACCTAGGCTGTGGATACTCCAAACCTTCTGTGATAGGGTTCAAATGGAGAAAAGTAGAGTTAGCTTATCAAGTCCAACTCTGTATTAAGTATATGGGATAAATATATATAGGATATAGGTAATTGTAAATACAATCAATGGATGTAAATAGACCAGGATGTGCCGAACAAATAGTCCATAGATGCCAATAGTGGAAGACACATTTACAACTAAAATCCTTACATAGCAATCTAGAAATCAAAGTTAATAAGACTCGGAATTACGTGACATCAAACTTGTAATTAAATTACCCAAGTGAAATGGTATGACTTATTTAATTCTCTCACATCATGCCATGTGTTGTACCAAGGCAATCAAATAGAGCAAATGATTTAAAGAAATTCTAATGACATTAGACTATTAGGAAGTCATTGAGATGGAAATCAGGAAAGTTATCATTAAATACTTCATTTTTTTTAACTATGAAAAACTACCTTAATATATCATTTAAAAGTTAATTTAATGCGTGTTTAAGGAGAATGTACTGGAATGAAAGTCAGTGAAGACTCAAGTCTTTGAGATATATTGGATAGATATAGGGTTTACGATGTTACCTTGTCACGACAAAGAAGCCCCGGTGCCCAGTATATTGCATTGTCCTGTCTAGTGTTGAGCCAACATGTTCAGATGTTCGTGCGAGCATGACGCTAATTTACCGATTAAAAAGAATTTGTTTGATAATCAGAATGGTTATAGCAATAATTTCTTTACATATTCGGACTTGCGAAGGCAATTGCCTAATTTACGCTTTGCACCTGATAATCTATACGCATGTGCATAGACTGAAACATACACTTTTACTGTATGTTCGTTATTTGTTTGTGAATTTTCAGTGAGCACGAACCAATCACAATCATTTTTTTTTTATGTTCATGTTCGAGATCTGAACCAAACATTGGGATGTTAGCTCATTACTAGTTTTGTCTCATCCTGTGTATTTTAAGGACCAGGGGACATCTCTTTGACAAATAAAATATGTAGGTCTATCCCGACTAGTAGAAACAAATCGCTGAGACCAGCCAAGCGATAACACTGCCGGCTGCTGGTCAAAGCGCTCAATGCAGTGAAATCCTAGGTGCATTGCTCCCGGGTTAACATTAATATGCAAAAGAAGAGCCTGTGGAGCCTCATCTAAGAGTCTCAAAACACAGGACTAGCCAGATATCCTCCTGGAAGGAGCCAGCCAGAGGGTTGTTCCTGTAGGGAAACCACCAAAACCACCATATTAAGTGGCTCTATAAGGCAATGTAATGACAATGGAAAAACCAAGGACAGGTATCCATCCACAGACAGCTGTTTCAGGGTGTTTCCCCTCATCAGTGTGGAGCAGGATTCTGGCTAGGTGGAAGCGATATCCTTCCCGGAGAAATATCTGGCTAGTCCTGTGTTTTGAGACTCTTAGATGAGGCTCCACAGGCTCTTCTATTGCCGACTAGTAGAATAAAGACTCCAAATACTCTCTAGCTCAGTAGCAATAGTTTCTTTTTTATATCACATGTGAAAGCAACGCGTTTCAGGCTAACGTGCCCTTATTTATGGTTCTGATGAGAATTTATGTTTATTTGTATTATTTCATATGGGGGACAAGATGCAGACACCACACATGCTGTGGCTTGCTACTATCCTAACTATCCTAAAAAACATAGGGCAGCTTTCTAAAGGACAAGGTTTGCTATCGCGACTACCTAAAACTTGAGGGAGGAGGTATTTATCTTTGGTTTTGTGTGAGTTTTGAAAAAAAATTGTTGCACTTTTTTTTTTTACCACAATTTGTGACTTTTTTGTATTGTGCAAAAATTTTGAACTTTGTGTAAAAATGGGCAACTTTTTAGACAATTTGGGATAAAAATATGGGATAAGTCCTTTCTTAGCACATTCTCTCTCAGCTCTAAATCACGTGACCAAGTTGGTTGCATTTGTCTATAGGGCTATCTTAGTTTTATGGGCACAGAGCAGTGATATGAGTATATATCCACACTTATATGTCACTTTTTTAGAATGACAGATACACTTAAAAAGCTAGCAATTTAAACTGTTTTGGTGACAAAATCAGCTAAATTTTTTATGTTTAATGTGTATTATACAAATTATAATACATCCTATATTGGATCACAGGCTAGATAGGCTAGATTGACAGCAATTCTTGTATGGAAACAATAACTTTTATATATCCTTTCAATACAATATATAATTGCTGCAGCTGAATTTTTGCTTTATGCCTCTACCGTTCTTCGAGTCTTCTCTGCAGACATTACAAGTCTTATGTACCTAATGACGAAGTCCCCGCCACTTCAATTATGACAAAATCTCGACATCTAGCCGGACTATTATATCCTGATACAGGTTATCTTGTGCCCAGCATGCTAACAGTAAAATAAGGATGGGAAGCTGCAAGCCAGGACCACTCAGCGGGGAGACGTCCTGAAGGCCCAGTAATGCACTGATTCCCGCTGAGTTAGGTGTCAATGAGAGGTTTAGTCTAAGGACTGGAACTGTCAGTCAAAAGCCTTGTAAAAATTGGCAGCTCACAGTAGGTGGATAGACCCAAACAAAGTGAACCGCAGCTTTATTTTTAAATGTAAAGAAATCTTCCCGTACACTTATGATCTTTTACAACGCTAGTGGCCAACGTACAAGATTTCACAGTCACAGAGGGAATTTTAGCCGAGACTTATAAATTCTCCCTTACCGACTAAAGTAAAGTTTCCAGCGCAGTTTTGACAGCCATATTAGATAAACCTAGACAGTCTGCCGCGCGGGTCACAAGTTCACCAAACTGTTCTTCTTCTCATTAAATATAATCATAATTTAGCGTTAGAGAGCAGAAATAATATTCTTTAAACATTAATGGCACAAATTTGTTCAATATGGTCTGTGAATTAACTGTCCGCTGTCAGGAATGAGGTTTAAAAATATATCGGTAAAATATTCACAAGGATAATTGCATTAAAGATGGAGGAGAAAGTTAATAGTTTTAGCCATGAGTCGGCACTGGGAAACTTTTTTTTTTTTTGTTAAATTGTATCAGATTCCATTCCCCCCCCCCCCCCCAGAAGAAGCTGCAACTTTCCGAAGTGGAAGGTATAAAAGAGTACGTCCTATCGCATAGAGATGTAATTTTTGCAAAGCGTCATCATGACTGCAATATCCATGGGGCATTTTGGGGCTCGGCTTGAGAGGTTTAGTGCATTTGACAATGTTGTCTGTTGCCCCAAGGCTACGGTTTTGATCATCGGCTTAGCTAATGTATCCTTTACAGCATAATAAATTTAACACTCAAGTGTCAAACCTGAAATAAATCAGTGGAGTCTGGACTGCTCTTTTATGCCATAAATGAAAGAACTAAAGGGGGTAGAATTATTATTACCGTCTTAAAAACTAGATGACTTAAAAATTAGACCGGGCAGGCAGAAGATGCACCAAATTTACTGCAGCGTTGAGCGATTCGTAGACTCTTTAAGCTTTCCGGTGCAATATCATAGATGGTTTACTGTAAAATAATATGTTGCACAAACATTTTGGCCACTAAGCCACTCTACCCTTTTCTAGTAGTTTTGCAAGACTACCTACTAAGGTGCAAGTGGTGTCTAAAACGTGATAAATTCTGTGAAAGGTATATACAGCATTCCCCTCCCCTTTATAGTTGGGGGAAGGGATTAAGCCAGAGTTCGGTTGCTTTTAGCCTTCAAAATTTTTCCTATTGTTTCATACTATATAGTTTTACTAGAAAGACAGATAGATTGCTAGAATTATTAATAGGTAGGTAGAAAGCTAAATAGATAGATGATAGATAGATAGATAGATGATAGATAACTGTTATTGTACATACCCTTAAAGGGGTTATCCAGCGCTACAAAAACATGGCCACTTTTCCCCCTCTCTTGTCTCCAGATTGGGTGGGGTTTTAAACTCAGTTCCATTGAAGTAAATGGAGCTTAACTGCAAACAACACCTGAACTGGAGACAAGAGAGGGGGAAGAGTGGCCATGTTTTTGTAGCGCTGGATAACCCCTTTTAAAGTAGTATATTTATCCTCCGGCTGCAGGCTGGCATAAATATCTACCAATGATGATCTGTGTCCTGTGGCGAAGCTTCGTTACAGTCTTATGGTGCACCATTTAATGGTGACGTCACCACTCTTCTGACCCCTCTTCGTTCTACAGGTCTATTGAAAGCCGGAAGTCAGGGTCTCCAATGTATCTCTATGACAGCGCTCTCATAAAGATGCATTGGAAACCCTGACTTCTGGCCTACTGAGCTGCAGAGCTGAAGCTGAAAAAGTCACGTGGTCATCAGCAGGATCTGAGCGGCTCTGTAGGAATGGAATGAAGCCATTCCTTGGAACATCAATCATCATTGGTAAGTATATGTACCAGCCTGCAGCTAGGGGGAGGAGGAGGGGGAGTAATTTATTAATCTTATAGTTTTAGTGGCAATCTAAGCTACCAGTGTAGAGTCCTATGGTAACTGTACGTGGGTGAAGGCGCCACTAACATTTGTTCTATACAGTTACTACCTCTGGGGTCTATGCCTCACTCAATCAGTCTTTCCGACAGAAGTAAGCCAGTGATGCTTAATGCATCACTGGCTTACTGTCAGCAGATTCACTGTCCAGCCAGACCATGTCCCTGCTCTTGTTTCTGGGGCTCACTATCCTATGTTTGAAATTTAATTCAGAAGAAGCAGGAACACCTGTCAAAAAGAGTTCCTACCCCTGTACCCTGAGCGGTGAGCCATACATGTTATGCCATGCCACAAATCTGAATAATTTTCAACAGCCAATTCAAATTCTTTCAAAAAAGTTTTTTGAGATTTGCTCTCTAGACAAGATGCATTAATGAAATGTAACTTCATATAGCGAATTGCAATATCCAATAAACAGATTAACCCTTTCTGGACTGGGCTAATTTTCGTTTTTGCGTTTTAGTTTTTTCCTCCTTGTGCTTAAAAGGCCATAGCAGTTGCATTTTTACACCTACAGACCCACATGAGCCCTTATTTTTTGTGTCACTAATTGTACTATGACAGGCTGAATTTTTGCATAAAATATGCTGCGAAACCAGAAATAAAAATGTGAGCAGTGAAATTGAAAAAAATATATTTTTCTTTGAGGGGGATTTGCGCCTTGTGTCCTATAGAAAAACTATTTGATGGCTTGTAAAAAAATTCAAACCATTGTTAACAAATATATGTTCCTTAAAATCGTTCCATTCCCACACTTATAGCGCTTTTATTCTTTGGTCTATAGGGCTGTTTGAGATGTCATTTTTTTTAACCATGATGTGTTCTTTCTATAGATACCTTGATTGCGCATATGCGACTTTTTGATCACTTTTTATTACAATTTTTCTGGATTTGATGCGACCAAAAATGCGTAATTGTGCACTTTGGGATTTTTTTGTGCTTACGCCGCTTACAGTGCGAGATCAGGAATATGATAAATTAATAGCTCGGGCGATTACGCATGCAGCAACAACAAACATGTTTATTTATTTATTTTTATTTATAAAATGGGAAAAGGGGGGGATTTACACTTTTTTTATTAATAACAACACTTTTTTTTTTTTTTACACATATAATAGAAGCCCCCCTGGGGGACTTCTAGTATATGCACACTGATCTCTCATAGAGATCTATGCTGTATATATATACAGCATAGATCGATGAGATCAGTGTTTGATTGCTTTTGGCTGCTGCAGCCAAAAGCAATAGAATGCCGAGCCGGGATCAGCGCCATTACGGAGCAATCCCCGGCCGGCACCAGACACGGAGATCGCTCCTCCGTGACTCACGGTGGGGGGGGGAGGCGATCTCCCCTCGAGACCACCAGGGAACAGCTGCAGTAAGTCTTCAGATGCAGCTGTCAACTTTAACAGCTGCATCTGAAGACTTAATTAGCGTGCACGGCGATATGACCCTGCCCACTAATAGCCATGGTCCCGGTCTACGTGCTGCACCCGGGACCGCGGCGGTTCAGAGCGGGCTCGCCGCGCGGCCCCGCTCTGAACTTCCCCACCCGCGCGAGGACGTACAGTTACGTCCTTGTGCAGGAAGGAGTTAATGAATAAATCGATTGATTGCCCAATTATTTCAGTGGGTGTTTTCCAAAGCTTTATTTCCACTTTGGCGGCTGCTGATTTGATCACTAACAGCTCCAGTCCCACCATGTAAAAAAACTTTTTTTCTGGGTACTTTTCTACCAAAATGGTACTGTGTACATTGTTCACATCCATAACATGGATACATTTCATATCCTATGTCCTTTCAAAGAATATTCTATTTTTCCAATAATCGTTATTCCCTCTCAGACCTTCCTCTAGTGATGTTTAAAAGTCTCATCTCAGAGAACATCATATATCTCCTTTTTCTTTTAAGGCTGTTTTAAAGCTTTTTCGAGCCCCCTTTGCCCTATGATAGGATTCTGATAGCTATTGCATTGAATTTTTGGAAGAGAAAAAAAAAAGTATTCTGATCATAGATTCTCAAGAAGGTTAAACATAAATTAGTCATAAAGCCAAGGAAACAGAGAGGAAACGATTCAACTGTATGATTAAGTCTAATTTGAAGTGTTTAATCCTATCTGTGGTTAATTAATTAAGATGAGCATCTTTCTTGTCTATTTTTTTTTTTTTTTAACAATCTTCGCCACATAAAATTTCAAACATGAATGTGGAACTTGCTATGCAATGCTAGAGATCTGACAAACGTTTAAGACAACAAAGTATCATTTGATAGTCGGCTTTTTCTGAGGAACGGCTCTCCTTCCTGTCTTTCATGTGTGGTGGGTTTATTTAATCAATTATTTATCAAAGTTCTAGTATTCTTCTTACATGTTTAGGTGAAATTAGAGGAGGATTTCACTTCCCTTATTATATAAACCACACAGATAAACTGTTTAAACATTACTATACTTTCAAAGAAAATGTAGATTTTTTTTTCAACTATTAAAAAAAGAAGAAAAAAAAAGTTGTGTTGGTTTTATAATATGAATTTAAAGAGATTTGGGCAATAGACACAAATGGGTGTCCATTGTAGGGTTTATATAGGGGGGATGTATTATAAATACAACTGGCGTATGCCAGAGAAAAGATGTAGATTTTTGTGCAAACTGGGTGGTTTGTTTGGGCTCTCACACCCAGGCCGTGGACAAAAGTGGGGTTGGTTCTAAAAGATAAAAATAGATAGATTTGCTATAATCTCATATAGCCCATTCAAGAAAGAAATTTTACCTTTATCATGGATACTTACAGGGGAAATCTATCAATGCTGTCACCAGAAAACTAAAAATATACAAAATTTTTGCACAAAACGCAGGAAGAATTCAAAATTTTTGCGCAAATGTTGAAGATCATCATTCATGCTGATAGTGAGCAGCCTGGTGTCTGTAGCTGCCTCCCTGCAGTCCTCCACCCTGGTGAAGCTTGGTGGCTGGGTGCCACTCTTCTTCCTTCCTTTTTACCTCCAGCCTGGGGGTCTGCTCGATGCTGCTGATCTGCCCTGGGGCAGAGGGCCAGAATGGGGTGGGTAAAGGTGTGCAGAGCAAGAAGATGGTTGGCTCCTTCCTTTACCTGGTCAGGTGAGCCAGGAGCCATCAGTGGGAGAAGGGTATGAGGGGCCACAGGCGGGGGAGAAGGGTACAAAGGGTCACAAGTGGGGAGAGAAGGGTATGAGAGGGCACATGTGGGGGGAGAAAGGTATGAGGGGCCACAGGCAGGGGAAAGGTACAAGGGGCCACAGGTGGGAAAAAGAGTAAGAGGGGTCACAGATAGGGGGAAAGGGTATAAGGGGTCGCAAGTAGGGGGATATGTGGGAGCATAAATACAAGTGGGGGGATAGGTAGAACCTCGGAAACAGAGGATAGCATCAGTGAGGTTACTTGAGATTTGTGCAGGGACTGGCCGGGGCATGTTGGGGTCTGCCTTAGTTATGACCCCCCAATTGCTGCTGGATACAGAGGGTGATTGAAACTGAACCAGTAGGAACTTTCTGCACCCACCTGGTTCTCTGCATTTGGTAGCAATCACAATCCCCCAGTTCACTGCAAGAGCTGCCCTGAGATGCTGTGAGGGCCTGGGGAGAAGGCTGGGGGTATGCGCACCACCCCCTAAGAGACTGAGTTAGGTGTATTAGTGTGGCCCTCTAAAACAATTCCAATTTCCATGTGGCCCCATGTAAAAAATAATTGCCCAACCCTGGTGTACATTGTTGTCAGCTTAACTCTATCTAATGCATTGGTATAGAAGCTATTGTTAGCATAATAGAGTTGTCGTGTGATAGGAAAATATTTTCTAGGGCTTCTATCATGGTAAAAAGTGATGGGGTGGTTTACACTGTTTGCAAATGGTAACCAAGAGCTTCATTATTTTTGTGGGAATTTTTTTTAGCAGTTGGGGGGGCTGCTTTTAACTATTTTCATGTCTCTATTGGGTCTGTATCTTGCCATTGCAGTGAGCTGTTGCATTTTTCTGTGTTTTTGTGTGTTTTCAATTTCAGTCATAGCAACGTGCTCCTGCCAAGTGTGAATGGTGTTCTAGGAGAGCTGACCAAATTAGTCATTAGTCAAATTAGTGCATAATCGTTAACGATTAACGATCTCAAACGACCGCTATTGCAAAAGACCTGAAAACGTTCACTCACTTCCATGGAACGATAATCCTTACTTATGATCGTAATTGCGATCGTTTTTGCTTCGCTATTTATTCGCTATTGCGTTCGTATCTATTGCGAACGACCGAACGACGTCTTATTCAATGCGAACAATTTGCGAACGAGCAACAATAAAAATAGGTCCAGGTCTTATAAAGCGATCAACGATTTCTCGTTCGGTTGTTAATCGTTAACTGCATTTCAACCGAACGATTATCGTTAGATTCGAACGATTTAACGATAATCTGAACGATAATCGTCCGGTGGAATAGGGCCCTTAGACACTAAGGGAGCTTGAACAGCACCCATGAAGGTGCCAATAACTTGGAACTATATGTTCTGAAAGAGTCCATTATTAGAGATGGGCGAACCTGGAGCATGCTCTAATTCATCCGAACCCGAACGTTCAGCATTTGATTAGCGGTGGCTGCTAAACTTGGATAAAGCCCTAAGGCTATGTGGAAATCATGGATATAGTCATTGGCTGTATCCATGTTTTCCAGACAACCTTAGCGCTTTATCCAACTTCAGCAGCCCCCGCTAATCAAATACCGAACAATCGGGTTTGGATGAACTCGAGCATGCTCGAGGTTCCCTCATCTCTATATCCATTATTCTACAATATCTGTTGTACAGTATATATGATAAGAAATATTCCTACTTTTTTCCTCTTAGGAAACTAATAACAATTACTTAGTTACTTGCTATTCAAAAACTTTTATTATAGTGATTTTGCTTAGTTTATTGAGTGGTGCCAATAATTCCGGAGATGACAATTTTAATCTCAGAGTTATTGATAGCAGAAAGTTCCTTGTGTTGGACCAGTGGACCTATGGGTTAAGAACAAAGACTCCCAAGGAGCTGCCAGGATTTGGCAGGGACAAAAACGACAGCTACAAAAGTCTCCAGAGCTACTAATTAGCAGCACAGAACTGTGGGTATGGCAGTATATTTTAATGTGAGAAGGATTTCTGCAGTAACCATGGTACAAAAACTGCTCCATCGCTGACCCTGGTGGCATCGTAAGCTGCATATTGCAATAATTCTGTAAATTACCGGCCTTTCTTATACGGTAACTTTGAGTTAATTAGTAATTTAACATTCTGCTACGCTATTAAATGTCTTCTTTGCATTATATTATGTTGTTTCATGGGCTTACCTTAACACTAATAGGGTTTTGCTATATTTTCTCAAAACAGTAACAGTAAAATAAAAATGAGCTGGAAAAATTAATTAGTTATCTCTTACCTTTGATTTGCCTGTTATTAACAATTAAGCCATGATCTACAGTTTCAAAGGAGTGTCTGAGGTTACGCACCGATGAAGTCTGTAGTCTGTGTGCCGCAGTTCAGGAGAAAAGGTAAATGGAGTGGCTCAGTATTAAAGCTACAAACGCTTTAAGGTTTCAAATTCAGAAGGAAAAAAAATTCCTCTGTTGTCACAAGGTTGTTTTTCTGTTTTTGTATAATTTTATTAATTTATTTTTTAATGTTTTCAGGTTATCATTATGCGCATTTTATCTGGGGCTACAGTATTTTTTTTTATTTAAAGGCATATATATATATATATATATATATATATATCCAGTAGACAGTGCCATGAATAAAGAGGGGTTCATCAAAGGCTGTTCTGTTATAGCTGCCCTTGCTCAAGTATAAAGAGAATGTATTACAGAATTGTGATTAGCATTACATCCAGCTGATCGGTGGGGGGGCAGACCCCATCAAGTCCAAAATGGGCATGAAGGGGCAGGAGGGAATTAGAATACCTGGCTCTTATTACAGTCATTCTCTGTGTGACTTATGAATAGACATTAGTAAACTTTTAAAAGTTCAATTTGGGTTCATGAAACGCCTGCAATAATTTGTTTGGACTGAACTAAATTGGTCCAAGCCTAAAGTTTTTCAAAAACCCTTAAAGGGGTTTTCAGGAAAGAATTCATAATGACTGATGCTGCCGGGCTGCAGAGGACATAACAATACTTACCTGTCTGGTTCACCTGCAGCTTCCAGTTCCCATGCCACCCACTGTCAACTTCCACTGATGTGCTGTTCCAAAGCCGTTTCTAGAGGCGGGCGGGCCGGGCGACCACACGGGGTGCTGACAGCTAGGGGGCGCTGGTGGCACCCCCTGGACTCCACTGAGCTGTGCGCACCCCTGGCTGCCAGGGGGGATTCTTACTATGGGGGGAGCAGAGCACAGGGGGGATTTTTACTATGGGGAGCAGAGCACAGGGGGGGGCTTTACTATGGGGGAAGCACAGGGTGATTATTACTATGAACACAGAACAAGGGGCATCACTACTATGGGAAAGAGCACAGGGCGGATTATTACAATGGGGCAGAGCACGGGGGGTTATTACCATTGGGGCACTGCACAGGGAACATTATTATATAGAGGCAATTATATTATATGGAGGCAAAGCAGGTGGCATAATTACTATATTAGGGTACAACAGGAGGCATTATTACTATATGGGGGTACAGCAGGAGACATTATTACTATATGGGGGCACAGCAGGGGATCCTACATACAGGGGTCAACCCACATACCTATTAACTTTACTGCACATGACACAAAAAATGTGGAAGTTGTTGTAAAAGAGCTCCCTAAGATGTTTGTCTGGCAGGTTCAAAAGAGATGAATTGTGGCTGCAAGAAATATTCCTGGTGGCCTGGGTCAGATGAAGAGGAAAAGGAAAGTGACGCTTCGGAACAAAGAAGACGTCACCGGGGATTTACTGAATGACTTTTTTTTTTTCTTTAAAGGGTTGAATAACTGTGTTCTATGCCATAATACACACACTGCTTCTCCCTAGCAACAACCCCCCCCCCCCCCCCCCCACACACACACACACACACACACATCACTTGAGGGGGGCTTTTAGCAAGATTCACCCTGTAGTTAAAATGACCTAGAAACGGCCCTGTGCTGCTCCCACCAGAAATGGGCACCAACCATAGACTCTATACTGTCTATGCTGAGCGTACATTTCCTGTGTGAGTGCCACGTCAGCAGATGTTGTGAAAATGCTTAGAGCAGCGAAAAGTGGGCAGCGCGGGAACCAGCAGCTGTGGTGAGGCCAGACAGGTAAGTATATAGCACTGTCATGTCCTCTTTAACCCTTAAAGTGTAGCTGTCATTTTAAACAACTTTGCAAAAATAAATCGTACAAGAGATTATATCAAACTCTTTAATAAGTTTCATTAGGCAAAAGATCTTGTGAGGGGGCTGTTTTCCCACCTCCCCCTCACTTCCTATCTGGTTATTATTAAGAAATAGCCATCAACATAATAGAGAGAAGCAGAGTAAAGGTGGGGTTTGCACTGCCCGTTATAGCCTATGGGGGGGGAACTCCTCAATACTGGTCTGGGAACTTCTAAAGGTTTGCTACAGTGAGTGAGGATTGCAGGATGTTGTTTTTAGTGTGCATATAGAATATAAGAGGCTGTACAGAGGCTAATCGGCTCTCCTGCTGCAGCTGAGCATAGGAAAGCAGACACAGGGATGGGGTTTACGGGCTCATAACAAGAGGGAAAAATGGCATAAACTAGTGTTAGAATGGCCAGATATAGTCATGTTCCTCATATACATACACAGGACAGTGCATCCAGAAAAATTACCTGAAATAATGGTCACACTTTAAGGCCAGGTAGCACTGCCATAGTGAATGTACAGTATCTAAGTAAAAGGTTGCTGAAAAAGTCCTAAAAACACAAAAATTGCGCAAGCATATTCACCTGGTACTGACCAGATGTAAGCCTGCACCTGTTTGTGCGACTTTTTAAAAAGTCAAAAACTATGAATCTGGCGCTAATCCCGAATTATGGGAACTTTTGGTTGAATAAAGATTAAAAAAAAGTTGCAACTAAAAATGTTCACCTGTCGAATACTGGTTCATAAATAGAACATAGACCAAAAATGGGTGAAAAATCCAATTATTTGACTAAAATAGGCCCAAAACCCTTAATAAATTTCCCTTATAGTGTGAAAGCAGCCTTAGGCTATGTTCACACAACGTCAAAAATATTAAAAAGATTTTCATATTTAAAATAACATCCGTTTTTGCCGAGATTTAACTGACTGCAATGCCATTGCATTGGAGTAAATGGGAAGACGGACGTCCAATGCACACAATGCATTGAAAAACGGACGTTTTTGCCACGGATATCAAAATAATGAACATGAACATTATTTTCATTATTTTCGGACGTCTTTTGCAAACAGTGGACATTTTTTATTTGTAGTTCACACACAGTTTTCCTTTTGCCACCGTTCTGTCTCTGTTTTTGCTATTAAATTCAATGGACTTTTCAATTAAGCCGCATCAAACGGCCGCATCAAAACTAGAATAATGTGCAAACACCCGTCAGTGCACTAAAGGGAGGTCAGGCAGCTAAATAACGTCCGTTATTTTAGACTCAAAATGACGGACGTCATTTTAAACAGAGATGAAAAAACGTTGTGTGAACATAGCCTTAGGGTACGTTGACACGTTCTGTTACTTTTGTTTGTAATTGAGGAGCTGCAATTACCGACCAAAGTAAAGACCCATCCATTCTTATTGAGATATTTACACGTCTGTATGAATGCATTTTTGGCGGATTGCGGAAAATGATTGTGGACTATTACGAACAAAATATACAGTCCTGAAATGTTTTTTTTTTTTTTGTGAACCGTATGTCTGCAATATTTATCCCTGATCCACAAAAATACACCTGTAATGTGTTGATATTCATCCGTATTGTGGATCGATAAAAGTGAAAAGTAGCTAGAAATACAGGTCTGCAGTTCACGGACTTCTATTGCTGTGTCCATGCCACAATTATGACCCGCACTAGGGCGTGTCAGTATTTTTTTTTTGCGGCACAGATCACAGCAAAATCATGATTTGTAAAATTAGGGACCTGTGTAAAGGGCCATAGAGACCTATTAGACTGTATAGATCCTCAATTATGGGCAAAAAAAAGGTGTGAATGAATGTGTGTGATGCATCTGTGTGTGTTCATCACATGACCAGGACAGGTTTTTTTTTTTTTTTTTTTTATTAATGAAAGCAAGCAGATACCTTTTAGACTGTCATTTAATTTTTTTTTGCAGAAATTAATAGTACAGGCGATTTAAAAAAAAAACAAAACACGTTGTTATTGGGTCTATTAGCCGAAAAATGAATTTTTATCATGAAAAGGCAGTTTGAAGCTCTCCCCCCTGTCTTAATGGTTTTCTATGGAGAGGGGAGGGGTGGAGGGAGATGAGGCACCAAAACAGGACAACAAATAGTTAATTTACAACTACATCACTGGGCTATCTCCTCTGAAGTCAGCACTGACCTCTCTGACCTCTGAATACCGCTTTTATACAGCTCCCACTGTGTAATCCTTTATTCTCTGCTCTCTGCTGGCAACTAATCTCCCCCCCCCCTCCCCTCTCCATAGATTAGTCAGAGCTTGACTGATGTAAACTAGTTGAGATTTCCTGATAATGAGCAGTGAATAAGAGAGAGGGGGGGGGGGGGCTGGGGAAAGTCTTTTTGAATGCAGATAATGGAATATTTGTCTAATAAACCCAATTACAAAGTTTCTTAAAATCACCTGGACTATTGATTTCTGCAAAAAAACAAACAAACAAACAAACACACGACAGTGACACTTTAAAACTGAAAGAAATTGATACAAAAACTATGTATAAAACTACTATGAACAAGCTAACATCATTCTTCAGAGAATAAAATCTATTTGGTGAAAGCGGAATACCCCTTTAACAATAATGCATTCATTCATTACCAATATTCACTACTGAGACTGTTGGTAATAATTTATAGATAACATAAAAATAATCAAAATCAACAAATAAACCCTCATCACTGCCGAAGCTTCCGGAGAATTCTTCCTAAATAAGGGCTCGCTGCCATTATGATCGCACTTCCAACTGAGCATCAACATTCCATAAAAAATTCATTTTTGCTTTAAGAGATTCGAGCTTTTTTCCCTGTCCTCTCTATTGTTAGACAAATTGAAGTAGGCACTGTCAAGGACTACGGCGGTGAACTGAGAATTTATTTACTCATTCGATTCCAATATTGAGAGAATCTAGTCTCTCCATTCAAAGGGTAGAACAACAATGCGCGTGACATCAGGTCAGCCGGCACTTCATAGCTACCTGTGAGATAGAATTGTTCTCATAGAGATGGGAAGTGACTGAAACCCCTTTTTGTCATCCATGTCTATTATGATTGATGGCTGTATGGTCACATTGAATATGCCCTTTTTAAATAATTCACAATGTCATCACCATAGTCCCATTTTCTAACTAGCCCGTTATTTTTACCTTTGTTCATTTGCTATTCGAAGGTTATATAAATTAGCTTCTTCCCGGGATTTTTTTTTTTTTTTTTTTTTTTTCTTTTTCAAAAAGTTCTTTGGGGGAAAAAAAATGTGTAAAATTAAAAATTAAGAATTATTATATTATTATTATTATATTATTATAAATTATGAATAGAAATAAAAATCACGGAGTAGATGGTCTATTTGAACAAATTTGTGGATCAACATGTAGGAATGTTTTCATAGACGGCAGTTACTGTCAGTTATTCATTCAAAAGTATTTCAAATCTTAATTTTAGAAGGGGTATTTTCATGATTTAAAATGCACAAAAAATTAACAAAAACACACACACAAAAAATAGTAGTGTATGATATTCAAGGGGTTGTTCACAAAAAAAAGAAAAGAAAAATTAAATACACTGATGCCAGAAAGTGAGAGAGATATGTAAGTTACTTCTATTAAAAAAATCTTAAGTCTTCCAGTACTTATCATCTGCTGCATGTCCTGCAGGAAGTGTTTTATTCTTTCCAGTCTGGAGCAGGAGAGGTTTTCTTTGGGGATTTGCTACTGCTCTGGACAGTAACTGACATGTACAGAGGTGGCAGCAGGGAGCACTGTGTCAGACTGGAAAGAATACATCAGTTCCTGCAGGACATACAGCAGTTGATAGTTACTGGAAGACTTGAGATTTTTTAATAGAAGTAAATTACAAATCTCTGAAACTTGCTGGGACCATTTAATTCAAAATATTTTTTGTGAACTACCCCTTTAAGTGTCAGTGATTGTCCTCATGCAGTCTGGATGAGACAGAAATCCATGTACTTGCTGCTAAAACAACCTCATTTACAAGACTGAAACTCTGTTTAATTCACAGAAATTTCTGCAAAAATTATGCTACGTGGCAATTTTGGCAAATTAAAATTTCATTTTTTGTTTTCAAATTTTTTTTTTTTTTGAATAATTGAATAATTACTACCAGCATGATTTTTTTTTTCAAATCAATAAATTAAAATTATCTTGGCTACTTTAGATTAGACCTGTATCAAGTCTCTTTTAAGACATGGACTTAGAAGACTCTGGTGTTGAGCGAGGATACTCGGTTTAGCGTAGTGCTTAATCAAGCATTGGGATGCTCGATCAAGCTTGATGCTCAACCAATCACCTTGTGGCACTCTTGAAAAGGTAGGCTCACGCCTTCAGTAACTGGTGGCCATCAGTTATGCCTATTGCTGGCATACCACCGGAGTGCTAATATGTTTTGCAAAAATCAATTACCTTTTTTTTGTCTAATTTTTGTATATTTATTTAAACATCCCTTTAAGGGAGAAAAAAAGCTTAACAAGCTGGTTAAAAATAACGAGCACTCAAGAATTTAAGTGCTTGCTCAACACTACTCTTTATGGCTAGGTTCACACAACGTCAAACAACGGCCTTTTTCAATGCGTTGTGCGCATTGGATGTCCGTCCTCCCATTGACTTCAATGCATTGCCATTGCTGTCAGTTAAATCGCGGCAAAAACAGCATTTTTAACTGCCGGTGTTTGATGTTGTGTGAACCTAACCGGAGGCTATGTTCACACGTTTTTTCAGCTCTATTTAAAATGACGTCCGTTATTTGGAGCCTAAAATAACTGACTTTTTTTTTTAGCTGTCTGGCCTCCCCTCCCCCTCCACCGGTGTTTGTACATTATTCTAGTTTGGGTTACTAATTGCTCTTTGGGTGCGGCTTAATTGAAAAGTCCATTAATTTAATAGTAAAAACGGAGAAAGAATGATAGAAAAAGAAAAACTGTGTGTGAACAACTAATAAAAAACGTCCGCTGTTTGCAAAGGAAGTCCGAAAATAATGATCATGTTCATTAATTTGACGCCCGCAATAAAAACGTCCGTTATTCAATGCATTGTGTGCATTGGACGTCCATCTTCCCGTTGACTTCAATGCATTGCCATTGCAGTCAGTTAAATCACGACAAAAACTGCTGTATTTTAAATATGAAAATTGGCCGTTGTGTGAACATAGCCTTACACTGTAACAAAAAAATATAAATTTTGCTTATAATCATGTTGGTTGGTATTGTATTACCTAAAATGGTTGTTACTGTTTGAATTCATAAATGAATAAAGAATTTTAAAATAAAGATAATCTACTTTAAAAAAAAAAACTTGTCAAATGTTTAACTTTTTTGTATTTTTTTTAACTCTTTCTGATTGCTTTCTCTATTCATTTAAATTCTTTTTATCCTTAAAAAGGACTAATAACATAGGTTTAGGTGTGAACCTAATCTAAGTCCCACAATGCTCCTGTATTTGGCTTTAGACATGATTTGGGAATAAAACATCATGGATAAAAACATCAGTACAAGGAAAGTAAAGCAACATGTAAAACGTTACCAAAATTTTATGTTTTACTTCAAGAAATTGTTGATAGAAAACAGACATTATACGCCTTAAATTTATCTTTACAGGTTGAATATATTATACTAAAATGTTTAAGTATTTAAAGGGATTGACCAGTTTAGAAAACAAGAAATATCCTTTAAATGCATTCTAAGTTTATAAAGGAGTCTCCCCTTTTATATTCCATTGTTAAGCTAGTGCAAAAGCCATCTCTTTTTCCGGGGGGCTTGGCTATTATTTTAATGAACTCCATGCAGTTCTTTATTTGGCCTGTGGTGGCGCTGCAGAGAAATCAAACACTTGATGCTAAGATCTTCCACAGATTATAGCCGATTAATTGAGACACCCTATGATGAATGGACCCTAAATAATGAACTATTTAAAGGGGTTTTGCAGCTTAGTTCTATTAAAGTAAAAGGAGCTGAATTGTAATACCACACACAACCTGAGGACAGGGGAGGCACTTTTATGGCAAAAAAGTAGCTGTGCTTTTTCTAATACTGAATAACTCCTTTAACCCTTTCACGACCATGGGTCATTGATGCCTCAATGCCCAGGTCGTTTTAGGACATCAGCTTATGGGATCATAGTGATCCCATAAGCTGATGTTCCTATGCCTGCCCCCTCTACTCTGTCCCCTGCCGCTGTTACAATCTTGTAACAGCGGCAGGGGAGAAAGGGGAGGAGGCAGAGCACACAGGCACGCGCCCAGCCTTTCTTCCCTCCCCCCGCCGGCCTACGTAGCCAGGAAACCGGAAGCCTCAGGCTTCCGGTTTCCATGGCTGCCATCGGTGGCTCTGCGATCACTTTGTAGAGCCCCGATGGACAGCAGACAGAATACTCCCTCCGTAGAGGGAGAATTCTCTGTCAGAAGCCCTACAGATACTGAGGTCGTGCTGAGGGTTATAGCCACGCTCCTGTGCTGAGAGTTGCGGCGGGTCCCCGGCTATCACTGATAGCGCAGCTATCCTGAGCCTGTGTCATCCTGCGGTGTAAATTAACGTCGCTGCAGCATCAGGCATAGGCTGCAGCGACATTAATTTACAGTGCAGTGGCGGGAGGAGGTTAAGATGCTTAAAGGAAACAGTCACATGGGGTCACAAGTAATGGGAACCCTTCTAGTATTATAACAAACAACCCACTTTAAAGTGAACCATCATTACTTAGGAACTATTTGAAAAAAAAAAAATAAATTGCACAATAGGGATTTGGCACTTGAAACTGCACCGAGCCCGGACCAGAAACGACATGCTTCCATGCACTGGCTCAGCAAAGTGTCCCTGCAAATTATTATAAGAGGTTGGCAACTGTGTGCAACACACTCCTGGGCTTTTGAGGTCAGGATACAGAGCAGTCCCTGCCTACAAATAAAAGGCTTTGGAATAATACGGGCCTTTGCTGAGTTGCACTAAATTTGTCCCTTCGTTTGCATTGTAAATCAGCAAATAAGTTGTATGAGATCTCATTTACATGAAATTACTAGATTAATCGAACGGATATCTCAGATTCGGGAACTTGATGTCTTCATAAATTTCGGCACAGAAAAATATATCTAAGAACTGAAAAGGGCAGACTTTTATCAGCACTACTGAGATCCAGCAATAGTGCGAGCTGACATCGTACTACATCAGCTCGCTCACCTAAAAATAATTGCGCCATATGGTTTCCGCTTTGCTAATAGATCACATCTCATTACAAGACCCACAGTCCCAATCTCTACACATTTATGCACAATAAACTACTGTGCAGCCTATTATTACCTAGGAGCAAAAACATCACATATTTATGAAGCATTTGATATCCTTACAAATTTTGCTCTGTTTAATTATATAACCCAATATTACACATCGGAGCCTCTCATTTCTATTACGAGGGGTCCATAAATCCTTAGGTTAATGTAATCAGCCCAAAGTTTCATCTCTATTGTATATCCGGTCGTAAACGCTCCTTCAAGGACAATCTAATGTTACTTACTTAATACTAAATTAATATAAATATATTTAGGGAATACAAGAAGGATTCACAGTGTTATGTCTGTGGTAAGGTTGGCAAATTGGTTGACAAATTGTGTGTGTGTTTGTGTTTTTTAAAGAAAATAAACATTGGCACAAAAAACATTAATAAATCCACTTAAAGTGTACAGTGCCCATAGTCCATGCCCATGGCAACCAATCAGAGATAAGCTTAAACTGATGTGGAAAAGTGAGTTACACTCTGATTGGGTCTCCACTCTTGAAATGGTGCAGCGGTCATTCATGTGCGCTGCCACGCTATACACAGTCCTTGGGACTACGAACGATAGCTGTATAGTCAGAGCCTGGTTTTCTTAACAATCTCATACACCATAAATAACCATAAATACACCACCACTTTATTCCAACAGGAGACACTGGACCTTCGTCCTAAAAATTGTCCAAAGCTATCCAGGTACAGAGCTCAGCTTCCTCCAGCAGTCCCATGCAGCAGTGTCAATGCATGATCCTTTCTCTATTCCAAAGGGAAAATCAGTACTTCTGTTCTTGACAACATGGGGAGGTGTGACTGCTGAGGCCCACCACAATGTTGAGAACAGGGGCCTGATTCTTTTGTCAGAATGGAATGATGTCTCCAGTCTATGTTGAGCAGTTAAATCAACTCTAAAATCCTGTTCTTGCTCTGAGATGGAGAATAGTCCAGTCAGAAGTGGAAATATAGCTGTGCAAGGACTCTTCTGCATAAATTTGACCGTCTATACTATACATACAAAATCACGGAACACCTCAGACACCTCACAAGTGTACCCTGGAGTCAAGTACTTTGCATTTTCCGCAGACCACTACTTTTTCGTCACCACGTGGCTCTGCTTGTCAGCGCTGGCTCTGCTCATCACCACCTGGCTCTGCTTGTCACCACTCGGCTCTGCTTGTCCCTACCTGGCTCTGCTCATCACCACCTGGCTCTACCTGTCCCTACCTTGCTTTGCTTGTCCCTACCTGGCTCTGCTTGTCACCGCTTGCCTCTGCTTGTCACCACTTGGCACTGCTTGTCACCACCTGGCTCTGCTCGTCACCACTCGCCTCTGCTTTTCACCACCTGGCTTAGCCCGTCTATACCTGGCTCTGTCTTTCACCACCTGGCTCTGCTTGTTACCACCTGGCTCTGCTCGTCACCACCTGGCTCTGCTCGTCACCACCTCGCACTACTCGTCACCACCTGGCTTAGCCTGTCCATACCTGGCTCTGTCCTTCACCACCTGGCTCTGCTCGTCACCACCTGGCTCTGCTCGTCACCACTCGCCTCTGCTTGTCACCACCTGGCTTAGCCCGTCCATACCTGGCTCTGTCCTTCACCACCTGGCACTGCTCATCACCACCTGGCTCTGCTTGTTACCACCTGGCTCTGCTCGTCACCACCTGGCACTGCTCGTCACCACCTGGCTTAGCCTGTCCATACCTGGCTCTGTCCTTCACCACCTGGCTCTGCTCGTCACCACCTGGCTCTGCTTGTTACCACCTGGCTCTGCTCGTCACCACCTGGCTCTGCTCGTCACCACCTCGCACTACTCGTTACCACCTGGCTTAGCCTGTCCATACCTGGCTCTGTCCTTCACCACCTGGCTCTGCTCGTCACCACCTGGCTCTGCTCGTCACCACTCGCCTCTGCTTGTCACCACCTGGCTTAGCCCGTCCATACCTGGCTCTGTCCTTCTCCACCTGGCACTGCTCATCACCACCTGGCTCTGCTTGTTACCACCTGGCTCTGCTCGTCACCACCTGGCACTGCTCGTCACCACCTGGCTTAGCCTGTCCATACCTGGCTCTGTCCTTCACCACCTGGCTCTGCTCGTCACCACCTGGCTCTGCTCGTCACCACTGGCCTCTGCTTGTCACCACCTGGCTTAGCCCGTCCATACCTGGCTCTGTCCTTCACCACCTGGCACTGCTCATCACCACCTGGCTCTGCTTGTTACCACCTGGCTCTGCTCGTCACCACCTCGCACTGCTCGTCACCACCTGGCTTAGCCTGTCCATACCTGGCTCTGTCCTTCACCACCTGGCACTGCTCGTCACCCCCTGGCGCTGCTCGTCACCACCTGGCGCTGCTCGTTGCCACCTGGCATTGCTCGTCACCACCTGGCACTGCTCATTACCACCTGGCTCTGCTCGTCACCATCCTAAATATTGTATTGGTCCATTGACTTTATGTCCCCTTTTAAAAATCTAAGACGTTCCCTTCTGCACTGCAAATTACTAGCTAAATTTCATCAAAGATTTTTTTTTCTGTGCCTGATCCTCTACCTAGCTTTACCCAAATGACAAACGCACAACACGTCCCATACGGACACAGTGGGAATTAGTTTGCATTTGATGAATGAGAATCATTTGGACGTATGTTAAATATTCTTTATTTTTCTCTGTTTTTGTCCGTTTTGCTGCGAGATCCTATTCTCATATATTGTGCATATGAAATATTCTGCGCGGAGACAGGGAGAACCATTTTTTCTGATTTCCAGGAGAATCATATGTCATGCCTCGTAACGGAGCGAGGAGACTTCTTATGGTCTGAAATGTACAAGTATATTTTTCTTGACACAATGACAAAGACATGTTTCATAGCACATTAGCACATGCAACAACACTCGGCTGGCACTACATCTTCTTGTCAGTGCTCGGTGACATGCTTTGTTGTGTGGTACCTCAATTGTCTTGTAAGTATACAATGGCGTGGTCACTACAGGTGTCACTGTGACAGCTCAAGCATCACTTTGCAGCCCTGACGTCTTCAGGACGATCGCAACGTGAAGGGAACATTTAATTATAAGAATATAAAATGTGATCCTCCCGCGGACGGAGCGTTTCCGAGAGTTTATCCTGCACACTGCAGCCATAGTTACCAAGTGTTACTGTCTGATATAGGCTGAAGATGGCAGATTGGATTTTTTTGCATAATGATCTGCAAAATCCAAGATTTTTTTTCTCTTGTACAAATTGTCTAAAAAAATTTGATCTATTAGGGGAGATTCTTCAAGTATTTTTCTCGATCAAATGAAAAGCAATGGAAAAGGTGAAACTGCAGCAAGATGCCGAGGACTAGACTGGACCAGAGAGGACTAGACAGGACCAGACAGGATAGTCAGCTCACAATGCACCATTATTTGGAGGAAAGATGTGGTTAACAGGGTTTTTTCTTGAGAGTTCCTCTGGCTCATCACAGTAAATGGTTCTGAGGGTCCAGCCTCCATCTATACAGAACATATGGATATCCATTTTATATACGTCAAGATATATGATTAAATGGAACTACTTATAAAAGATAGACTCTAGAGACAAGTCATTGGCTACAAGGTCCACCCCAAATGGGATTGTCTTCTACTGGCATTACTGGGCCGTTTCCTGGCACAGATAGATGAATAGATAGAAAGAGAGAGATGATAGATAGATAGATAGATAGATAGATAGATAGATAGATAGATAGATAGAAGATAGATAGATTTTACAGATATTAGTTACTGTAGTTAAAGAAATACATTGACAGATATGAGACTGACGAGAGAAAGAGAGAGAGAGAGAGAGAGAGAGAGATTAGAAATTGAAATTAAATTGATAGAACAATAAGAAAAGAATATGGAAAGATGGATGATAGATACATGGATGGATGTGAGATTTAACAGACAGATGTACAAATAGTTACATGATAGATAGATAGATAGATAGATAGATAGATAGATTATAGATAGATAGGAGATAGATAGATAGATAGATAGATAGATAGATAGGAGATAGATAGATAGATAGATAGATAGATAGATAGATAGATAGATAGATAGATAGTAGGGATGGTCCGAACCCTCCGAGGTTCAGGTTCGTATGAACCCGAACGCTCGGCATCAGATTCCCGCTGTCTGCCCGCTCCGTTGAGCGGGTGGATACAGCGGGAGGACCGCCTGGAAAACTGGGATACAGCCTATGGCTATAGCTGTATCCCAGTTTTCTAGGCGGTCCTCCCGCTGGATCAGCCCGCTGCACGGATTGGGCAGACAGCGGGAATCATTACCGAGAGTTCGGGTTCGTACGAACCCGTACCGAACTCGGTTCGGACCATCCCTAATAGATACAGTAGATAGATAAATAGATAGATAGATAGATAGATAGATAGATAGGAGATAGATAGATAGATAGATAGATAGATAGATAGATAGATAGGAGATAGATAGATAGATAGATAGATAGATAGGAAATAGATAGATAGATAGATAGATAGATAGGAGATAGATAGATAGATAGATAGATAGAGAGATAGGAGATAGATAGATAGATAGATAGATAGATAGATAGATAGATAGATAGATAGATAGATAGACTTTAATGAATAAAAATTGCCATCACATCCAAAAGTAGCTATTGACTATTTTAGGTCATAGGCCAGAAATACAAGCATTGATTTTAGGATGGCAAATGACACGCTATATTCATTGGCACTCAAGCAAAATATCAATATTCCCCTCTGGCTATTATTTGGAAGTAATCTGTTTTAGTAGTTCTCTCCCCTTTCACTTCCATAGTCATAGAGCTGCTGGTACTTTTTTTTTTCCTCTGCTTTTTTTGTGATTTGACTGGATAGCAATTATTTTGGTTCCCATTGGGAATACATTCTACTCTCTCTACAAAAAATGGGATTTGTCATGTTGTTTTTTTCCAAACAAAAAATGTTCCCCATTTATAAGGAACGGTTCTGATAAACTCCAACTAGCCTTACTTTATATAACGAAGCATTATAGAACCATGTGACCGCTGCTAATAATCTGCATTGCTGTAAGGCTATGTTCACACAACTTAATTTTTAGGTAAAGAGAACTGAGGCTGCTTGCAATGCAATTTTTGCAACTACTGTACATTCATTAAGCAAACTACCCTCCTTCTCCTGATTCACTGCTCTTTCTTTCATATTGTTGACAGCTCATTGTCTAGGTTACCAAGAATAACTTTGCCCTAAAAGCAGTGATTGAACTGATAGATTTTTTTTTTATATATATTTAGAAGTGAAAATAAATAAATAAAAATAATAATAAAATTATAAATAATATAAATAAAATAATATATTTATATACTGTATATATATATACCAGCTTGACCACTACTTTTGGAGCAGAGTGGTGGTCGGTAGCCTACACAACGAGCTGTCAACAATGAGAGAGAAAGAGCAGCATATCAGGAGAAGAAGGCCAGTTTGCTTAACTTTGCTTAAAGGGGTTATCCAGCGCTACAAAAACATGGCCACTTTCCCCCTCTCATGTCTCCAGATTGGGTGGGGTTTCAAACTCAGTTCCATTGAAGTAAATTGAGCTTAATTGCAAACTGCACCTGAAATGGAGACAACAGGAGAGTAAAAAGTGGCCATGTTTTTGTAGCGCTGGATAACCCCTTTAAGTTTGTTTAACTCGATGAGTCCTACAAGTGTAGGTAAATTAGTTGAGATGGGAATATCCCTTTAATTGAAAACCCATATTTATTGACATGAAAATCTGCAAACTTTCAGCATATAAAAAAACCCTCATGTTTGTTGTTTATGTGAACTTGCCCTAACACTGTACACAACATGTGTACTACAATTATCTCTATTACACCTGCACTATAGCTTATGATTTTATAAATGCACAGTCACCTTTATATTTGGGTTTTATAATACTGTATATGCACTATAGATAGGGATTACCCATAGCCTGGGGGTTTAAGCCAAAGGCCCACATAAGATAAAAAGACCCTATGTGGCTATACATTACATATTTCAGTCAAGTCCATATATATATATATATATATATATATATATATATATATATATATATCCAAAAATAAGATATCCACTGACAATAAGACCTAATTGAAGTTTGGTTGGATTGCTAAATATAAGGTCTTTCCTGAAAATAAGACCTAGCAAAGTTTTTGTTTGGAGGCATGCCCGCCACCGTTGACCTCTACCTCCACTGTCTGTTGAAGAGCAGCTGCATGCAGGACATGAAGACCCTAACCTGCCGCCAACCCCAATGCTGCCTTCCACGGTAGTCACTTGTAATGTGCAAATGCAAAAGTAAATGTGCAGGCAAGGCATAAAGAGGCCTGTGGCCTGCAGCCATCCATGCTGTCCCCTACCCCCAGATATAGAGCGGCAAAGAGTTTGCTGTTATGCCGTCACCTGCCACCATACCGCACTCTTTCCCTGCTGTGCTGTACAAATGTGTTGTGGTGAGTAAGCTCCCCCTGGTGGCCGGAAGTACCCTGCTGTGCATGTGACATGTCCATTCTTCTTCATGGAAAAATAAGACATCGCCTGAAAATAAGACGTAGCACACCTTCGGGAGTAAAAAAAAAAAAATAATAATAATAAAAAAAAAAAAAATATATATATATATATATATATATATATATATATATATATATAAAACGTTAAAAAAGCAACAGTACATTGCACAACAAGAACTTATTTAAGGCTCAGGAGACCCATACACATTTGTAAGCCTGGAAAGATATCATTGTGTACAGCGTAGAGTGGAGGCACCATGCAATTTTGCTCTTGAAATTGGTTTATATAGATGACTGGTTGCTGTGAAGTGTATGTCAGGGTTCCATGCCGCTGTTATGAAGTACTACAATTGTCATTGCCTCTTACATGGCTGTTGAGAAGTGCCGAGCGCCCGGCTCACTCAGCTGTTGAATAGATATCCCAACACTGTTAACATGGCATACATTGTAAAGAATTACATGCCTGCCGCATTGAGCTTCTGGGCCTTTGGTCTAGATAATAACCTTATTGAGTATACCACATGTAGTGGAGATGTCTGTTCACTCGGATATAACGGATGAAACATGGGAAAAAATGTCAGTTGACTAAAAGAAAAATGTTTCTGTATTTTTGTTTAAGGTTCTAGTGTGAAACTGGATTTTTAAAATTTTTATATTTTATTTTACTTTTAGTCCATACTGTACATATATACAGTCTTATACACAAGCCCCAGATTAGGTTCTAGCCTACATCTCATATAGGGTTTGTCAGCTGAGATAAGAGCAATGAACGTTTCCTTTTTTCCCCCAGTCTGTCTGAAGTAAGTGAAATCCTTCCGTCACTTTAGATTTCCAGAGATCGTACACGGAGGCGCTAAAAAGGGTAAGCACTTGTGACTTCTTAACTGCTCTGGCATATTTCATAACTAATGTGATTAGGAGGAGACTGGGGAAGAATAGGGAGATTTTTAATAGCAGGCGACAGCATTACAAAAAATACAGAGCAAAAATTTTACTTTTTTTTTTTTTTGGCTGGAATGCAAATAGATTTTCTATGGCCATAGAATGATATAATGCTTTATTAAAGGGGGTTACCCACTGAGGAATAAACAAAAACACTATGGACAATCCTTATCTGTAAAGGTACTGTACGTTCACACAGCATATTTGTCCCCATTGAAAGAAAAAATTCTTGAGAAATTATATTTTTGACACCTATTTCACTCTCTATAGCTAGGCTCACACATCGTCTTTTTTGGCCGTTTGACGTCCGTCTTTTTGGCCAAATAACGTCTGTTATTTTGCAATGCTTTCCAATATTTCAAAATAACAGATGTTATTTGGCCTTAAATGCCGGACGTTAAACGGCCAATAAAAAAGATGGTGTGAACCTAGCCCACTGCTGTATGTGTTGTCATGGATTGGTGCTCATGGCTACGTTTAAACATATTATTTCTGTCAGTCTTTTTTCAACCAAAACCAGGAGTGGGTTGAAAACACAGAAACTGTGCAAATCTTTCCATATCTTATAATTTGGTCTTGTCAGTTCCACTCTTGATTTTGGTTGGAAAAAGACTGACCTTGGTTTGGTTGAAAAAAGGCTAATCATTGTCCTTGCCAACAAGGATTTTTTTGGGGATAAATATTAGGGATGAGCGACCCGGCTGAGGTTCGGGTTTGTATGAACCTGAACTATCGGCTTCTGATTCCCGCTGTCTGCTCGCTCCGTGGAAAGAGTGGATACAGCCTGAGGACCGCCTAGAAAACTGGGATAAGCCTATGGCTGTATCCCAGTTTTCTAGGCGGTCCTCAGGCTGTATCCACCCTCTCCGCGGAGCGAGCAGACATCGGGAATCAGAAGCCGAGAGTAACACAACAACTCATAATCTTATAAACTATTTACACTGTTCTCCAAACCACAAATAACAACATAAAAATACAAATGGCCGAGTAGGCTGGGATGTCTCTTACACAATATAATGTGGCCTGTCACAGACAATAACCCTGACTAAACTATCTACAGGCCCAATATCTGTCCCAGAAAGTTTGTCGCGCACGCTACTGATCTGAGTCCCCTTTAGATGGCTGATCGCAGTTACTGAACGAGGGGTCCCTTTTGCCAAAGTCTTGTAACAAAGATGGCGGTGTTTTCTCTCCACAACTGGATTTTACACAGCTCCTATGCTGTCTCAGAAAATCTCTCAATGGGCCCCAGTCACAGACTAGTATACCTGCTCTCCACAGAAGTTATGGGGTCCTGGAAGAAGGATACTTCATGTGGATGGCATCAGGTCTCTCAGTCTGCTATAGCCAGAGGTCTCATCAAAATGGCTGCTCAGACTTCGCTCATCTGCTACTTCCCTCAGGTCACTTCTTCCAATTGCCAGATTGGTCTCCCTTGACAACAGCACAGCCTTCACAACACAGGCTAAGTACTGCAAAACAGCGACATCTTGTGGCTAAATGCAGAATGTCAGTTTAAAACAATAGATCACACGTATTATTATACACAGTTACATCTCTCTGGTTGTTTCACCATTTCACACATGATCAAGTTTGAGGTACTCCGATGCTCAATATCCAAAAAACTTCCGTTTGGCAGGTGATGCAGTTATTGTCCTAAAAACAACTTTTAAACTGGCAGCCCCGTGCCGAATAGCCGGGGCTTAGAATTTGTATGCATTGTGTAGGCTGGCACAACCTCTCTGTCCCTCCTCCCTGCCCTCCTCATCATTAGGAATGCTCCAGGCAGCTCTGTGAATACTGAACATAGGCTGGATAGTAAAAGTAAAGGCACCTGTGCAATGTTCAGACAGGAGAAAATGTTCCAGTGGCATTCCTAATGATGAAGAGGGTGGGGAGGAGGGACGGAGGGGTGGTTCAAAGTTAGGGCACAGATACTGCAAGTTTAAAAGTTGTTTTTTAGGACAATAACTGCATCACCTGCTGAATGGACCAGAGGACAGATCTTGAATTAAAAGCAGCTATCCGAAGGTACAAGTGGTTTTGTGTGTGTGTGTGTATGGGGGGGGGGGGGTCAGATTGTGGGTACAGAGTCGCTTTAAGGTTGTGGAAATGCATAATGTGTTTCCACAGCCGTAAACTCATGGAGAGGATTTCTATCTTCTGTGGTAACTGGGGGTTGCTAGTTGGATCTTGCAAGGGCAGGTGTTGGTGGACCGCTAAGCACTTGTCATGGCCTAAGTGGTGTATTCAGATGGACCAGAGAGTGCAGGTTTGAGACTTGATAGAAGAATATTCATAGTTTGAAGAACACTGCTTATTGCCAGAAGAGATCATGGAGTGCCAGATCCATATGTACGGGCACCAGGCTTGAACAACCAGGAAAAGCTAATCCTTGGACATTACCCAAGGTGATCCAGCAGTATCAGCGGGGTACTTGGCTTTAAATGCAACGTAACCAACATGCTGGTGATAATCCTGTACAGAAGAAGAACATTGTGAGAACATTTAGTCACCCCAGATAAAGACAGGTTGTAGGACCCCATGTATGCACTACCAGAACCTTTTACCATCTTGTTCCCCTGATCGGTTTGAGTCTCAAAAGTGGCACCCTTTCCAATCAAAACATTTTAGACAACGGTCAATTATTTTAGGGCTCATCTGCTTCAGACTGCACCATTATATAAAACTAGTTGGGGGGGTGGGGGGGGTGGCTACTTTAATAATTTGTTGTATCAAACAAACATGACTCTGTAACATCTTTATAACAAAATGCTGCTAGTTGGAAGCTACGGTAGAAAGCTGCATTGGGTCATCACTTATTTATGCTTTTGTCGGATGCCATGGGCCATCTGACGTTTTATAACGGTTTTAAATAACACAAAGAAATCTCTTATATCTGTAAAACACAGCTCTGTTGTATCCGTAGACAGCCTCAACCTTCATAACTGTGTATTATGAGGCTGACAGGGACTGTTGGGGCTTAGAAGGAAGCAATGATAATAACACAAAAATAATGTCACACTTGCCATCACATAGCCAGGTCCCATTGTTTAGCAGCGAGCTTCTTACATTGTTTCTTAGATATGGGGATCTCATTGAAAAACTGGGAACTGAATAAGTATCATGCTGGACGTAATGCCATAACATGAAGCAGGACATTGGCTGAAACAGGTTGGAAGCAGCTGAAACCTACAAGCACATGGGATCTCGGCACAAGACTGAGAAGGTTTGATTGACACGACGTCCATCTGGTGCAATGTAAAGCCTGACAGCAGGCCACCGGCACTCCAGAGACCAAACAGAAGAGGAACAAAAAAAGCCAACCAGTAACTCCATCATGAGTAAAAACCTTACAGTCGATAAAAAAGCAACAACAACATAATAATAGAGATACAAAAATATACAGTATCATATTACATTACCAGATATTTCATATTATTTTGGTTCATCTTGTATTCAGTAAAAATAACAGCAATTTTCCTCCCTAAATAATTATTAGTTAAAAAACCCATTGTCTAATAGTCACTAAATGTTGATAAACATCGGACAAAAGGTGATGCCATTATTATTAGCAAATCAGCAAATCTGAATCAACGTTTTAAAGGGGTATTTAAAAAAAAGTAAATAATGATAATAAATTCATTGGGACAATTTAAAAAATGCAATACTTACCTTATCCAGGTTGTTGGTCCCCCACAGTTCCTTTCGGTCCCCAATGTCCTATTTTTGTTCTTACTTCTGAGATAAAAGCTTGGTGCAGGATTTGCCCGTCACAGAGAAGTCCAATCTTGGACAGTAATCGGATGAGTGTACAGATCCTGAATTGAATTCTCATCTGGAAATAGGAACAAGACAAGTGATCGGGGGGAGGGGGGATTCCATAAAGACAAGGTTCATCCACTGGGCAAAAATAAGAGGCAAATGTAACGTAATGCAAATCTGAGCAGCTTTAACAAAGATGAAAGTGTGATCGATAGACAACTGGGTCAAAGATTGGTATAAAAAGCCTTCTAGGGTGTTTCCAGTATGCATTCGTTAGTGTCTATCAAGTAGTCAAAGAAAGTATAGCTGGAGAAGAGTCAACAGGGTTACGGGGCGAAAAGCTCATTGACGGGGTAAATAATCTTGTCACAGAATGTATGTTGTAGAGAGGTGTCAGAACAGTTACAGACTGGTATAAGCACCCATGTTGGGCCATTGTCCAGTGTCAAAATGCCTATGAAAGGCCATGTGAATCACTTACGTTGGAAGGAGATGACACCAGGAGGATGCATTATGGGAAGAAGGCAAGATGGTGGAGACAGTGTAATGCTCTGGGCAATGATCTCTTGGGAGACCTTGGCTTCTATGAGTCATGAGTATGTCACTGTGACATGTAGCCCCTGCCAGAATATTGTGTGAACCACATGTTCCATTTCGCGTCAGTTCCATATTCCCTAATGGTCTTGGCTATACTGTAAAATTTGTTCAGAAATGGTTTAAAAAGCTTGATGAAGAGTTTAACATGTTGACTTGCCCTCCTAATACCCCAGATCTCAATCTGATCGATCATCTGTGAGATGTGCTCGAGGAACAAGTCCGATAGATGGAAGCCACATCTCACACTGCACTTGATTTACAGCGCACCCAACTTTAAAATAAACTTTAGACCTGTCACTTGGACATGTCAAAAGTTTTGATCATTGGGGATCTCTTTGCCACCATTCAGGAGAAGGAACCGAAAGCAGGAGGCTCCACTTCCTTGTTGTCTGTCCTCTCGACCCAGGCAGCCTCATAGACTTATATTGAAGCTGTCTAGACCGTCTTTAAAATAAACTTTAGTTAGTCACTGGTACATTTTAAAAGTTTTGATCATTGGGGGATCTCTTTGCCACCAATCAGGAGAAGGAACCGAGAGCGGGAGACTCCACTTTCTCGCTGTCAATCATCTCCACCTAGGCAGCCTCATAGACTTGTATTGAAGCCGCCTAGACAGAGATCACTTGTTCTCCTGATCCTTGAGGGACTCGTCAGTAAGATCAGTCCATACCTCGATGTGCCAGAGCTGTTTTGAGATCGGCACAACACAAAGCAGGTGGTTTTAATGTTACGGCAGATCATGTATATTTTGTACATGAGTTATATAGAGTACTAGAAGGTTTTATGTGGCTCTTGGGCTCTAAGTTGGGCATCAAATGTCAATGGGATTCTAGAGGACCATTGTCTGTTATATATTGTATTAGGTTTAACCACAATGTGCCGTTCACCTTGGATTATGAAGTGATTTCATTATTCTTGTCACATACTTTCCAGAAATCCATATTCGTTATTTCTGCAAGAATATATGCTAACGAAGATTTGCATGAGTACATTCTAAATGTGTCATTGCAGTTTTACAATTCAGGATAGTTCACAGCTGTTCATATGCTTGTACATATTAATTCAATTGAAATCCTATAAAGACTAATGAGAATAAGTACTGTGCTCACACTGTGTTTCGATGTTCAGTTTTATATACCCAGATAGGAGATATTTGTGAATGCTGTGCATCAATGCAGAAAATGCGCAGTTCGCTTCAGGTTTTTTTTCCCCCTCCAAATTACAGGCTTAGTGCAAATGAATCAATTAGAAGCAGAGTTTAATTACAATTAGCGAGCGCATGCTTCTATACATACAAAAAGTAGAATACTGGAAGATATTGGGGGCTTCTCTAGTTAAAAGGAGGGGATTGTTTGAAGTAGCCAATCAGGTTGCAGCTTTTTAGGACAACTTGCATCTAATTGGGGGCTTAAAGTGTACCTGTCGTTATAAAAAAAAGCTTTTCAATACTAAAAAAGAAAAAAACACAAAAAAGTAGCACATCAAAGACAATTCTTTATTAAAGGGGTTGGCCACTTTATAGTAAAATTGCTCAGTATACAATATTAGTGAGTGCACTCACTGTATATACTGACAGCAGCTTCCTGTGTACTCACTGTATATACTGACAGCAGCTCCCTGTGTACTCACTGTATATACTGACAGCAGCTCCCTGTGTACCTCATAGAGCTAAAATCACACTCCCCTAATCCGGGCTGTGCTGCCCTGCTCTTTGGTCTATCTTCTGTCTATGAGATGGCTGACATGAAGGAGCATGTGACCATGCCCCGTCCCCCAGTGTCCACCACTGAGCCTGTATATGCCTATGGTGGTCACTGGGGGGCGGGGCATGGTCACATGCTCCTCCATGTCAGCCATCTCATGGACAGAAACACCACAGAGCAGGGCAGCCCAGGCTGGATGAGGGGAGTGTGTTTTTAGCTCTATGAGGTACACAGGAAGCTGCTGTCAGTATATACAGTGAGTACACTTACTAATACTGTACACTGAGCAATTTTATTATAAAGTGGTCAACCCCTTTAAATACAAATAATGTATACAAAAAGATCCCCAAAAAAGTATAGGAGCAATAAAACTAGGGAGACAAACCCCAGATACCACTTTACATGAAAACATTAAAATGTCAAACATTGGTCCCGCCAGAATTCTAGCTGGGACCTATCAACCAACCCGACCCTAGACCCTATGAACTAATCCATAACCTATAAATAATGCAGTGTGTAAGCAACAAAAAAGATATGCCAAAAGTTTTGATCCGTTCGGGTCCGATTGTTCAAACCCATACCTATTGGGAGAACAAGCGGAGAGAGGGCCACTCTGTGTGAGAAAAAAGTTGGGCTCTACAGACTTACACTAGGAGCCCAAGTCATCATGTGACATGGAGCCGGGAGAGGACCACATTTAGCTTGCCTTCTCCAGGCTCGTTCTTCCGATCAGTATGGGTCTAAAAACAGAGACCTCGATCAGCCAAAACTTTTTACTTGTCTTTGTGACATCACAAAAAGACTTGATCCGACAACATCCAGTAGTGAAGATGGTGATATCTTTATTCAAGTAACATACACAGTGGCAACGTTTCTGTCAAGCCTATATTCCATGTAACATAGGTTCGATAAAAACCCAGTTGGGTCGACACATTGCCACTGTGTATGTTGCTTGAATAAAGATTCACCATCTTCACTACTGGATGTTGTCGGATCAAATCTTTTTGTGATGTTCAATGGTTCAATAGGATGGGAGACTCTCTGATGTGTATCCCATTTCTGATACAGTAAGAGGCACTCTCTCCACACGTTTTGTGACTGATGCTGTTGGACTTTTTCTTTTTTTTGGTCTCTATGACATGTTAATTTTTTTTTTTTATAACGACAGGAACTCTTTAAAGGGGCAATCACTACCTAATGACTATCGATGAGATAGGTGGTAAGTATCCACCCACTGCCGATCACTAAGTTCCAGCAGTAGGTTATGGGAACTCAATTATATATATTCTCATTGTAGCTATGCAATTATATGCAATTACAGGAAGTGAGGAGGGATTTAACATGTGCTATGTGCAGAACTGAAGGGGGGAGAGCCTGAGAAAGCCTTGACTATGTACCTGCAAGATGGCTTAATCCTGAACATGATCTAGTGTTTCTCATAGTTTAAGAAAGGCTTCCTTTTCATCTCTTACCACCCATAATGCTTGGGGCAGTGGCACTTTGTGTAAATACAAGTGTAGCTATTGCTATACGTCCACTGAGCTGCTGTGCAGTTTCTCCCTATCTGTAGTTTTTTAGAAGCAGTTGCAGCTCAGTGCTTAGTGTAACCCCTTCCTTGTTGTCATCCTACTATCTTTACTCACTGCTGCCATCTCTGGCTATGTCAGGGATTGTCAACAGCAGGAGAGCATTGTCATAGCAAACATAGCAAGCATACCTGCTGTGCACAGTCCCTGATATGGACAGAGATGTCAGAGAGCAGTGCCAAATTTAAAAGCACTACCCAACTTTCACAGAGACATGAAGCAGCTGATAAGTACTGGAAGGCTTACTTAAAAAAAAATAAAAAAAAATAAAGTAAGTTAAAAAACTGCATAGCTTTCTGATTCAAAAATATTGTTTTCCCCCCCTCCAGAGTACCCCTTTAAGTCCCTACTAATAATAGAGTATCAGCCAGGAGCAAGGATAACAAAAGTGGTTATAACTAGAGATGAGCGAACCTGGAGCATGCTCGAGTCAATCCGAACCCGAACTTTCGGCATTTGATTAGTGGTAGCTGCTGAAGTTGGATAAAGCCCTAAGGCTATGTGGAAAACATGGATATAGTCATTGGCTGTATCCATATTTTCCAGACAACCTTAGAGCTTTATCCAAGTTCAGCAGCCACCGCTAATCAAGTACCGATCGTTCAGGTTCGGATCAACTCGAACACGAACCCGGTTCGCTCATCTCTAGTTATAACATACATCACATGCTCTTTAAAGTGACTCTGTACCCACAATCTGACCCCCAAACCACTTGTACCTTCGGATAGCTGCTTTTAATCCAAGATCTGTCCTGGGGTCCGTTTGGAAGGTGATGCAGTTATTGTCCGGAAAAACAGCTTTTAAACTTGTAGCCCGTGGCAAACAGTCGTGGCCTACAATATCTGTGCCCTAACTTTGCACCACCCCTCCGTCCCTCTGCCCCGCCCTCCTCATCATTAGGAATGCCCCTAGAATATTTTCCCCTTTCTGAACATTGCACAGGTGCCTTAACGATGCAGCCCATGTGTCGTGCTCACACAGGTGGGGAATAGGAGACAATCTGCCTGGAGCATTCCTAATGATAAGGAGGGTGGGGAGGAGGGACAGAGAGGGTGTGCCAGCCTAAAGCATACACAATCTAAGCCCCGGCCATTGGGCACAGGGCTGCAAGTTTAAAAGTTGTTTTTTAGGACAATAACTGCATCACCTGCCGAACGGACCGCAGGACAGATCTTGGATTAAAAGCAGCTATCCATAGGTACAGGCGGTTGGGGGGGGGGGGCAGATTGTTGGTACAGAGTCGCTTTAAAGCCAGCGGGTGGGGCTGGGGGGTATAATTTTGGAAATTTCCTATGGCAAGCTCTTCATTTTTAATCAGTAGCCCAACTTTTTTTTTTTAAATACAAACTCAGAGTTTATTTTACAAAATACTGTATTTGCTTTACAGAGCTGCCTAAGAACTTTGGTCATTTTATTTTTCAGCAAGGAAGAGGTAAATTACCGTAGCATCTCTGATCTTAACATATATCATTTTAAAGAAACTCAAATTATTCACAGGCTGCCTGTAATAAAAAAAAATCATAATATACTGCCAAAGAAAATAGGAAACTCTTATTCACTGTCAGATTAAAATTCAGATCTCACAGAAACGTTCTGGGCTGAATCACAAATCGAACTGAACCGTCCTGAAATATCTTTCTATAAGCTGCTTGAATTAAAAAGATGCATTTTCACAACTCAGGATAATGGACGGCAGGGGAAGTAGGGGGGAAAAAAATCTTACTCGGCATTGATGAGAATCCTGTTATCTCCCGGTTAATTTCATCCCATCCCATGCATAACTAGTACCCGGTAATGGAACCTAATAGAAAAGCCTGTTTGATTTCCAGTTATTCTTCCAAACCTCTGTAATTTAAATATAGTTCATAAAATGATTACATATATATTGCACATTTAGATAGACCCGATAATGTATCGTATGCACGCCACAATTGCTGCCCGGGATCACAATGCTCCCGAGTGAAATTAGATTTTAAATAACGTGGAAAAGTTTACAGTGAAAAGTACTTCTTTCTAAAGCACACAACAAAAGTAATTAAAAGCGACAAATATTACACCAAGAATTTATTCTGTATGCAAAAGAAGTCAAATTCAGGTGAAGATTTTCTTATTAACTCCTTAAAGCGGATGTACCATCAGATACATTGCTTTAAAGCAACTCTGCACCCACAATCTGACCCCCCCCAAACCACTTGTACCTTCGGATAGCTGCTTTTAATCCAAGATGTGTCCTGGGGTCCGTTCGGCATATGATGCAGTTATTGTCCTAAAAAAAAACACTTTTAAACTTGCAGCCCCGAATATCTGTGCCCTTGCTTTGCACCACCCCTCTGTCCCTCCTCCCCACCCTCTTCATCATTAGGAATGCCACCGGAACATTTTCTCCTGTCTGTTCATTGCACAGGTGCCTTAACGATCCAGCCCATGTTCAGTATTCACACAGCTGATAAACAGGAGACAATCTGCCTGGAGCATTCCTAATGATGAGGAGGGTGGGGAGGAGGGACAGAGAGGTTGTGCTAGCTTAATGCATAGACATTCTAAGCCCCGGCCGTTGGGCACAGGGCTGCAAGTTTAAAAGTTGTTTTTTAGGACAATAACTGCATCCCCTGCCGAACGGACCCCAGGACAGATCTTGGATTAAAAGCAGCTATCTGAAGGTACAAGTGGTTTGGGGAGCGCAGATTGTGGGTACAGAGTCGCTTTAAGTTTTTTTAAATGGATCGGTGCTGGCACGGGGGTGCAAGTGCCGCTGTTCTCTTTTTGCACTGGTGCCCAGTTCCCACACACGGCGCCGGTCTATTCCTGGGCACCGGCCCCCAGGGTGACGATCAATGGAGCAGTGTTACAGAGGGGAGGGGGTTTCATCACTCCAGGGGTGCGTGAATAGGGCACCAGTTTAAAAAAATAGCGGTATTGACTAGAGATGAGCGAACCTGACGGATTTCTGGTTCGTACGAATCAGAAATCTCGGCATCTGACTCCCGCTGTCTGCCGGCTCCATGCAGCGGGTGGATACAGCCTAAGGAACGCCTAGAAAACTGGGATACAGCCTATGCCATAGGCTGTATCTCAGTTTTCTAGGCGTTCCTGCACTGCACGGCAGGTTCGCTCATCATTGACATCCCTGTGCCAGCGCCAATCCAACTTTTTGAACACTTTTTTTTTTTATTCTTTCTTTGGCGCAAGAAACACTCTCTCCATAGGTCTTCACTAAAACATTAGCTTAGCTTTTCCTATACAGTTTGCCTTAGGTGGTCTGTTCACTTGCATACATGTATATACAGCCTATATGATTCTCTGCTAACTGCCTTCTGTATACTTTCCTCTTTATCTACAGCCTGTGTGAGCTGCTCTTTGTAATCATAATTTATATTAACCATATAGTGATAGTTATATACATGAAAATTTTGTCATCATAAAGGGAATGCTGTTTTTTAATGCGTTCTGATATGTATATATTTTTATTTATTATATGTTTTTTATGTGTTGTTTGTTTCTGAACTCGGCAGAGACCTTACCTTGGAGTGGGTGGATATCCAGTCAGGTAACAGTATATTCAAGATGTAAGTTAAAGTTGTGCAAAGTTAAAGATGTACCTGAGGAAGGCTCCTGGAAGATTGTGAGAGCCAATCCGTATTGTTTTTAATACATTTTCAGTTTTTTCGCTTCTGCCTGTTCACAAGGTCCGCCTCTTGCTGCCGATTGCACTTTCAAGGACAGAGGAATGGTCCTATGCGAACCTGGTCTGGTTTGGCATTTTCCAATGCACTTTGTACACTCCAGGAGATACACCGTCAGTGGTCCTCTGAGAGCTGCATTGTTCCCCCGATACACACTGTATAGAGTTGTGCCTACGATATTGCACAACCTTAATGGGTGAGTGGTTTCCCGAACAACTTCTGCATAGTGTGGATTGTCACCTGATGTAGTACACCAGAAAGAGACACCGGCCAACACCGCCGGTCAGTTTTTCATGCGTCCGCTAGGGATGCCGGCTGGAATGTATACTACGTGTATACACTCCGGTTGGGATTCCATTGACTGCAGTTTAACATAAATTTTCTATTAATCACGGCCATTGTTGCAAATCAGCAACAACGGCTGTGATTAATAGAAAATTTATGTTGTGTGAACTTAGCCTAAAATGTGAAGTCTTCCAATACTTCCAGCTGCTGTATGTCCTGCAGAAGGTGGTGTATTCTTTCCAGTATGACACGATGCTCTCTGCTGCCACCTCTGTCCAAGACAAGAACTTTCCATAGCAGGAAAGGTTTTTTATGAGGATTCGCTACTGCTCTGGACAGTTCCTGACATAGACAGGGGTGACAGCAGAGAACACAGTGTCAGACTGGAAAGAATACACCACTATCTGCAGGACATACAGCAACCGATTGGTATAGGATGACTTAAGATTTTTAAATAGAAATAAACTACAAATCTATGTAACCTTCTGTAATCAGTTGATTTGAAAGAAAAATATTTGTGTCCGAGTACCCCTTTAATAAACACATATATATATATCGTGGCCAAATAAACCAATCACTAAACTTACAGTGATCTATTTCTATAAATAAATGAACCTCACAGTACACCGTTTATCTATACACTATAATGCAAACTATAATACAAAATACATATCCCCAATATAAAAAAATAAATAAATCTTTCGCACCATTTAAAAAGTTTGCTCCGAATTGCAATATGTAATTGTAAAAGTGCCTTGGAAAATTAAACTGCTTACAAAGACGTACCAATCCATTACCAGTGAGGTGTTAAAGTAATGTATTTCATTATATTTCTGACTGCTTGATACATCAAAAGATAATTTGCCGTGTAATTTCACGAATAGCTGAAATTTCGTCGCCTTTACTATAGGTTTCCCTCTAATACCATCGATATATCAAGAAGTAAATAAAATGTTTAGCGGTAAGCACATTAATTATCGCTTTCATCTAAAACTAAGAAATAATTAAATGCACTTTAATAAGATATTGTTGTGTGCCGGCAGGATCATTTATGAATTGCTAGAGGTGCATGCAGCTACCTCTCCCTCGAGAGAGAGAATTTATGCTGAACACCCCGCTGATTGTTCAGGAGGTAAAGAACCAATAGCTGCGTGTACAGAGGTTTAATTTAAAGTGTGTTTCTCACTAGGCTGCTCACAACACTTAATTAAACTCCGCTGTTTTGGCAATGACAAATGCTATAGTGCAGTAAGAACAGAGTAGCACTGACTGAGAAGATTTTGCAATTTCTTTCAAGCGCCTGCCTACCCAGATCCAGGTCAGAATAAAAAAAAAAAAGATAAAACGAAAAAAGATTTATTTAGTGTATTTTCAGAAAAGTTGCTACAGTAAAGTATACAACACCAAAGACCGCGACATTGAGAGTTTGGGAATTCGGGTAGATGACAGGAGACATGCTATGGAAATACAATAGGCGTGACGTTGTTAATGAGGCCAATATCAGGGGGTTGGGGGGGGGGTTGGAATGTGGCAGGAATGATGACGGATGGGGAGGTAATTCTGTAAAGAGAACAAAGGGTGAGGTGGGGATGTTGGGTGGGGGTAGTCTTATGATAGTTGATTCTACATGGAGCTTAGATATTGTTGATGAATTGGCTTCAGTATCGGACTGGGGTATCTTGGGCCCACCAGAGGAAATTATTCTGAGGGCACACCAAGGACGAACCATTGAGAAGCTACATGTCAGTCAATTTTTGTGCAGGTTCTAAAGCTGGGGGCCCACCGGAGGATCCTCTGGTGGGCCAGTCCGACACTGACTGGCTTCCTGTGATATTTTTGCCAAATCTGGTTGCGCCCAAAAGTGCTGTATTATTTACTGAGGACCCTAAGATGTTTCGTAGGACTCTTTAAAAAGATTCTGTAAGCTACAATTTAAGTTTCAAACCGCTGACACTTTTAGATAGCTGTTTGGACAAGTAGGCACATGGTACCTTTCATATATGCAGCTGCGTTTCCAGAATGTAAAGAGGTGGTGCCCAACTCCTGAAATGCTAAGGGGCTGTACTGCCTCCTTACACCAGGCTCCCATCACTATCTAAGCTTGATTGATAGTCAGATGGAAGCGAAACGTCAAGTAGAGACTGGGATGGGAGGAGTGAGATTGGGTCTTTCACTTTTTGCATTGCATTTTGCTTCTACACTCTAAACGCACAGATGAATATATGAAAGGTACCAAGTGTATCCTTGTCCTACCAGTTATCTAACAGTGTCAGCAGTTTAGAACATGAATTGAAGTCGACAAAATCTCTTTCATGCTGCATGAGGCAGTGAGCTAGTACCTGGTGGTTTCTCCCTGCCCCGCCAGCCTTGGTTGAAAGATCTCTCCCTATAACCAAGCCTGATGTAGTGAGTACTAGCTACCAGGGCCTGCCCCATTGATTTATGGTTCAAAAGTGATAACAAATTCCCTTTAAATCTAGCACCCGGCAAAGGCACGGGGGAATTTGATCAGGAGTAGGAACTTACCTCTCCCAGTGAATGCGATGAGTGGCTGAATCAGCCCCAGCATCCCAGCCGGAAGGCATCTCCCCCCCCCCAAGTTGTGATGACGTCACCACTCAGGAGGAAAGGCCTGTCCGAGCTGATGGTTGACTGACTGGCTAAGTGGCCAGTCTATCAGCCAAGTGTGTCAGCTCCAGAGACACCAGAGCCTGGCAGGGGTCCTGAAGTCCAAGAAAAAAAACCTGGTATAACCTGGGTGACTATGTACAATAGTAAGGTATTCCATCTATCGAATATTATCGAATAGTTCGCCGAATATTCGATAAGCGTTCAAATCCCCCTACTTTTCCTTCCTTCCTTCCTTCCCCAAAGAAGCCCAAGTTTGTAGCTGTGAGGCCCTTGTACAGTTTATCACAGGTTGCTTTTCTTTTAAAGCGACTCTGTACCCACAATCTGTCTCTCCCCCCTTCCCCCCAAACCACTTGTACCTTCTGATAGCTGCTTTTAATCTTTCCTCGGGTCCTCCATTCAGCAGGTGATGCAGTTATTGTCCTAAAAAAAACAACTTTTAAACTTGTAGCCTGTGCCAAACGGCCGTGGCCTACAATATCTGTGCCCTAACTTTGCACCACCCCTCCGTCCCTCCACCCCACCCTCCTCATCATTAGGAATGCCCCTAAAACATTTTCTCCTGTCTGAACATTGCACAGGTGCCCTAACAATCCAGCCCATGTGCTGTGCTCACACAGGTGGGGAATAGGAGACAATTTGCCTGGAGCATTCCTAATGATGAGGAGGGTGGGGAGGAGGGACAGAGAGGGTGTGCCAGCCTAATGCATACACAATCTAAGCTCCGGCCATTGGGCACAGGGCTGCCAGTTTAAAAGTTGTTTCTTAGGACAATAACTGCATCACCTGCAAAACGGACCCCAGGACAGATCTTGGATCTGCTCTCCAGCTATCTGAAGGTACAAGTGGTTTAGGGGGGTCATATTGTGGGTACAGAGTCACTTTAAAACTGTCCTTTTTCTTAACTCTTACCTGACTCTACAAACTGACTCTAACCTCATCCTGAAAAAGGGCTGGGCTAGCTCAATCTCTGAGTTCCTTCAAGAAGGTTCCTACAGTTTTACAATTGGGTAACCCTTTCACAGCCATGGACTTGGCCTGTATGCAAATTAAAAGTGCACTGTTAAACATACTGTAACACGAAAGAGAGAGTGTTGAGGCATAAAGGTGCATACTGTACCCAGCCAGAGATCTTTTGCCTAATATGTCCCTATTTGACCCTATGCCACAATCAAGTGTGTAAACCTATATATATATATACGAAGACTAAAACCTAGTACCGTATAGGTCATAATTTAAGATTTAGATGACTACTAGAGATGAGCAAGTCAAATTTCCCGAACCAGATTCTGTCCGAACTTTGCAAAAAATTTAGTTCACTACCGAATGAAACTTTTTGCAAAGTTCGGAATAAGTTTGGGAAGATGGCGGTCATACATCAAAAGGGAAAAAAAAATTCTCACCTGTCTACAGTCTCCTGGTGTCCTCCACCGGATCTTCTGAGTCTTCAGCCAAATTCAGACCATTTAGTCAATCAATGACTGAGACAGGACAGAGCTGCAGCCAGTGTGTGTGTGAGTGGACTGTCACTCTTGTCTTGTGACTGGCTGCAGCACTGTCCCATCTCACTCAGTAAGTGATTGGCTGAGCAGGAGATTGACAACCTGCTCAGCCAATCACTGGCTGATTGATACGGGACAGTCACAGCATCACAGCCAGTAACTGGCTAAGCGAGCTGTCACTCTCGAGACAAGAGTGACAAACCACACTGGCTGCGGTGCTGTTAGTGACTGGCTAAACAGGATTCTAGCAGCTGCAGCTGACACTGTTCTTCGAAGATGAAGGACACTAGGGGAGCGTGTACAGGTAAGTAAAGATGAGTTAATTTTTTGATCCACACTAAATAGCTAAATGCCTGCAATCGTTTAGCAGTTTCCATGCGGTCTGCTTATGGTTCAGTTTGGACAAACCCAAACTTTACGTTGAAATTCGGCAAATGAAAAGTTCCCTCATCTCTAATGACATTCTTCCCAACCTCTACATGTACAAGCTGGTCTAAGTGTGCATGTTTTCTCAATTGGAGACAGCTGCTTAGTGTCCCAGAAAAGAAGTACAAGAGAAGTCGGGAAAATAGAAGAGAAGGACTGCATAAGTGGTGTCCCACTGCGGGTGTTGCTATTCTTTACACCCTTCGTAAAAGTCTGTACTTGTTTGTGGTCTTGTCACAGCTATAGTGTTACCAGAGATGACCACATACTTTAGTCTTAGTCAATAACCCGCATAGGTAGGACGTAGAACAGAGCCTTCTGACAAACCTTTTTCTTGAAGCACCACACACGCTGTGTAATGCACTGTTAAGCCCTTCAAGAGAGGACTGGCCAACAGATAACCTCAACCCACGTTGAGGACAAGGAGTAACTACAGTGCAGGACAATAACCACAAGAGAGCCAAAAGAACTGATGCAGGTGGAGCAAAGTCAAGTAAAGTCTATTAATTCCATCTCGAAGCGTGGGAGTACTTAGGAAATCCTAACCATTCCGCTCATCTCAGGTAACAGGGTCTGGGGCCTGTGTCACCCATTGGTACAGTTCCGCCAAAGCTAGTGAGCATCAGGTGGTGTGAAGACTTCTTCTCTACACTCCAACATCATGGCAGAGCACATTACTAATTGGGTTGAGACTCTCGCGGCACCCTCCTCTCTACTACACTACCTCAGTACAATCTACTAACACTACTACATTTTAGAAAGCAAGAAAAAAAGAATTCAGAGTGGACTTCCAAAATTCTGAATCCGACCGGACTCTGACTTTTGGAAAAATCCGAACCGGGTCCCATACCGGCCAAACCGGTTCGCTCATCTCTACTCAGCACTTATCTCCCAGATCTGGTGGTTCTATGTTGGTGTATTTTTTGGAACTGTATCAAGTGCATTTCAAGATTCATTGTATTACCTGCTGCACATTAACAAGTAGTAAACCCAGTCAACGTTATCACCTGAGTCTGTGATTATTCACTACCGCCTGCACAGCATTTACACTGCAACCTTGGGACCTTTCCCCTTTCTGTGGGTGGTGTGTCCTACCACTATTCGGGAGGGTTACTACACCACTCTGGCCATCTGTGACTACATCACCAGTGACATAATCCCAAGGGACCCTGCAGTAACCTGATAGGACACTGACCACAGGGGAAAAGGGTACAATCGGCCTTACTCTCTTAAAGCAAGCGTGCCATCACACCTGTGTGCCCACCAGGCACTGGCGTCATGTGACAAAACCGTAAGGTCTGGCTGTATCTCGGCCATCCACCACCGTAGTGGCATCACACTTCCATCTAGCAAGTGACCGGTCGTCCCACCGCTATAAGACCATCTGAGGGCACACCACACATATAAAGTAGTTATTGCTATAGGATACTACACAGAGCAGGAATAAGCCTGCTATTCTGTTTTCTTCTGTTTATTAGATTGTTTGTTCTGGGTCAGTTGATCGTGTCTGCTCAACCTGAATAGTTTGACCCAAGTTCCTGACTGGGAGGCATCCTTTAAGTGGAAAAACTTTTGACATGCTCCTGACTAAGGAGACCCCCATTTTCAGAAAAAAAAAAAAAAAACAGTGGGGAGAGGCATACAATATTGTGTTTCATTCTCTGGCTCTCAGTAATGATTGAATTGACGTGTGGAAGTTATTTGCACTACTGCATGCTTCTCCTCACTTGATCTCCTGATGGGTGGGAGGCTTAGCCGAGAGGTAAGTGAGGTAAGGTAAGTGAGAAGATATCAGAGTAGAAACATAGAGGATTGTCGACATAAAGAGACCACTTGGTCCATCTAGTATCACCATTTTTAATTTGAAACCCATTTGTGGTTTCTAGCATAATAGGATTTACACCATTCTTCTGTAAAATTTCCATATTTCTCAACTGTTATATTGATAGATAAGCCAAATTACGCTACTTGAAAAAGATATTAGGAAATTGGTATAAAAGTAGTTTTCATAATTTTTCGTAAAGTATATGTCAGGACTGGCAGGTTTAGACAAGACAAGAGACAGTGGGCCCTAGATCTGAACCCACCCACTGTCACCTGCCTACTTGCCTCAGTCGACCCTAGGTGGTCGCGGACAACCACAAAGACGTTCCCTACGCTACGTAAGTGAACACACTGAACAGTACAGACAGACGAACACAATAAAGAGTAATGGAACAAGCCAGGTCAAACCACACGGGCAACGAAGTACAAAATCAGCAACACAATGGGATAGTCAAAAGTCAGGCGGAGGTCAGAACACGAGTACGTCAGGCAGAAAAGGATTAGGACGGGGTTCGCAGGAGTAGGACAAGGGGAGCTGGGACCAGGAGTGAACCTAATTAACCAGCACTGGAACTCTGCCTTAACTTTGCTTTATACTGAGCAAGAGCCCGGTCCGGATCCTCATTGGACCAGCTCTCTGATTCTCCAGGCTGCAGACAGGCAGAGAAACCAGTCAATCACAGAAACCAGACAGGTGTAAAATCAAGCCCAGAAGCTTCTCAGCTTAACTCCTGCATGTCCGGAAGCTGAGAAGCAATCGGGTGTGGCACACAAAAGCAAAACACCAGGCCCAGTTCAGACCAGGCTACTGCAGATTCCTGACAGTACCCCCCTCTTATGAGGGGCCTCAGGACCCTTATTGAACGGACCTGGCTTAGACAGATTCTGGGCATGGTATCGTCGGACCAAGTGAGGAGCATGCATGTCCCTAACTGCCACCCATGTACGCTCCTCTGGTCCAAAGCCCTTCCAGTGGACTAGGTATTGCAACGAGCCCTGTACCCAACGAGAGTTCAGGATTCTCTCCACCTCATACTCTAACTCCCCCTGAACAACCAGTGGGGCAGGGGGAAGCGACGGGGACACCGGCGGCACATATTTTTTCAGTAGAGCCTTATGAAATACGGGATGAATCCTTAGAGACGTGGGTAGTTTAAGTCTGAGAGACACAGGAATAATAACCTCCACAATAGTATATGGCCCGATGTATTTGGGCGCTAGCTTCCCTCATTGTACTCTCAATTTCAGATTTCTAGTGGAGAGCCAGACCTTATCACCTACTACATATTGATGGCCAGATATGCGTCTTTTGTTAGCTTGTTTTTGGTAAGACTTTTGGGCTTTAACCAAGCTCTGATGAGCTTGGGCCCAAACTGTGCACAGTTTTGAAAAAATCGCCTCAGCAGAAGGATTAATAAATTCAGCGGAGTGAACGGACGAGTACCTGGGATTAAAACCATAGTTACAAAAAAAAGACAACATCTTAAGAGAACATTGCTCATGGTTATTAATAGCAAACTCAGCTAGAGGAATGAAATCTCACCATTTGTCCTGGGTATCAGCCACGAAACACCTCAGGAATTGCTCCAACGACTGGTTGACCCTCTCAGTCTGCCCATTCGTCTGGGGGTGGAAGGCAGATGAGAAGGATAAAGAGGTCCCCAATTTACCACAAAACTCCCTCCAGAATCTAGCCACAAATTGGACACCTCGATCAGAAACAATGTTTTCCGGGACACCATGTAAGCGCAAAATATGATTGATAAACAGCGTGGCCAGAAGACGAGCACTAGGAAGTTTACGCAGTGGGATGAGGTGACCGATCTACCACTACCCAAATGACAGTTTTACCCCTAGACACGGGCAAGTCAGTAATGAAGTCAGTAGATAGGTGCGTCCAGGGCCTCGTAGGAACCGGCAGAGGATGTAACAGTCCCTCCGGTGGTCTACGGGGAACCTTGGAAATAGCACAGACCTCACATGCATCTACAAACGCTTTAACATCTCGGGCCCAGGTTGGCCACCAGAAATGACGCGAAAGCAGATATTTGGAACCTGCTATGCCTGGATGTCCCGCCAAGACGGAACTATGGACCCGGAGGCGAAGGTTCGGCGGCACAAACAGGAGGGACTTAGGAGTGTTATGGGGGGCCAAATCCTGAGACTCCGACACCAGAGTCACCAGATCTGGCTGCAGGATGGACACAACCACACCAGGTTTTAAGATCGTATCGATCGGTTTCTCGGGAGCATCTTTGAGGTCAAAGCTGCGAGAGAGGGCCTCAGCCTTGATATTACGAGACCCAGGCCGATACGTGATCTCAAAGTTGAACCTAGTAAAAAATAATACCCATCTGGCCTGCCGTGCAGAAAGACGTTTAGCCGTATCAAGATAAACCAGGTTTTTATGGTCTGTTAGCACAGTGACTTTATGTTTGGCCCCTTCCAAAAAATGCCTCCACTCATCAAATGCCATCTTAATGGCCAGTCGTTCTCTATTCCCAATATCGTAATTGCGCTCTGCTTGAGAGAACTTCCTCAAGAAGTACTCAATAGGCCGAAGATGGGTAAGAGTGTCTGATCCCTGGGACAAGACTGCTCCCACCCCCACCTCGGATGCATCAACTTCAACAATAAACGGGCGCTCGAATTCTGGCTGAGTCAGTACTGGAGCCTCTGAGAAACATTGCCGAAGTGTGTCGAATGCCTTGATAGCCTCAGTGGACAAGTGGACCAGATCCGCCCCCTTTCTGGTCAAATCCGTGAGAGGTTTGGCTATGATTGAGAACCCTTTAATGAATTTTCTATAATAATTCGCGAAACCCAAAAACCTTTGTAAGGCCTTTAGGTTGTTAGGTCGTTCCCACTTTTTAATAGCTGCTACTTTAAGTGGATCCATACCAAATCAATTGGGAGTAATGTTATAGCCCAGAAATGAGACCTCCTGGATACCGAATTGACATTTTGACAACTTGGCACATAGGTTATTTTGTCTCAGAAGCTCCATCATAGTACGGACATGCCTCACGTGAGACGACCAATCTGAAGATAAAATCAAAATGTCATCAAGATAGACCACAAGAAAGCGTCCAAGATGCTCACGGAAGATGTCATTGACAAAGTGTTGTAAGACCGCCGGGGCATTGCATAACCCACAGGGCATTACAAGATACTCGAAGTGGCCCTCTGGGGTATTGAAGGCAGTCTTCCACTCGTCACCTTCTTTGATTCTAATTAAATTATAAGCCCCTCGCAAATCAACCTTGGAAAACCACTTAGCAGTAATCTTGTTAAGTTCCCGGTAGTCAATACAGGGCCGGAGACCCCCGTCTTTTTTTCCCACAAAAAAGAACCCTGCCCTCAGAGGAGAAGAGGACGGACGTATGTGGCCCTTGCGTAGGCTGTCCTTTATGTACTCTCGCATAGCTTCTCTCTCAGGGCAAGACAAATTAAAAATTCGACCTCTGGGGTATTTGGCACCGGGAACTAAATCAATAGCACAGTCATACGGTCTATGGGGTGGCAACCCGTCCACCGCTTTTTCGCCGAACACATCAACATAATCGGACAAGAATTCCGGAATCTCCCCCTCCCCCAGGGAGCATTCCGCAAGAGACACAGCAATACAGTGGGAAGGGCACCCAGGTCCCCACCACACCGTTCCCTGCTGGACCAATCAAAGACCGGGTTATGTGTTTCCAGTCAGGGCAATCCCAAAATAACATCAGAGGACAAGTTATGCATAAGAAGGAACTCGAGGTTCTCAATATGGACAGACCCCACCTTGACCTCTAGACATAGGGTCATATACCGTACGTCACCTTGAGCAAAGGGGCAGAATCTGCTCCAGTGACGTTAACTGGACGCCGAAGTAGTAGGGGACATACCTCCAAGCCTGAAAAAAACATGGGGTTAATAAAATTTGCAGAAGCGCCAGAGTCGATCTGGGCATACTCATTAATATTTTTATTTCCCAATACCAGCAATTTATTTTTGAAGGTTACCTGTGCGCCTGAGAGACCCCCTCGATAGTCTCTCAGGCACTGGAGTTTTCCGCCAGTGGTCCTGGCCTGGACGGACACTGATGAACCCGATGACCTGCCTTCCCACAGTACAGACAGAGATTGTTTTGTAGCCGATGCGTACGTCTGACCTTGGAGTCAGTGGAATCCACCTGCATTGGCTCTTCTGGCGTGGGTGTAACAGGAGGGGATGGTTTAGGGTAGGTGACTGGAGGCAATGAGGTTCTTGGGAGGTCAGGAGTACCCCTTTCTCGCTGCCTGTCCCTCAGACGTCAGTCAACTCTGATGGCCAACATCATACTCTCCTCGAGTGAGTCAGGGGTGGGGTAATCCACCAGCATGTCCTTAAGTCGGTCACTCAACCCCGCACGAAACTGGAATCTGAGGGCTGAGTCATTCCAAGTGGAGAGACCGCTCCACTGTCTAAACTCAGAACAGTACTCCTCTACAGGTCGTCTGCCCTGCCTCAACCCCGTCAACAGACGCTCAGCATTACAACCATAATAAGAAGAAAAGGAGCGCACTCACCCCGTAAAATTGAATACTTCTTTATTCTTACATCAAAGGTTAAAAGCCATCCATGTGTACATCGGGTGGTAGGAACGCCAAAACACTCAAATCACTGAAGACGTGACAGCTGCTTCGCGCCTAGCTGGCGCTTCTATCAGACGCTCAGCATTGGCAGCACTGTCCGGGTAGTTATATAATAACCCCAAAGCCACAAAAAACTGGTCTACGGTAAGCAGCTCAGGTGCGGCAGGTGGTAAGGAAAAATCCCATTCTTGTGGTGGCCCTTGGAGTAGGGAAATGACTATGCCTACCTTCTGGGCCTCATCTCCAGAGGAGCGGGGGTGTAACAAAAAAAAACAGTTTACATCCCTCCCGAAAGGCCCGGAACTTTCTCCTGTCCCCTGAGAATTTATCGGGGAGCTGGACAGGCGGTTCAGGAGGTAATGGGGAGGTCACCGTAAGTTGTCGTGGGGCTGTCTCCTGCTCCTACACCCTTACAGCTAGCTCCTGCACCATAGTATTGAGCCGCTGCATTTGGTCCACAATATTAGACATGGCGGTTCGGTTCTCCATGAGGCAAAACAACAGTTTAGGCTGTTTAATCTGTCAGGACTAGTAGGTTTAGACAAGACAAGAGACAGTGGGCCCTAGATCTGAACCCACCCACTGTCACCTGCCTACTTGCCTCAGTCGACCCTAGGCGGTCGCTGACAACCACGAAGACGTTCCCTACGCTACGTAAGTAAACACACTGAACAGTACAGACAGACGAACACAATAAAGAGTAATGGAACAAGCCAGGTCAAACCACACGGGCAACAAAGTACAAAATCAGCAACACAACGGGATAGTCAAAAGTCAGGCGGAGGTCGGAACACGGGTACGTCAGGCAGAAAAGGATTAGGACGGGGTTCGCAGGAGTAGGACAAGGGGAGCTGGGACCAGGAGTGAACCTAATTAACCAGCACTGGAACTTTGCCTTAACTTTGCTTTATACTGAGCAAGAGCCCGGTCTGGATTCTCATTGGACCTGCTCTCTGATTCTCCAGGCTGCAGACAGGCAGAGAAACCAGTCAATCACAGAAACCAGACAGGTGTAAAATCAAGCCCAGAAGCTTCTCAGCTTAACTCCTGCATGTCCGGAAGCTGAGAAGCAATCGGGTGTGGCACACAAAAGCAAAACACCAGGCCCAGTTCAGACCAGGCTACTGCAGATTCCTGACAGTATATTATCAAAGTGGGGTCATTGTTAGAACTGGAGTTTCTTGGGCTTACCATCAATCTGTACGGAATACCAAAAATCTGTGATTTTTGGCCAGTGTAAGCCCCACTTGCCTGATGGCAAGGCATAAATCATGACGAAATTTCTGAGACTGCCACATGGCAGCCTGAGATTCACCAGATTTACTGAGAGGCATGCGCCTCTCAATAAATCTGGTGTGGGGCATGGGGTTCCATAGAGTCAGAGCCTGGGTCCCCTGGAGGATCTTCTGGTCCAGTCCTGGGACGGGGAGACAGAGAGAAAAGCTCAAACACAGTTTTTTGTGTCTTCAGCAGGAAGCAGCAGCTCAGAACTGGGGGAAGGAGTCTGAATAGATAATAGCAAGTATGGAATAAATATTTTTGTCTCATCATCAGTAGCAATGTATTAAAAGGTATGTTTGAGTGGAATACCCCTTTAATTACACATCCCGAACATGCACTGTAAGCGAGCGCATCCCCTATTACATTGAGAGAGTACAGGCAATTTTAAGAAACTTTGTAATTGGGTTTATTAGCCGAAAAATGAATTTTTGTCATGAAAAAGCAGTTTGAAGCTCTCCCCCTGTCTTCATTGTTTTCCTATGGAGAGAGGGAGATGAGGCACCAAAACAGGACAACAAAGAGTTAATTTACAGCTACATCACCAGGCTCTCTCCTCTGATGTCACCACTGACCTCTCTGACCTCTGAATAGCACTCTGAATAGCTCCCTCGCTATGTAATCCTTTGTTCTCTGCTCTCTGCTGCCGACTAATCTCCCTCCTCCCCCCTCCCCTCTCCATAGCTCAGACAGGATCCAACTGATAAAAAAAGAGTCGAGATTTCCTGATAATGAGCAGTGGATGACAGAAAGGAGAGGAGGGGGGAACCTGGGAAAAGGCTTTTTAAATGCAGATAATGGCATATTTGCCTAATAATCCCAATTACAAAGTTTCTTAAAATTGCCTGGACTATTGATTTCTATTTAACCTCTATTAAAATATACCAAGCGTCATTGCGAACGGAGTACACGAAAAGAGGGAAAAAAGTGCGTGGATTACCGATTTTATGTTACGTTATATAGAAAAAAAAATTAATAAAAAGTGATCAAAACGTCCGATCTTCGAAAATATGGTATTATTAAAAACTAGAGATCATGGCGGAAAAAATAAAATCCCGTACAGCCCCATAGGTGAAAAAGTAAAACTGTTATAAGTGTCACAATAGGCCCATTTTATTAATAATTAATTGCCAAAAAAAAAGGATTTCATAAAAAAAATATATATATAACATTAGAGAATCTGTGTAACCTGCATGTGGTTGTGTTCGGACTGACCTATAGAATAATGGTATCATGTCGCTTTTACCATATAGTGCATTACGTAGACACAGGAACCCCCCAAACGTTACCATATTGCATTCTTTTTTATGATTTCACCTATTTATATCTTCATAAATAATATATTTGGATTCCATCATACATGTTATGGTAAAATGAAAGACGCCATTACAAAGTACAACTACTCCTGTAAAGATCAAGCCATTACATGGTCTTGTAGATAGAAAACTGAAAGTGCTGGAGCTCTTAAAAGGGGAGGAGGGAAAAACAAAAGCGCAAAGATCAAAATTTGCGCGGTCCACTGGGTCATTTTGGGCCTGGTCCTCAAAGGGTTAAAGGCTGCGATCAGCTGATTACTGCCTCTATTACACAGGGCTATATCTGACAGACGATCGCTCCAGGTATTAGCGCCATGCCAAAACCATGCAGATTTGTAAAAACACTTTAAGGCTATGTTTCCACTACTAGAAAATAACAACCGTCTTTTCAGACAACCACCATTTTAGCACGAAAAGACGTCCGTCTATTAGTAAATGATCGTGATCATTATTTGCAGCCATCATTACTAATAAGCAGCAGTCATTTCACGCTAAAATAACGTCTGTCCAGAAAGACAGATATTATTTTTCTGTAGTGGGAACATAGCCTTAAAGTTTTTTTTACAAACTGCATGTTTTTTTTTTTCCTATGGTCCTATTACGTGGAGCAATTATTTGCCGAATCAGACAGATATCATTTTCCTGTGATGGTAATAAAAGTTTAACAAAACAAGCCCTAAAAATCTGTTATTTAACTAAGAAGTTTCAAGGGATAAAACAGTTAAAAAAGGCCAGTTTTAGGCAACAGTTTTATTAGAAAGTAATCATTGAGAAATCTATCATTTACATATCTGCTCTTGTCTCCATTGAGTATAATGAATGATACAGTGAAGTGGCAGATACAGTGCAGCCGCCTCCATGGAGTGTGTTTAGACACTATTGACATTATCAGTGATGTCGGTGATTGTGGATGCAGCTGGGAGTCATCATTACCATATTGTGCGACGTCTGTCGCGGCCTCTCAGATGGTCACAGCTGGAGTGGATATTTGCATTTGATGTTTAGAACCTCTAGTAATTGTCCTGTGTTTTTATAAGCAGTCGGAATATTTAAAAAAAAAAAAAAAAGTTGACATTACGAGAAGTGGTGAAATGTAACTCGCAGATCCATTAATGATATGGAACATCTCAACGTCCGATATTACAGAGTATACATTTTATACTAATGCCCAAATGGGTCTTTTATTTTTTTATAAAAATACTTATTTTTCATCTTTACTGTCAAGTTACTGTGAGGTCTATAAATTAAGTGTTTGCCGCCGGGTTTTACACCATAACTGTTGTGACACGGCATATATTATAAGACAGGCTGTTTAAATCAAACATTATAGCCGTTCTGTTTATAAGGAATGCTCTAAATTTATCGTTTTTGCTTGTCATGCTCATGTGGATACGATATTGTAGGTCACAATGACTCTATAGAGGTATGAGGAAATTCTATTGAAATCATTTTACAGCAAGTATGGGGAACCTTCGGCCCTCCAGATGTTGCAAAACTAAAATTCCCATCATGCCTGGATAGGTGAACTGGAGGGCTGAAGGTTTCCCATCCCTGTTTTAGAGATATCATAATTGTCAAAGTCAAAGATTGACCCTTCATTCTTGAGACTGGAATTGGTTCAGGTTCCTGTACCTGCAACTTTTTAGGGTAGGTTCACCTTACAGATGTGTCTTCTGAGGTACAGATATTCTTGCTGTCAAAATTGGATGCCAACATATCATATAGAGCAGTGATTTTCAACCTTTTTTGAGCCGTGGCACACTTTTTATACTTATACTAATCCTGGGGCACACCACCAACCAAAATGGCACAAAATGACACTAAAACAGTACATATTATACAAATTTTTAATAATATAGATTCTAAATGTATTTATACTCACTGGAACTCACTGAAACCTGGGCCTGTTTTCTCCTCCCCCCCTGTGCTTCTCTCCACAATACTTCTCCCCCCTGCTTCTCTCCTGTGCTTCTCTCCACCATACTTCTCCCCCCTGCTTCTCTCCACCATACTTCTCCCCCCTGCTTCTCTCCACCATACTTCTCCCCCTTTCTTCTCTCCTGTGCTTCTCTCCCCCATGCTTCTCTCCTGTGCTTCTCTCCCCCATACTTCTCTCCCCCATGCTTCTCTCCTGTGCTTCTCTCCACCATACTTCTCCCCCCTGCTTCTCTCCTGTGCTTCTCTCCACCATACTTCTCCCCCTGCTTCTCTCCTGTGCTTCTCTCCACTATACTTCTCTCCACCATACTTCTCCCCCCTGCTTCTCTCCTGTGCTTCTCTCCCCAATGCTTCTCTCCTGTGCTTCTCTCCCCCATACTTCTCCCCCCTGCTTCTCTCCACCATACTTCTCCCCCCTGCTTCTCTCCTATGCTTCTCTCCCCCATGCTTCTCTCCTGTGCTTCTCTCCACCATACTTCTCCCCCCTGGTTCTCTCCACCATACTTCTCCCCCCTGCTTCTCTCCTATGCTTCTCTCCCCCATGCTTCTCTCCTGTGCTTCTCTCCACCATACTTCTCCCCCTGCTTCTCTCCACCATACTTCTCCCCCTTGCTTCTCTCCGCTGTTTCTCTCCGCCATCCCTATGTTTCTCTCCCCCCTGCTTCTCTCTGCTGTTTCTCTCCCCCATCCCCAGGTTTCTCTCCCCCATCCCCAGGTTTCTCTCCCCCATTGTTTTCTCCTGTTTCACAGGGGCACCATAGTTTGGGGAACTTTCCCCGCGGCACACCCGACCATGTGTCGCGGCACACTAGTGTGCCACGGCACACTGGTTGAAAATCACTGATATAGAGTACTTCAGTGGCCCAAGCATAGGCAGCTAGTGACTATGTTTGGGTCTGTGTACATATACATGTTCTTACTAGTTAGAGGGGGTACATACTGGGCACTTGTCACGGTGGACAGAAATGGTATGCCCCCCCCCCATTACACTGACACTAGGTTTTGTAAAGGTAGAACGGTGCAGGGACAGAGTGATCATAAAGTCGAAGTTCTTAAACAGGTTAAACAGTTTACTGAGCAAATCTTTTGCAATACAAAAACAGTACTTTACACTTTGGACAACACAGAATAGTTAGACTGGAGGTGTATAAGCATATGATAGCTTCTGTGTACTCTGGCTTAGTAGATGAGGTTAGGTTTGGTTAGGCTTGACTTAACTTGTGTAGGCTAAGGGGCTACCAAGGGGCCTTGTCTAACTAGTAACAGTACTCTGTCAGGATGACTTTGGATTCATAGAAATCTTTATAGTAGAAACTCGTACTTATGGTTTAGAAGATATTCACTTCTGCCAGAAGAGATCACAGAGTGCCAGGTCTGGTAGCATGAGCCTTGGGATTACACAAATGGGCGAAGCTAGCCACTCAGGGTTCCCTGAGAAGGCCGAGTGAAGATCAATGGAGTACATCGGCTTAGTAACACTTTGCTCCACTGCAGATGAACCTATGCTTTCTGGAACGTCCTGACTAGATAAGGAATAGTTACCCCTGATGAAGACAAGGTTTTCCCTTTAGGTAGTCACCATAGCTTTTGTTTTAGCACTGAATAGCTTTTCTAAATATACTTGAAAGAAATCAGTTGCGTAGAGTTTTTGTCAGGGAACCTGGCCTAAAGGCCAGGACCCTGGAGTATGCTTCTGCAGGAACACAGGAGGAGATTTATCAAACATAGTGTAAAGTGAAACTGGCTCAGTTGCCCCTAGCAACCAATCAGAGTCCACCTTTCAGGCAAGCTTTCCGATGTGCAAGCTACATGTATCTATAGGGGTCCATCCAACCACTCAACACATTTTTGTCCTGAAATGTGTGTTGGATGACTGTCAGCAGTACTAATGCACTGAGGGATCTCAGGAGGAAGAGAGAAAGCTCAAATGATGTAACTCTCTATATATGAATACTTACCTTATATAGATTGTCCACATATGCTAACTGTCCATATATGGTAACTGTCCATATATGGACAATTACATAGTCAGAGTTCCCTTGGGGCTTCCTTTTGGAGGGGCATAGTGCACTATTTGCCTTTATTTTGTTGGTGGTAAATTTTGGGAGTCCCCAAACCCAAAGAAATGTCCCACCTGCCCAACCCCCAGCTATACCTCTAATATTAAAAAAAAAGCTATTCCTGTAAGTATATGTTTTTATATGAATGTGCCCAGTTATATGGCAATATACTATTGAGGCTATGTTCACACTACGTATATATGTCCGGCCGCATTTTTTTGCGGCCGGACATATACGTGTAAAACTCCGGCCGGGATTTAAGCATGTCGCAGCCGGCTACGTATGGTCCGCGAACTTACGCCCGTAAGCTACGTACACTTCCCGAGTGGCAAACGTAGCGATCTGACAGCGGTATTTTACTTGGATATCTTCGGCTAGCCCCGGACACCCCACAGAACCTTTTGGACCGGCAAATCAAAGTGTAAAAAAGAAGAAATCACCACTCCGTACGGGACCGCATGTTACGCTACGGGCGTAAGTTACAGCATTTCCGTCCCAGAACAATGGTCTGGTTCATTTTTTACGGCGCCGCATACGATCCGGGCGTAAGTTCTTACGTGGTGTGAACTGTGCAGCCGTAGATCGTATACTTTCCATTGTACGCAAACTACGTAAATCTCCGGCCGCTTATTTATCTCTGGCCTCTTAACTTACGTAGTGTGAACCTAGCCTCAAAGTGTATTTCGTATTTTCCAGCAGAAACAAGCTTATATACTTGCAGCATTTATATCATAGATAAACTATAAAAGCGGCAGTAAAAAAAAAAAGTAATATTTTACATGGATGGTCCACATGGTCAATTCCTATTGGAAAACATTTGTCAAGCTTAATACATAGAAGTGATATCCAGTGTCATCATGAGTGGTAATATTTTCCAAGTGTATAGACCACTAGACTAACCCTTTTGTGCAGAATTGGAAAGGTCTGCTAGGTAATTTAATACAAAGAAACCAGCACAGACTCTGACCTTTTATTTGTATGGATCCTAGTGGAAGTGATTGAAGACTATACGCCCTAAAATGTAACTTCTCTTCTGAGTTCAGTGCACTTAGAATTGAGGTTACACCCAAAAAGATTCTGATCTAATTCACTGAGCAGGGAAGAGTAAAAATAGGTATCTGGTAATATCAGTAGATTGTCTGACACATCCTATAATAACTCACTGCGAATGGTTGGGATTGTCCATACGGGGGATGATACTCAAGATAGTCAACATAGGCTGTTATTATTTTACCTCTAAAGATTTCCAAAATTTCTTCCAGCAATTCTCTTTGTTGAATTGCAGTAGATCTCAGTTATAAAGATAGGTTAGGAGACCATTGATGGGTATATGAGATCTGTATATAAATATGTAAATGGTTCCTATAGAAAATAGTTATTGGCTGAAAAGACAACCTGGGGTCATAGCTTACGGAAGTGCAGTGTGGTCCAAAGGTTCTAAGGTGTTACTCTCCAAATTGTAAAGTTATGGAACATGCTTCCATAGAGTTCGGTAATAGCTGAGAGTGTTGAAATTTTTTTTAGAACGCATTAGATATTAGAAATGTACCATGTACAAACTCACTGTTAGGACAGGGGACAGAGAGACACAAGGACAGGTGAGCCCTGAAGCTGGCAGCCGCCCCACTGTCCCTGCCTACTTGCCTCAGATGCTCTGATTAGCAAACAGACAACTGGACGGCAGTCCCTGATCTCACTACAGTGAATACACAAAATAAGACAATACACAACACAATAAAGGGAAGTCAGAAGTCCAAGTCAAAAACCAGCCGAGCAACAAAGTACCAAATCGTGTCCAAAAGAATAGTCAAAAAGTCAAGAGCAGAAGATATAAATGCAGGGAACGCTAGATCAAGTAACGCCAGGCAAGCCAGGGACTTTCACAGGCAAAGCATAGTAGACTGGGGAAGATATTTATAGGCCCCAGACTCAAGATTACTGACAGCTGATTGGCAGTGTAAGCTGTCAATCTACAATCAGTTTAACACACAAAACACCTATGCTGCTCAGCCAGGGGAGTGGAACGCTGGCCTCTGCTACAACACAGAATAGCAGAGCCAAGTAGGTAGAAAACATGAGAAGCAGTCCAGCTGCTATGGACGCCGTCGTCACGCCCCCAGCAACCGGCCTGAGCGATTATATATGCAGTGATGCCAGGAGCTGAACGCATGGCCCGAGTCCTAATACTCACTGGTATCAATGTAGAATGATGATCCAGTCATCTGTCCAATTGCCAGGGACAGTTTTTTTTTTTTTTTACTTTATTGCAAATTGAGTCTATATCACCTAAAGAGTGGGCTTTGCCTTCCATTGGATCAACTGGAGTTTGGAAATATAAAAAAATTGACGAACTTGACATGGTTTGCCCTATCCACAGTTTCCATCTGATGAATTACTGAATGAATTAATAGAATGTGCGGTGGTTCGATTTGCTTAGGCTCCCCACAATCTTGAGAACAGGGATCTTCAAATTTGAGTGCTGGACCATGCATGGGCACCGCTGCTCCATTGAGTTTTTGAAGACGTGGAAGTTCGCTGAAAGTTGCCTTCGTCTATCTACTCTGGGTCCATTCAATTTATAATTTTTTGAGCTGAAAAATGCTAAGGAAACCTACGCCAGCTCTGAGCTGGCATAGGATTCCTTACATGCTCACACTGGTGTATATGGAGTTTATTTAGAGGCAGTGCACCTCTACATAAATGTGGGAAGCATTGGCACTGCTATTGGCACTGACATTTTTAGGCCCAGCGCAAAAAACACCAGACTTTATAAATGTCCCCCATTGTGTTTATAGTGTGGGTGCACTACTTCATTGTGTCTTATATAGGTTGAGCCCACTTTTTTTATTCTCTGGTATTTGTGACAGTCTAGACTTGGATGTCACTGCACACTCCCCCTATGGCATGTCCACCCTCAGCTTTCTCTCTCTCTCTCTCTCTCTCTCTCTCTCTATTTCCACATTGTACACTTTCTAGTTCCAATTCCCTATGTCCTCCACACTCTTTTGGACAGTCTGGGCTCTGTATGGAGCGCTTCTCTACACCTTCTGTTTTCCTCTTTATTACCTGATAATCTTCGTTTGGAAAATGGTTGGGATCTGTTACTAGATCCTACTTTAGCACTCACATATATCTGCATTAGAGAGGAGTAAATTTAGAGTAATAACAAAGAAAAAGCTCTTCATTATCTTGGAAATCCACTCGTCAGCCTGCTGCCGTCTAACTCAGTGCCGCTCCATGCCACTCTGCTTGAGGTGCTGGGAAAAGCTGGATCCAGTCCTGGGAAACTGACCAAAGTTTCCCAGGACTGGATCCAGCTTTTTCCAGCACCCAGAGAGGAGCGGCATGGAGCAGCACTGAGTTAAAAGGCAGCAGGCTGACGAGTGAATTTCCAAGATAATGAAGCGCTTTGCTTTGTTATTATTGTAAATTTGCTCATCCCTAACCTGCATATTACTACATTAATTATGACATCCTTTTATGTATAAATTCTGTCATAAAATAGCCTAAGAATATGCCTTCAATAAAAAAAGCTTTAAAGCGACTCTGTACCCACAATCTGCCCCCCCCCCCCCAAATCACTTGTACCTTCGGATAGCTGCTTTTAATCCAAGATCTGTCCTGGGGTCCGTTCGGCAGGTGATGCAGTTATTGTCCTAAAAAACTACTTTTAACCCATAGCTGCACCAGGACGTTATTGAACGTCCTCGTGCCGCTATGGGAGTTCAGAGGGGGGTCGCGCGGCGACCACCCTCTGAACTGCCGCGATCCCGGGTGCCGCGTGTAGCCCGGGCTCGCGGCTATTAGCGGGCACGGTCCGATCGCCGTGCCCGCTAATTAAGTACTTAGAAGCAGCTGTCAAAGTTGACAGCTGCTTCTAAATACTTGCTTTTATTCATACCTGGTGGTCTAGTGGGGGGATCGCCCCCCTGCGGCGCGATTGCGGGGGGGCGATCCCTGCATCCATCCCGGGCCGGGGTCTGCTCCGTAATGGCGCTGATCCCGGCTCGGCATTCTATTGCTTTTGGCTGCAGCAGCCAAAAGTAATAGAACACCGATCTCATGGATTCATGCAGTATAACTATACTGCATGGATCTCTATGAGAGATCAGAGTACATATACTAGAAGTCCCCCAGGGGGGCTTCTAGTATATGTGTAAAGTAAAAGAAAAATGTATTTTTAATAACACAAAATCCCCTCCCCTAATAAAAGTCTGAATCACCCCCCTTTCCCCATTTTATAAATAAAAATAAATTAATTAATTAATAAACAAACATGTTTGCTATCGCCGCGTACGTAATCGCCCAAACTATTAATTAATCACATTCCTGATCTCACACGGTAAACGGCGTCAGCGCAAAAAAATCCCAAAGTGCAAAATTGCGCAATTTCTGTCGCATCAAATCCAGAATAATTGTAATAAAAAGCGATCAAAAAGTCATATATGCGCAATCAAGGTACCGATAGAAAGATCACATCATGGCGCAAAAAATGACACCTCACACAGCCCCATAGACCAAAGGATAAAAGCGCTATAAGCCTGGGAATGGAGCGATTTTAAGTGACGTATATTTGTTAACAACGGTTTGAATTTTTTACAGGCCATCAGATACAATATAAGTTATACATGTTACATATCGTTTTAATCGTAACAACTTGAGGAACATGCATAACAAGTCAGTTTTACCCCAGGGTGAATGGCGTAAAAACACATTTCCCCCAAATAAAAGAAATGCGTTTTTTTTTTCAATTTCACCACACTTTGAATTTTTTTCTGGTTTCCTGGCACATTTTAGGCAAAAATTACATCTGCCATAGCAAAGTACAATTAGTTGCGCAAAAAATAAGGGCTCACTTGTGTCTCTAGGTGGAAAAATGCAGGCGCTATGGCCTTATATACACGAGGAGGGAAAAACGAAAACGCAAAAATGAAAACTGGCTGTGTCCCCTAAGGGTTAAACTTGCAGACTTGTGCCAAACGGCCATGGTCCAGAGTATCTGTGCCCTAACCTTGCACCACCCCTCCTTCCCACCCTCTTCATCATTAGGAATGCCACTGGCAGGATTTTCCTATTCCTCTGAAGTGAACACTGCTCAGGTGCCTTACCGATCCAGCCCATATGCCGTGCCGACACAGCTGATAAATAGGAGAATACCAGCCTGGGGCATTCCTAATGATGATAAGGGCGGGGAGGAGGGACAGAGAGGTTGTGCCAGCCTAATGCACAGACACTCTAGGCCATGTCAGTTTGACACAGGGCTGCAAGTTTAAAAGTTGTTTTTTAGGACAATAAATGCATCACCTGCCAAACGGACCTCAGGACAGATCTTGGATTAAAAGCAGCTATCTGATGGTACAAGTGATTTGGGGGGCAGATTGTGGGTACAGAGTCGCTTCAAGGCAACGTTAGAGAGCACCCATTGAACTCAATAGGCATCCATCACATCCCCTTATTGCAATGAGTCTGCTGCCTTTCTCTAGATGGGTGCGCTGTTATGTGCTGCTGCGTCTCGAGTGGAACGTTACATGAGCGAGTCTTAACTAACTGTTAACTAAGCTGTCATGTGAATGAACCATTATTTTCAAGCACCCTTCAGGAAATGGCTGCATCTGCATCTTTAGGAGATCACATTTAATTAACGACTAGTTGTCAGCAAATTATCTTTACATTGTATCACAGTGCACAAGCATCAAAGGAACGAAAGGGAAAGCCATATTTATTTTAATGAAAAAGGACAACTCTCTGGCTAGAGGGATATAGATGGAATAATACTAATAATGTATTTATTTATTTATATAAATAATTATTTAGTTAGTTAGTTATTTGTAGCACAATATATGATAGATAATAGATAGATAGATAGATAGATAGATAGATAGATAGATAGATAGATAGATAGATAGATAGGAGATAGATAGATAATAGATAGATAGATAGATAGATAGAAGATAGATAGATAGATAGATAGATAATAGATAGATAGATAGATAGATAGATAGATAGAAGATAGATAGGAGATAGATAGGATGATAGAGAGATAGATAGATAGACAGATAGATAGATAATAGATAGATAGATATATACATAGGAGAAAGATAGATAGATAGATAGATAGATAGATAGATAGATAGATAGATAGAAGATAGATAGATAGGAGATAGATAGATAGAGACAGATAGATAGATAGATAGATAGATAGATAGATAGATAGATAGATAGATAGATAGATAGTAAGATAGATAGATAGGAGATAGATAGATAGGAGATAGATAGATAGGAGAAAGATAGATAGATAGATAGATAGATAGATAGTAAGATAGATAGATAGGAGATAGATAGATAGGAGATAGATAGATAGGAGAAAGATAGATAGATAGATAGATAGATAGATAGATAGTAAGATAGATAGATAGGAGATAGATAGATAGATAGATAGATAGATAGATAGATAGATAGAGACAGATAGATACATAGATAGATAACAAATGGAATAGATAAAATAGAATATATTGTAATAATATTAGAAAAATAAATCCATGGCCATAGGAAGCAGCATCCCATTTCCCATTCGGTGACCGGCACTGTTTGGTGTATGCATTTCTACAAAACACACGCTAAGTACTGCACTATTTATTGAATAGTAGAGTAAATAGTCACATAAAACCCATGTAATTTGATGGCTTCCGAGCTAAGGCAATGGACCAGCTTCTTCATCTTCATGTCATGTCCTCGTATGTCAGGTCTCCTTTGTACTTAAATGCTTGTACACGGAAGAAGACTAGAACTCAAGAGCCTTTAATATCTTTAAAAAAAAAAAAAATTCTTTGCTTCTCAAATAAAAAAAAACACAATCTTTTATCGTCCTGCAAACAAGCTGCCGACGACACAAGGCAAACACTCTCCTCGACGCGGCTATCATTAGAAAAAAAAGATAGAAAAAGTCTACAAAAATATATTCCTTATTCTCTCTCTCTCTCTCTCCAAAGGACAGCAGACTTTGATTTTGAAGCTAGCACAGAGAGTATATTTGTCTTCAACTACCCCAGAGCAAGGTGCTATGGTGGAGGGTATATTTATCATGCAAATAACTCAGATAGGGATCCTGCCTGTAACATCTTTAAAACAGTACAAAAAAAAAAAAATTGCATGCATCTGACTATTTTGCAAATGCCAGTTGGATGCAGCATCCTTTAGAGTTAACGGTGCGACACTTTTGTGTTGGGTAGCATGAATCATTAATCATGAGAGCGGCCATATTCTTGTACTGCTTCTGCTTTCATTACTTGGCCTAATTAAACAGTCCTGTGAACTGGAATCTCAGATTCCTCTGTTACAGATTATCATTAATTATGGTGAAAGTGCTCCGTGATGTTGGACTCAATTATATTCTGCTCAACACTGGCATTGTGTGATTCATTGCACAGCCTGCTTCTACAGATGTACACTTTTTCTTATCTTGCACTTCCATTTTGTAAATTGGGCTCTGCTCGCCAACAAACTTAAGACTTATGTGCTGCATTTTCATTAAAAACATGTAAGGAATAAAAAAAAATAAAAAAAAAGGCATTGGGCCAATTAAGGATCCTGTGTTTTATAGAGAGTGATGAGATGAGCGTCGGATACTGAAGGAATTAGCTGTAAAGGATAGGAGGCTGGTATTAGTGTAAATGCCGGTACAGTTATTAATAAGGAACTTTTTAGTTGTTTTATTATTTATTTATTTTCTGTATAATTTTTTGTGTCTGTAAATTTTACCCTCTAAAGGACACAGTGGGTTTTGACATTGATGACCAGGAATTTTTTTATTTTTTTTTTATTTTTCGCCTTCTAAGAGCCATAGCGCTTTTATTTTTCTACTTGTGTGGCTTTTAGGGGGTCTCATTGTTTGCACCATGATCTATAGTTTTGGTGAAGATGGAAATTTTTGATCATTTGTATTCATTTATTTCTTATAGATAATGTGACAAAATATCAGCAATTCCAGTGCTTATAATTTGCACTGGTTACCATGCAGGAACACTATTGTTATATTTTAGATCGGACAACTTTGCAGGCTATGATGCCAAATATGTTTATTTAATGTATTTATTTTTACATGTTTTATTTGTAAAAAGGCAAAAGGGGGTGATTAAAACTTTTATTTGGGTGTAGGGCTTTGTCATATTTTTACAAACTTTTTAAACTTTCTTTTTACACTTTATAAGTCCCTTTAGGGGACTATTCGAAGCAACCATTAGAGTGCTTGCACTGGTCAATGGTATTCCATTACAGTGTTATCTGCAATCTTCCCATAGAGTCTGCCTGAGACAGATTCTATAGCAAGATTGCCGATCAGACCACATGGAGGTAAGTATTATACATCCTGCAGTCAGAGAAAACCCATTGGGACCCCCAAAGTCATACTTTAGACAGTGAGAGGAGCTGCTCCTGACAATGACCACGATAGGTGGTGCGATTTTAATAAACTCTATAATAGGTTTTATTAGGGAAAAAAAAGCCTCTTTCTGTACTCAAAAAACTATTTCTCAGCCTTCCCCCTCACTTCTTATTTGTGCATTATCAGGCAAATCCATCTTCATTACGGAGAAGCAAGTGAAGATGGGTTCTGCTGTGTCCATTATATCCTATGGAGGGGGGAGGGGCCCAGGGAGACGAGTGGGCAGGAAGAAGAGACATGAAGGTCAGCTATTTGTAGACTGTCTGGGCACCTAAAACGCTGGATTCAGATGTCAGAAAGGTCAGTGCTTATCTAGGAACTTGCTGAGAAAAGATTGCAGGGTGTTGTGCTGTGCAGGACTGCTCCGTGCTCACTCACTCCTCTCAGCCCCTCCCCTCTCCATAGAGCATAATGGACACAGAAATCCTGCTTCTTCTGAAGTGAGGGGGGACCTAGGAAAACAGCTTTTTTTAGTACAGAAGGAAACTCTTTTGGTAAATAAAACCTATTACAGAGTTAAAATCTTAAAATCGCTTTAATTATAGATATTTATTGTTTTCAGAAAAATGACCCTAAAATGACAGTAAGGCTTTAAGTGGTAAATGACGAAAAGCAATGTTATCCCTACTCAGTGATGAGGACCCTGCACGGTAAGGTTGTAGTAGGAAAAGTGGTCAAACTTGTTACTAAACATAAACTTTCAAAGAATATTTAAAGCTATTTTAATATACATGGTTGAAATTTGTAATGCTTTAGGATCACTAAAAGAATAATATAAAAATATAGTGAATGATGCAGATATCCAAACAAATATCCAAACACAGTGAGGATTCTTAACAGCACATTATACTAAATGTGGAAAATGTGCAGGAAAAGTGCAATGTTTTTGGCTGCTCCTTGCTCTAGTGCACACTTTCTGTCTGGCTGCCACGACCTCCTGATCACATTGCTGTTAAGCCTGATTTGTTTTTTTTTCCCCTAGCACTCAGTAGCAGCCGTCCTCCATAATGCGTTGCCACTACCACAAGAGTTGTCCCTTGAGAGGATGGGCTTTGAGCACTCAGCATGATAAGTCCACTTTCTCATTTGAATTTGGTGTCGACCGCTGCCAGATCAATGAGTGGCCGACGATGGAGGCCAAGAAGTGGCGAGCTGGAGGAGTCTTCCCGGCAGGCAAGCAGCAAGGTAGAGAGAGGCAAGAGTGGCATGCCAGCATTTCATGCTTTATAAGACGCACTGACGCACTGAGAGGAAAAAAGTGTGTCTTATAAAGTGAAAAATACGATAACTGCAATCTACTGTCCAATGAATGTTGTTATTTTTAGTCCATCTTTAGTAACAAAAAAATCAGGGTGGAACACAAGAATTGAGGATATGACTTATTGTGTATTTTGCTGAAAGACTGAAAGAGGAAGAGCCTTGACTATGTTTCTACACTCTATTGGTCTGTCTGCCCTCTCCAGAGGATCCACACTGCATCTAAAAGTTAAAAAAAGGCTTTCCTCTTGATTACCCTGACTACCCTCAAAACTCTGAACAGCTGTCCATTATGTTCCTACCATTGTATGTACACAGTGCAGCCTCCTGAATGTAATCCCCACTTAGGCTTCAGCATCACCAGTAGTTCAGTGATTAGTGTAGCCCCTTTCTTGCTGCGCTGCTGCTGTTTCCTTCTTTTTGCTAAGACAGCACCCTGCAAAGCCAATGCATCAGTAACCTCTTCAACCTTTACATGACTTCTACAGTAATGTACTGTGTTATTTCTCACCCAGCACAGTGCCACCTGTTTAGTCCTGTGTACTTTTACTAGCATCATGTCCTAGAATAGCAAGGGTAGGAGTAGGTGTTATGCTGTACATGGCCAGACAAGAAAGAAAAAAGAAGTCTCTCTGTGTGTACTACTGGCAAATAGCCAAGGTTTGGTCCCGTCACCTGAAATGGAGACAATGAGAAATATATGTGAACTATAAGCTCAATAACTGCAGTGAGAGCACTAAAATATAGTTGTCACCATTCCGAATGGTTAAAGGGTTTATCCAGCGTTAGGAAAACATGGCCACTTTCTTCCAGAGACAGCACCACTCTTGTCTCCAGTTTGGGTGAGGCTTTGCAACTCAGTTCCATTGAAGTGAATGTAGTCTAATTGCAAACCTCACCTGAAGAGGAGACAAGAGTCATGTTGTCTCTGGAAGAAAGTTGCCATATTTTTCTAACACTGGATAACCACTGTAATGTAATTTAAAAAAAAAAAGCACTTTATTATCAATGTCTAGTGTCCACATGGATGACAGATAGATCAAAAATAATTATATTGACAAAGAATTAGAATAAAAGTCATTAGGTTTAGAATACAAAGAAAAAAATGTTAATTTTTAAATTTCAAATTAACCACACCTGCCCCATACTAGTAAAAAGTGTAAGTATCCAATTTTTATGAAAAATCTGTGAATCATCTACCACACTTAGACAACTCAACAATGTCAAAAAAACTTCCCACCGATTCCCACACGCTCTATCCCCATTATTTTCCTTCCTTTTGAAAATGTCGTCAATCTGAATTACATCTAAGCCCAGCAAACTTTTAAATATGAGCCGTAACAGGCTGAAAGCTCCATCTCCCACTGCAGTTATGGGTTTTAATATATATGAAAATCAGTATTCTTGTATGCATGCATATATGCTTTCAATAATATCGCTTTAGCAGATGGTGAACTAGCCAAATCTAATTCCTGACAATAAAAAAACGGTGCTTAAATTACCCAACACTTGCACGAAATGTGTTTAAAACATGTTTATAGTTTATCTCGCAATTATTTTTCTAATGATTAATTTACCTCTTTTTTTCTTCGCAGGTACTCCGCCAAATATAAAGAAATTTACATGTTGTAAAAAAAAAAAATATATATATAAAATTAAAAATTAAAAAAAATCTAGCAGCTCTGCAATTTCCGCGACTTCTTTATTAAAAAATAAATATGTTTTTCTGCCCCTATTTACACCTAAAATTCAGACAACTATATCTTAGTGGGGGAACCTGAATCTTTTCCTCATCTAGCAGCTTCACACATAGCGCTCATTGAAAATGTAATACAGTACTGACATGTCACAGGTCACCTGGCAATCTGAATTTTAAAAGGAATATGAATAATATTCTGTTTTATTTTGAAAATGAACTTCATGCCCTCCATCATGAATCCAATATATGTCTTAATCTTCTATGCTCTTGAAGCCTACGGCTCCTAGCTGAGTCCTTTGACTCCTGAACCTAATAAGAAAATAGGTTGTTTTCTGATCCAAGTTTCCCATTTTTTAGGGAGAGTGAAGCAAACATTCTCTATTTCAAATGTAATTGACAAAGCATAAAAAACACGTGTCCATATAAATGTGCCGCTGCCAATGAGCCCCCATAGTGAATTGTTTTATTTCATTTTTCATTAAGATGTTGTATGTTTTTAGAAATAGGGCCGTGGAAACCTAAAACCACGCTTTACCTATTATGATATTCATGCTATGCACATGATGAATAAATACACAAAAGGCTAACAACTGGATAATATCATATTTGAAATAAGACGTCTCTGTTAACCCAAACATGCAGAACGAGTACAAAAGAAAAAAAAAATCTGACACGAGTTGTATCTAGCTGTATTTAATTTTGTTTTTCTTTTCTTTTTTTTGAGCTACATAACAGTAAATAAAAAAAACTAATGTTTAATAGACAAAAGGAATATTTAGGATGTGGACATCTTTTAGTGTGGTGCTCTTACATGTGGTGCTTTTAAATGGAAATATTGAAATTGAAAAAGAATACTCAGCAGATGTCTGGCTTCACATAATTCCCCGGTCATGTTCTAAGGCTCGTAGTTAAAGAGAAGCAATGACTTCAATGTAATACTACCTGTAAAAGGAGCATTGCATGGTAAATCTTTCTTCCCAGATTTCCCAGTGGGCCACAAATGACCTGTCAGTCTCCATATGCTTTTATGAGGATGATGGCTGACCTCAGGGAGATCAACCAAAACACTGCAGAGACACCATCACGTGTTTCTCAAAGTCAGTGAATCTGGGAATATTGAATTAAATATGAAAAAATTCTGTGGAGACACCACCACGTGTTTCTCAACGTCAGTGAGCTAGCCAGACCTTCCTCCAAGAAGGGACAACCAAGCTGGGGGGGTCTCCAGTCAAGGAAACCACCTTCCAACAAGCCACAATCAAAAAATGATAGGACTTGCAAAATACTTCAGCACGGTATCCATCCACAGACATCCACTTGTCTTTATGACTCTTCCCTCAAGGAGAAAAATTTACTTCGGTCCTATGACGATAGGCCTCTCCACAGCCACACAACATCCTGATCTGTACTGATAAGGGGCAACAACACTTTAACCCCCATCTACAGTCTTTCCTTCAGGATAGATTTATGGTGTGGTATACATCCCTGTTCATGTTACAAAATACTTGATTGGAGTGCAACACTGACTTAGAGCAAAAGCTATCTTTAAATCAACCAACATCTACATAGAGCTTGCATTATCTGCCCAGAATTTTTTTTTCCAAAAAGCATACTTTGGTTTATTAAATGGTTTTATTGGGTGAGTCCTCTTGATACAAAATGACCATGAGGAAGACCATATAATATAGTAAAGAATGACATCAAGTGCCGTTTACTGCATGAGAACAGAGGTTCCTGCTCACTTTCCCGAAAAGTAAGGCAGTGGCGTTTATGCATCCCTGGCTTACTGTCAGCAGATTAGTTAGATAAGGTGCACTGTACCCAACCCAGGCAAGCTCTACTGCTCAGAAAAGGCTGGTGATGCTTTATGCATTGTTGGTTCTCCCTTCTGAAGGTGAACCTGGAAAAGTCGAGTAACAGTTTGCGGTGACCAAGTAATATTAACAGTATAGATTTAGCAGCTAAAAGCAGAAGGAAACAGAGTCTACCTCTATAAGGTGCGCCATGGACAACAAGCAACAGCCGTAGGCATAAGAGGAGCGAGAGTCCACCTCCCCACCAGAGAGGCCTCTAAGAGATGCTGCTATATATGACCAGGTGCTGAAATGTTACCTAAAAAAAGGAAATGGTGTAAGAAGCTGCAAAAAAAGCTGGCAGCCATGGGCTAGATTTTGGATGGGTTTGAGACCTGTGTGTGTGATGAAGCTGTACCCACTGATAGAATGAGAGATGTGAACCCAGCATATCTGTCAGATAATGACAGGACATGATTAATGGCGACCCCCTACAATGACTGGTGAGAGAGCCAGGCCAATGAAGAGGGAATAAGTAACTGGAAAGAGAAGGGTTAGTATCACTGGGATCAAAGAGTAGCCTATCCTGTGGCTTGTATATCAATCTCTGGAAGCCACAAAGATACTTTGACAGATTTCTTGAGAGATCCTGAACTGAAGGGACTTGAGGACTAATAGAGGGCAACACTCCTGAATCAAGTACAGTAGGTGTTTTGGGGACTAAAGGACTAAAAAGGGTATCAACATGGCTGCCATTCAGTCTATTCCCGTGTTAACATTGTGGTCTACCACCACGCAATTCCATTACTTCCACAGGGATCAGAACTTGATGCTCAGTGTTTGACCAATGGCAACACCTTCTCCAGTGGAAGATATGTAAAGGTACACACCTGTCATGTGCCATGTATAATACTGTTCTTTTCTTGAGTGGTAGAAAGACCATGACTGCGCCCTGTATAGTAGTCATATCACTGGTATGACTACTACCTCTTTAACCCCTATAGTCAGAGCCATCACCCTTTCTTTCTTTCTTCAACCTGGAAAACATTCGGTGTACTGCCCTGTCCTTATACATTTACTCCCCTGACACCCAGCTTACACCACCCCCTCCTCAATTTACATACCTATCCTTGAGTAATAAAGGGGCCCATTGGGTTTTCATCAAGTTCAGATTTAATGACGGTAAGACCAACACTGCAGACTACATTGTTCTTACCAAAAATGTCCGAAACAGCGATGCAAAACCCATTGTGTAAACTATAGCCTATACAGGAGCATATATATATATATATATATATATATATATATATATATATATATATATATATATATTTATATATATATAAACTTTTTCTAAATGTCTGTTTTTACATATGCAAAAATTTCGGATCTGGAATAAGCAGCGATCTGGCGCCTGGCATTAGATGAGATGCTTAGCCAGGATGTCTCTAATATTCACTACAATTGTGAAAAACAATTAAAGTGGCATTTTCTAAAGGCACCCTTGATGCATGGATTTCTCTATCAGCCACATGCTATTTTTCCCTCCATTCGGAGCGCTGTTATTGATCTATCTACATAATGTGACTTATGACCGCATATTTGATGCAAAGGTAAACTTTATGCAGAATTACTCCTGCAGGAGACTAGTGTTTATGGGTCTGTTAGCTTTAAATAAATAGTAATTTATGATGGAGTTTTGCATTTCAAATATATGCGTACATTATACCTTCTGGATGGAATATATGAAATATACATTTAGCTAGGAACACATTTATATCCGGAATGTTACAGCATGTTACATACATAAGCTGCTTTAATATGTTAACAAATCTCCATTTAAAGCTGTTTTTTATATGTATGCATCGACAGGGGAAGAGCCATGAAATGTTTTGTACATGACACATGTTGAGGATGATCCAGACATGTATCTGGTTGGAGACTTTCTAATGGTTTCTTGTCTGGCAACATAGGCTCCGCACCTTGGGACAGCCGCTTAAAGGGGAACTATCAGCAGGTTAGACAAATCTAACCTGCTGATAGCCCCTTATAGGGCCCAAGACGCTGAGGAGGAAGGTATTTGTGTTACCTTCCTCCTCTGCACTGGTCCCGCACTGTTAGTCGGAGTAATCTTTGCTCCAGTGCACTGTTAGGCGAATTGCCGCATCATACGGCCCACTTGCTCTAATGATAATCAATGAAGCAGGTGGGCTGGATGATGCGACAGTGACCCTAATAGTAAACCGCAGCGAAGATTAGTCCAACAAACATTGCATGACCGATGCCGAGGAGGAAGCTAAAACATATTCTTTCCTCTTCAGCATCTTGGGCGCTCTAGGGGGCTATCAGCAGGTTAGATTCGTCAAATTTTGCCACAGTTTCTGTAACATTTGCTCTTTAAGCAGTTTTACGATAAAGATCTCAAAATAAACTTTAAGCACTTGACACACATGTCGTTAGTAGTGTTAAGCGAGTACTAAAAGGTTTGAGTGCTCGTTACTTAAGTCAAATATTTTTCAATGCTGGAGTGCCTGACTCGAGTAATGAACTCCACTGAAATCAATGGGAGATTTGAGCATTTAACCATGTATCCTCAACGATTATGGTCGATACTCTGGCCTGTCCATTGGTTGGGACAAATCTGTGCTCATGCCAGTCGATGAGGTCCCTGTCCGATTGTTGGACCCCTCTATCCCCTTGAAGGTTGTAAGTAACTTTCGGTACCTTGGGATTACAGTACATAAAGATATTAGAACATATGAGCGGCTTAATCTTGCCCCTATTCTCTCTAAATTCCAATCTAAATTGGGTGTGTGGCGGAAGTTACCATTATCAGTGGTGGGACGTACAAATCTACTTAAAATGATATGGATGCCCTAACTGCTATATGTGCTCCACAACCCTCGCCTGTGGGTTCCCTTGCGTTTTTTTCATAAGGTACATAGTCTATTCAGGGATCTGATATGGGGCTCCCAACATCCACGCATCAAACTGGAGACTTTACAGAGGGCAAAAACGGCGGGAGGCTTAGCGGTTCCTAATGCTATGATATATTTCTTGGCCTCTCAGCTTCAACATCTTCGTGGATGGGAAACTGATACAGTTTCGGACCCTACGGCACTATTACTACAATCTCACTTTGGATCATCTCAGCTGTTTGAGGTCTTAGAGGCAAAGAAATTCTTCACTGCCGCGGCAGGTTGTCCCACTTTGCAGCTGTACCACAGGGTCTGGTGGAAGATCCGGGATATGTATGGGCTGACGGGCTGCTCGCCTTATACCTCTATCTGGGATACACCCTGGCTGGGAGAACTTTTTTCCTGGAGGGTTTCTCCCAGTGGAGATCTTGGGGCCTACGGAGAGTGGGACAGTTGTATAACAATGGGCAGTTGAAGAGTTTTCAGCAGTTGGGAGAGGAATACCCTATACCGAGAAACCAGTTTTACAAATACCTACAGTTATGCCACGCTTGCGAGGGGGAGGGGGAAGTTCTCACACGAGAACAGGTTCATGTTCCACCCATACATATTGTTGGTACCTCTACATCAGCTTCTGGTCTCATATCTATCCTATACCTTCACATTCACGAGAAATTCTTAGAACAACATCCATTAACTATAAAAGAAAAATGGGAGGCTGATTTAGGCCCGTTGGAGGACGATCTCTGGAAGGAGGTTTTGGGTATGACTCCTCAGCTGTCTGTAGGTGAACAGCACCGTTTGTAGCAGATATACTTACTGCACCGTGTATATAGGACTCCTGCCTTCCTGTTTAAGGTGGGGATCCGCCTGGACGCGCTGTGTCCTAGATGTCGGAGGGATGAAGGGGGGCTCCTGCATATGTTTTGGCGATGTCCTAAATTGACTAGATACTGGCGAAAAGTTGCCTCTACCATTCAGAAAGTATTCACTATTCTGATAGAGCAATCCCCCTTAGTCTGCATCTTGGGCTATGTTGAGGACATCGCCCTTCCCGCTCCTGAGAAGCTGGCCGTGGCCCGTATACTTTATATGGCCAGGAAATTGATAGCACAGTCCTGGCTGGATCAAACTCCCCCAACTTTATCCTCATTTATAGCTAAGGTAAACTGGCTCATAGCCAATGAGAAATATGCATATGAAAAAAGAGAGGCTCTGAAGAAATTTGATAGAATCTGGGCACGGTGGCTTGACACGCCAGGACTGGCGCCCGCATCGCTTACTAGAGGCAGGACCCCCCCTTTGCCCTCGCCCCCGGATGGAGTACCATCGGGCAGGTGAATTGTCTTTGCTGATTGCTGGATAGCTGAGCATTAACCTAATTTGTATCTACAGTTATGGAACCCAATCCCAATCATTTTCTCTCATTGTGACGCTTTATCTTTATATTCCTCAGGATGGACTCTATGATACGTTGTCTGGGACTTTGCCAATATATTCCTTATTTTTGTTTCTTTGGGTATGTTGTCTTTTCCAGGGGTGGACTCTGTGTCTGTTCTCCACCCCTGCTACTGTTGTCTGACCCAAAAAATGACGAAACATTTAATAAAATTATTTTGATTTAAAAAAAAACATGTATCCTCTAAGGTAAAGGGTACCTGATTCCCCTTCAAGGGATGTGTAAGTTAAATAGAAAAATAGAAAAATTAGAAGGAAAAAATGCAATAGGTATTGTCAAGAACCAGTACAACTCTGGTGGCATGCCGTCAATTGCCATCAATCATCTTGCAGTAACTTGAGCAGCACAAGTTGCTTGGTTGACCATAGCACTCGATTAAAATCTCTGATGCTTGATCGAGCACTGGTTGTTAGTAGTAATATACAGATGTAACCAGGTTTACCATGAGTTCCAGCCAGGGTTAACTTGATCACAATAACGCATTTAACGTGACTTTCTAATTGACTTAACATACAGTAGCTCCCTGACACAACTGCTGCGTCAGGGATCAAGTTAACCCTGGCTACAACTCATGGTAAGCCTGGCTACATCTGTATATGCAGCTTCAGGGATATACAGTCAAGTAAGACTAGACGCTGCTGTAGAGGACCTTCACAGATTTGGCAAACTGCAGTGTAGTTTACTAAAGAAACCTTTACCCACTGTTGATTGTTGTACTGCAACTGGAGGAACATATACAGGAATAACTTTCTGCGTCATGAAAGGCATGCTACACAAGAGTTAAGTATTGCAAGAGAGTCCTTGCACAGCTTTCCCTCTCCTGTCTTGACAATTTCCCTCTCTGGATAAGGTAAAGTAGAACTGTCATGTTAGCATGGATTGGAGGCAGTTTTGAGCAAAACATTATAGACTTGCAGTGCTAACCATGTATACAAACTAGATCTGACTTAGGTAAAGGTACCAACTTGAACAGGAGGTTTGATAAGTTACTTGGAGTAAGTGTAATTGGGAACTGGAAACTAACTAGGTTTAAGTACAGACATGGAGAGAAGGAGCTGCAGCACCTCACACCTATGGCTGACACTAATGCCTCTCGGCTACATTTAAAAACCGTAGGCATAGCATTGATCAGTGTGATAGGCGATCTGCTCATTGAGCCTGCCTGTGCAGGCTCAGTGAGCAGATTGCCGATCGGACCGTATGGAGGCAGGTGAGAACCCTCCGGTGGTCCGTTTTAACGATCGGGACAGTGTGACTGCGGGGTCCCGATCGGTAAGTGAGAGGGGACTCCCCCTGTCACTTACACCTAAACACTGCGGCCGCTCATTAACGGTGAGGCGCCGGCTGCTCACTGCGTTCCGGAGCGTGGTTCATAGCTCAGGGCGTACCGATACGCCCAGGGTCATCTGGGCACAGACTTCCAGGGCGTACTGGTACGTCCTAGGTTGTCTAAGGGTTAAATGTACAAGGCCTAACAAACAAGAGGAAACAGATATAAATGACTAAGAAGTTCAGTCCTTTGAAAACAAAGGTTGAATCTTGGAGACTCTTCTCTCAAACCACACTTCAGAATGAAGCTGCCTATGGGAAGGTCATGTGACCAAACTCTTCACATCCTCGACATGTGACCATTGAGTGTGAAAAATACAACAGAGTGTTAACCCTTGCATATCTCTTATACATCAATGTGTGCACTACTAGCATTATTTAGAGCTATGAGAATTAAAATGACAGTGTACGTAAAAGCCAATTTACGACACCCAGACACAATCTAAGACCCATAACAACTTTAGACTGACTGTGGCTGAAATACGGGTACCGGGTACACTGCATTACACTGTAGTTTGGTGTCTGCTGCCATCCACAGTACTGTGCTGCCTGTTGGTGTGAAAAGCTTTTAAATAATAAATGAGCTTTAAATTAAAAAGGTCAAGGTGCACCGACATTGTTAATCAGTAAAAAAAATAACAAATATAAAGGAACGTTATATAAAAGAACATGAAGCCGGATGAACTTGCCTGCAACCTCCATTGTACATTGTAAATTCACACATGCTGTATGCCCATGTGAATAGATCACACTTTTTTTTTCCCTAATAATTTATGAGCAGATGAAGCATATTTACTCTGCTAACGTCCCCTTTTGAGTGGTTTACACCTCTTTTAACTAATTGATTTGTATGTTAATACCTTAAAGAACATAGTGTTAATTAGCACATCAATTAGAGCCCTAAATGGAATCCGATACGTTAATTGGAAGCGGTTCATGATAACACACTTGGCCCATGGCTAAATTGTTTTGCTGTGCTCACATTTTTACGAATATTTACATGTAAATCTCCACGCCGCGTTCCGTTTTGTTAACAGTTTAAGGTGGTGAACAGATTTTGCGTTAATATTTTTTTTTCAGACAGTACATGCATTTATAATTTGTATTAAAAAATTTATATATTCACTTCCCTTGCCTTGTACTGGTATTTTACATGGCCTATAGGATATGTAACAGGTTTATACTATGTTGTTGGTCACATGCAGTTATTGTTTGAGGGTCATACAACCAATGTTATTTTAGTCTTGGTTACGCTCACTAGGCACAACTAAGGGCCCTATTCCACCGGACGATTATCGTTCGCATAATCGTTAACGATTAACGATCTCAAACGACCGCTATTGCGAAAGACCTGAAAATGTTCACTCATTTCCATGGAACGATAATCATTACTCATGATCGCAATTGCGATCCTTTTTTCTTCGCTCTTTCTTCGCTATTGCGTTCGTATCTACTGCGAACGACTGAACGACGTCTTATTCAAGGCGAACGATTTGCAAACGTTTTGCGAACGAGCAACAATAAAAATAGGTCCAGGTCTTATAAAGCGATCAACGATTTCTCGTTCGGTCGTTAATCGTTAACTGCAATTCAACTGAACGATTATCGTTTAGATTCGAACAATTTAACAATAATCTGAATGATAATCGTCCAGTGGAATAGGGCCCTAAGGTTTCTCTGGGAGCTAGAAATTGACAGCTGGCTGATTTCACTTGAGGAATGTATAGGAACGTGCCCTATTGACTAGGGTAACGGTAACACCTAGTTTTCAGTGTTTTCATACATTTGCAGGAGGTCTAACAGAGGAACGTCTCAATGCGTCAGAACAATGCGGGAAACACAATTGTTTTCTACGACAGACTTGTCAGGAATACTGACAGAGTTGTTGGGGGGGGGGGGGGGTTGTTTTTTAAACATAAGCCTGAAATTTACATTAAATGGGTTAACCTTTTCAGTCAATTTACTCTGTTCGGTCATTAAAAACATAGGAATCAATAGAAATAATTTTTACCCCCTAGACGACCCTGGACGTAAATGTACATCCTGGAAGTCTGTCACCAGACGACCCTGGATGTACATTTATGTCCTGGGTCTCTAGGGAGCTATGAAGAACTCTCCGGAGCAGAGCGTGCTTCATAGCAGGTATGGGCTGGCAGCATTGAGCAGACAGACCCTGACAGTTAATGACAGGCTGTAGCGATCGTGGTGTTTAAGGGGCCTCTCCTGTCACTTACCGATTGGGGTCCTGATCGCTTTAGCAGACTGCCGGGGGTCTCTTACCTCCCTCCGTGCAGTCCGATCGGCGCTCTACTGGCAGGCAGGCTCAATCAGCAGACCGCCTATTACACTGATCAATGCTATGCCTATGGCATAGCAATGATCAGTGTATGCAATCTAATAATTGTATGTAAAAGTCCCCCAAGGAGACTTAAAAAGTGTAAAAAATTTTTTTTTTATTTTTACAATACCAAATACATACACCAAAGCCCCTTCCCCAACAAAAGTTAAAATCATCCCCCTTTCCCATTTGATAAATAAAACATATAAAAATAATTAAATAAATAAACATATTATATACCATAGTGTTGTGATCTAATGTGTACGGGGAATCTCCTTTACCACTGCCAGGTAAAAATCCAGTCCAACCTCGGTTCTTTTCCAGAGATGAAGCCTTTATTTAGATTCCGTCCCAGAGTGACGACCAGTAGGTATAGCTCTGATGTTATAGAGTTATGAATGAATGTACTACATACCCAGAATCTTTACCTCCATGTATTCATACCCTCTCTATGTTCTTCCTTACTCATCCATCTTGTCTGTGTCTATCATGCATTATTCCACAGTCTATATACTATTTCTACCTCATTGGTTAACATTGAAGAACATTTGTTTGGACAGGAGCAGGATAATCTGTTTTTCATGACTAAACATTCACTTTTTGATTGGTCCAAGAGGCTGATACTATTGTGTGTTGGTAATTATGCAAATGTTCCTTCCTTTGGAGAGAAGGTTCCATGGTCGGCCTATTGTTTAGAGATGTGTTATGTAAACAATAAAACCTACCAGGGAAAACAAAAGTGATCTTTGAAGTAACCTCCACCACTTGTCCCACATCTTGCTTATCTGCCAGGAGTGTGATACCTATGGACTCTACTCCTCACCTATTATCCTGCTCCAATCTACACATCAAACAAAGTTTGGAAGGAACCATAAAATGCAAGACTGTTGCAGGCTCTATCCAGTCTGTGGAGTATAATTAAATGCTAATCCAATGTCTTTCAATATTAAACCAATGTTCTATCCATTATATATATATATATATATATATATATATATATATATATATATATTGTAAGGATCTTCCCGGGGGATGGTGTGTTTGGACACAGTTCACAGCAGACTTGGACTTGTAAAATAACAGCTTGGCGTTTATTTGCAGCATAAACAGTCCATCAAACAAAATATAGCAGCACCGCACTTTAAGAATAAAACAAACAAAAAGGTCTTGCCCGTCTGGGCGCTTACTAACAGGTTAGCTCACCTATCTAACACTTATCACAGTGCGTCTTCCACCTGGATACCGCAGGGTATACACAAGCTCCAGCAGAGGCTTTATTCCCAGGTTCGACCATACACAGCACACAGGCTGTTCACTCCTCGCTGAGAGAGTTCCCCTCCAGCTCTGTGGAGCATTTACCCTGTTGCAGGCTCAACAGGGCACACCTGCCTGCAACACCCGAAGTGGATCGGGGGGGAAGGGAATGGTAGGTCCCACTACCAACCTACCCACCATTCCAGTAAATCCAGGCCCGGAAAATGGAAAGAACCACTCAGCAGCATAATACTGCTGAGTCACAGATCTCACCTGGATTCACCACCTCACCATATGCCGTAGCCTGGGTGAAATGTACCTCCCCTCGAACACTTTTCCAGTGACACTCCTACAATATAAATATATATATTATATATATATATATATATATATATATAGAAATATATATGTCTACACATAGCATGCGTAATTGTCCAATCTATTAAAATAAAACAAGCGTCATTCTGTACAGCGAACGGCGTAAATGAAAAGAGGGAAAAAAGCGCCAGGATTACTGATTTTTTTGTCACATCTTATGGCTATGTTCACACTACGTAAAAGTACGGCCGTTGTTGCCATCCCCCTCTTTTTCAGACCGGAGGGCTGAACATTTTGTCCCCACAGACAGTGTACCCTAGATAGGGCGTCAGCATTTGCCTGCAACTTTCCTGGCCTGTGTTCCACCGTAAAATTAAAGTTTTGGAGGGACAGAAACCATCTAGTTACCCTCGCATTTTTCTCCTTGTTAAGCTTCATTCATGTTAGGGGGGCATGGTCGGTCACTAACTTGAATTTTCTGCCTAGCAAGTAGTACCTCAGGGACTCTAGGGCCCATTTCACTGCCAGACATTCTCGCTCAACAATGGCGTAGTTTTTCTCGGCCGGGGATAGCTTTCTACTCAAGTACATTACTGGGTGCTCGTCGCTATTCACGACCTGTGAGAGGACGGCGCCTAACCCTGTGTTAGAGGCATCTGTCTGGACCAGAAATTCTTGCCTAAAGTCAGGGGTAACTAGCACAGGTTGTTGGCACAAGGCAGACTTAAGGCTTTGAAAAGCCTTCTCGGCCTCTGGAGTCCATGTCACCATTGCGGACTTACCTCCCTTTGTCAGGTCAGTTAGCGGGGCTGCAACTGTGGCAAAGTTTGGCACAAACCTTCGGTAATAGCCGGTAATACCCAGGAAAGCTCTGACCTGTTTCTTTGTGAGGGGTTTAGGCCAATTCTGTATTGCCTCGACTTTATTTAGCTGTGGTTTGATTAACCCCCTCCCAATAATGTAGCCCAGGTATTTGGCCTCCTCTAAGGCTAGTGCACACTTCTCTGCGTTGATGGTTAACCCCGCATCGCTTATGGCATCTAACACCGCCTGGACCTTACAGAGGTGACTTTCCCAATCCGGGCTAAAAATGACCACATCATCGAGGTAGGCAGCGGAGTACTCACGATGTGGTCGCAGAATCAAGTCCATCAACCTCTGAAAAGTGGCAGGGGCTCCATGTAACCCGAATGGCATCACTACATATTGGAAGAGCCCATCAGGGGTGGAGAATGCAGTCTTCTCTCTAGCCTCAGGAGTGAGGGGGATCTGCCAATAGCCCTTTGTGAGATCGAGGGTGGTTATGTACCTGGCATTACCCATTTTTTCAATCAACTCGTCTACCCTGGGCATGGGGTAGGCATCCAACTTGGAGATCTCATTTAACTTTCTAAAGTCATTACAGAACCTCCAAGTTCCATTGGGCTTTGGGATTAACACAATCGGGCTGGACCACTCGCTCTGGGACACCTCAATGACTCCTAGGTCAAGCATACGTTTTACCTCGGCTGACATTGCCTCCCTCCGTGCTTCTGGTATCCTATAGGGCTTAAGGTTTACTCTGCTTCTAGGCTCAGTTTCAATGTGATGGTGAATGAGATGCGTACGCCCTGGAAGGTCAGAAAACTTGTCTTTATTTTTCTGCAAAAACTCTTTAGTCTCCTGCTTCTGTGACACTGATAGAGTATCACCAATCTTGACCGGAGGGATTGGTGGTGACAGATGACCAACAGGCTTTGTCGCCACCAAGGATTCCCTGTCTTTCCAGGGTTTGATCAAGTTTACGTGATAAACTTGAAAAGGCTTCCTTCTACCTGGTTGGTGTACCCTGTAGTTAACCTCACTGACCTTCTCTACAATTTCATAGGGACCTTGCCACTTGGCTAAGAATTTACTTTCTACAGTGGGAACAAGTATGAGTACCCGGTCACCAGGGCTGAATGTCCTGATTCTCGCAGAACGATTGTAAATTCTGCTTTGGCCCTCTTGCGCCCTCTGGAGGTGTTCCCTTACTAGGGGCATTACAGTGGCTATACGGTCCTGCATTTGTGCTACATGCTCTATAACACTCTTGTATGGGGTGGACTCACTTTCCCATGTCTCTTTCGCTATATCCAATAAACCCCTGGGGTGACGACCATAGACTAATTCGAAGGGAGAGAACCCGGTGGATGATTGGGGCACTTCCCTAATAGAAAACATCAGGTAAGGTAGTAAGTGATCCCAATCCCGACCATCCTTTTCCACCACTTTCTTTAACATATGTTTCAGGGTTTTATTAAACCTCTCCACTAACCCGTCTGTCTGGGGATGATATACAGAGGTACGTAGGTGTGAGATGTTAAAACAGTTTGCACAGATCCTTCATCACCTTTGACATAAACGGGGTACCTTGGTCAGTCAAGATTTCTTTGGGGATCCCCACCCTGGAAAACATATAAAACAATTCCCGTGCAATTGTCTTAGACGCAGTGTTTCTTAGGGGTACAGCCTCAGGATAGCGGGTCGCGTAGTCTAATACAACCAGAATGTACTGGTGACCCCTAGCCGACTTTACAATGGGACCCACCAAGTCCATTGCGATCCGATCAAAAGGTACCTCTATGATGGGGAGCAAAACCAGAGGACTGCGGAAATGCGACACTGGAGCGCTAAGCTGACATGTGGGGCACGACTCACAGTATTTTTTTATGTCAGCATAAATCGCAGGCCAATAAAACCTCTGGAGGACTCTCTCCTGCGTTTTATCTGTCCCCAAGTGGCCCCCAAGGACATGATTATGGGCTATGTCGAGTACCTGTCGCCGGTACGACTTAGGCACCAGAAGCTGTTCCACAACCTCGTCATTAATTTTAGTGACTCTATAGTAGAGATCATTAGTCATAGAAAAATGTGGAAATTTTTTCTCAGCTTCTGGTTCCTGAGGTACCCCATTCATAACAGTGACCTGCTCTCTCGCATTTTTGAGAGTGGGGTCCTGTAATTGTGCAGTACCAAAATTATCCCTAGACACCTCTAAGTCTGGAACATTCTGGTCAGTAGGAGGAGCCTCTTCCTCACCAGCCAGGACCTGCAAAGGAAAAGCATCATTTTCATCCTGTACATTTTTATCATTTACCGTGGGTAATGCAATAGACTTAGGGGTCTCCTCACTCCTTTCAGGGGATTGTTGTTTTCCCCATAGAGCCAAGAACAATGGAAAATCCCGCCCCAATATCACATTATGCATAAGGTTTTTAACCACACCCACTTCATATTGTACCGTGCCTAGTTCAGTCCCGACATTAGCCAGTACTATAGGGTAAACCTTTGTATCACCATGTATGCACACCACACTCATATGTCTTGCTGGCACAAAGTCCCCAGTCACCAGGCTGGCATGCACCAGGGTGACAAGGCTTCCTGAGTCCAGCAACGCCTTAACAGGGAAGTCATTGACAGTAATGTGGCAGACTTGCGGTTCAGTCTCTAGTCCAGTGACCGCAACAAAAGACGGTTCCGCAAATAGCGACTGAAGCCGGCTAGCGTCACACTCCCATGGGCTCAGTGGTAAGAGGGCAATGGGCAGACATATGTCCCGTCTCATGGCATCTCCAGCACTGGATAGGGCCTGGTCTCCTTGGCAGGGAGTCCTTTTTAGGGCCACTTAGCCACCGGGGACCACCACCAGTCTTTTGCCCCTAAGACACCTCCTGAGCGCTCTTCCCTCTATCAGCCCCCCTCCACACTCCCCCAATAGATGGAAGTCTCTTACCAGCTGAAGGCACAGGTCTGGCACTCCGGGGAGGTGAAGGTGCTGCAGGAACGTCACGGAGGTAGTCCTCAGTCGCCTGGAACCTCTCCACAAGGTTGACAAGTTCGTCGGCACTCTTAGGGTCGCCTTGTCCCACCAAGCGTTGCAGATCGGCAGGAAGTGCGCGGAGGTAGCGGTCCATCACGACCCTTTCTAGGATCTGTGCAGGAGTAGAGGTGTCTGGCTCCAACCATTTTCTTGCCAAATGAATCAGGTCGTACATCTGGGACCTCGCTGATTTGTCCAGACTGTAGCTCCAGTTACGAACCCTCCGGGCACGGACAGCAGCAGTAACTCCTAGTCGGGCGAGTATCTCTGCTCTTAGCCGAGGATAGTCCTTGACCTCTTGCTCACTTAAGGTCATAGTAGGCCTTTTGAGGTTCGCCTGTTAAATAGGGAGCAATGACTTCTGCCCACTCAGTGGAGGGTAACTTCTCTCGCTCAGCCACACGCTCAAAGACAGTTAAGTAGGCCTCAACATCGTCATCAGCAGTCATCTTTTGCAGCGCACGCTGCACAGTTCTTCTCACAGACAAAGTCTCTGGAGCGGCTGCTGCCACCAGCTGGGGATTAGCACCTGCAGACGCCTCTTGCTTTGCTATCAGGTGCTCAATAAGTTTCTGTTGTTGAGCCATTGCTTGCTGATGTGCAGCCATTGTCTGTTCATGGCGCAGGTTAGCGTCTGTCAGAGCCTGCTGCTGTTGCAGACTCACTTGCATTAACTGCTTCATCATCTCCTCCATGTTGCTTGTTTGTTTTTGGAGTGAAGCAGAAGCCTTCACCCAGGACATAAGCAGCTGTAGCCAAGTTGATGCACACCGTTGCCCCTAGCAACCGTTTTGCCCGCTCCGCAGCACCAATTGTAGGGATCTTCCCGGGGGATGGTGTGTTTGGACACAGTTCACAGCAGACTTGGACTTGTAAAATAACAGCTTGGCGTTTATTTGCAGCATAAACAGTCCAGCAAACAAAATACAGCAGCACCGCGCTTTAAGAATAAAACAAACAAAAAGGTCTTGCCCGTCTGGGCGCTTACTAACAGGTTAGCTCACCTATCTAACACTTATCACAGTGCGTCTTCCACCTGGATACTGCAGGGTATACACAAGCTCCAGCAGAGGCTTTATTCCCAGGTTCGACCATACACAGCACACAGGCTGTTCACTCCTCGCTGAGAGAGTTCCCCTCCAGCTCTGTGGAGCATTTACCCTGTTGCAGGCTCAACAGGGCACACCTGCCTGCAACACCCGAAGTGGATCGGGGGGGAAGGGAATGGCAGGTCCCACTACCAACCTACCCACCATTCCAGTAAATCCAGGCCCGGAAAATGGAAAGAACCACTCAGCAGCATAATACTGCTGAGTCACAGATCTCACCTGGATTCACCACCTCACCATATGCCGTAGCCTGGGTGAAATGTACCTCCCCTCGAATACTTCTCCAGTGACACTCCTACAATATATATATATATATATAAATATAAATATATATGTCTACACATAGCATGCGTAATTGTCCAATCTATTAAAATAAAACAAGCGTCATTCTGTACAGCGAACGGCGTAAATGAAAAGAGGGAAAAAAGCGCCAGGATTACTGATTTTTTTGTCACATCTTATGGCTATGTTCACACTACGCAAAAGTACGGCCGTTGTTGCCATCGGCAACAACGGCCGTACTTTATGCGCCTGTGAACACTGCCCTATCTGCTATGGGATCTTAGCTGGAGCGTATACACATCGTAAACTCTCCAGCCGGGATTCCATGTGGACCCGGCAAATAACTGACATGTCAGTTTGAAAGACCTGTCAGTTCACACAATGAAGCGAGCGGCTCCGGCCGGTTGCTTCCTTGTGTGCTGTGAAGTGTTCTTATGCGGGTGCGCGCTGATGTGCCAGCATCAGAACACTACGGCCGTAAAGATCACGGTACGGCCGGTCTCTTACAGAGTGTGAACATAGCCTATATATAAAAAAAGATTTAATAAAAAGTGATCAAAATGTTCGATCTACACAAATATAGTATAAATAAAAAGAAGACATCATGGCGCAAAACATGACACCCCATACAGCCCCGTAGGTGAAAAACTAAAACCGTTATAAGAGTCACAAAAGGACCATTTCATTAATAACTAATTGCAAAAAAAAAAAAAAAAAAAAAAAAAAAAAAAAAAAAAAAAAAAAGAAGGATTTCATTTAAAAAAATATATATATCATCAGAAAATCTGTTTAAACCTGCATATGGTTGTGTTCAGACTGACCTATAGAATAATGGTATCATGTCGCTTTTACCATATAGTGCATTGCGTAGACACAGGAACCCCCCAAAAGTTACCATATTGCATTCTTTTTTCCGATTTCACCAATTTAGATTTTCATAAATAATATTTTGGGGGTTCCATCATACATGTTATGGTAGAATAAAAGACACCATTACATAGTACACCTATTCCCGGAAAAAACAAGCTCTTACATGGCCCTGTAGATAAAAATATGAAAGTGCTAGAGCTCTTAGAAGGGGAGTAGGAAAAAACTAAAACGCAAAAATAAAAATTGGCGCGGTCCACTTGGTCATTTTGGGCTTGGTCTTCAAAGGGTTAAAAAGCTGCGTTGTCAAGATATAGCTGGTGCATACCTGTTTTGGTGCTCCATATGGTGTCTTTTTTATATACTCTGAGAATGTCCACCTTAAGTGCCCAGTGCCAGTGGTCGCACATGCTCATTAGCTCAGCTCCACCAACTAGCAACTCTTAAACATGGTGGTGAAGTAAAGAACCCCTGGTTTTGTGTGAGCCAACTAAAAAGAATCAGCACAGTAAGAGTGGTTTATTTTCACCAGTAAGGGTCCTTTTACACAAACACAAATCGCTTAAACTCTCGTTTAGTGAATGACAAGCGATTATTTTTTTTCTTTTAAATGTTAGATGAGAAGATAAATCACTATGAAAGGTCATTGATGCAATCATAATTACATTCATATCTATATACTATGAACGATCATAATTGCGTTTGTATCTACGGTAAACAATGAGTGTTTACACTGAAAGGCTATGCTCCTACAACGTCTTTTCATTGTCTGTTTATAATTTTTAAAATGACTTACGTTATTTTGAGGATTGGCCTCCCTTTAGTGCAATGACGGCTGTTGGTACATTATTCTAGTTAGGATTTACAAATTGCCCTTTGGGTATGTCTTTAATTAAAAAGTCCAATTTAATAGTAAAAACTGAAAAAGGACGGTGACAAAATAAAAACTGCGTGTGACAACTAAAAAATAACGTCCAGTGTTTGTAAAAGACGTCCGAAAATAACTGTCATGATCATTATTTTGACGTTGGTTCATGCAATGTCCGTCATTTTATACACTGTGTGCATTGGACGTCCGTCATTCCATTGATTTTAATGCATAGCAGTCAGTTAAATCTCGGCAATAACGGACATCTTTTTAAACGGAAAAAGCAGGCACCTTTTTTTCTTTTTTTGACGTTGTGGGAACATAGCCTAACAATGATTTCGAGGTCACCTTAAAAGATCAGATCAACGACATATGAACAAATTTTTGCTCATTGGTTGATCGTTGCCACATAGAAGATTATCAATTAAATTAAAAAGAATTAACCTTTTTTGCATGATAATCGGCCTGCGTAAGAGGCCCTGAGTAGACAAATTTAGGTGGCATTCTGCAATAGAATAAAAAAATAAATAGGGTGTGGCATTTTTTTTACTTGTTTTATTAATTACTGGACTTTATTAAATTTAGGTAGGTTTAAGTTATCACTTATAAGCCCCCTTAAAGCACTTGACTAGCCACTAGGGTAGATAATGAAATAATAATAATAATAATAATAATAATAATAATAATAATAATAATAATAATAATAATAATAATAATTGTATAATAATAAATGTATATGTCCAGAATAGAGGGTTTATAACATGCCCAATCCTTTGTTCCCATTGGAGATAAGCATTAAAATAAACTTGCCCACTCAGCTGATTATGTTTATGATGGGGGCTGGGAGAAGTGGTGTATGGCAATTTTTCAATTTTTTTTCTCTTTTAGTCAAAGTCGTATAATTAAGAAGGAAAAAGTAGTAGTAGACGTCCTTCCTTTATATTTCTCCATTCCGTCAACTATAAAAACTGCTTCCATCCCCTATTGCCTCTATTGTCCTACAGATTTCTCTTCACTTCTCTTCTCTCTCCAGTAAAACCACATTGTAATAATAAATTGGCCAGACATGAAGCAGGTTAAGCAGGTGACTGCTGACCACATTTTGCATTATAGAATACATTCCTTTCCTACCCGTCGCCATACATAGTCATGCTTTCTCTCGCATCTCATAATATCCGGACTATTTCGGTTCTTGGTAATTGGCCTTCATCACCACAGACTGTCATCAGTTCAGTTCATTATTAATTCTACTGCTAAAATCATTCACCCCAGCGACTGCAGAACCTCTGGTGCCCCGTTCTGTCATCCGTGGACTGAACCTCTAATTTTCAAGGTAATATTCAGAATATCATATAGAACATGTAACCCATAAAAATTAATAATATGTCATCTTACTCCAAGCTCCTGGCGGCAGTCTGTGGTTTCTCATAATTAAATCTTACATATGGTTCTGCTCAATTTTACATTTACAATACCTATCCGCTGTGTGTTAAAAGTGGGAGTTCTTTTCATTTTCTTTCAGATTGGATTTTTTTGGTTAAATAAAAAAAATAAAAAATTACAAGACTCCATGTTGTTTAGGACTATTAGGAATTATGAAGCTGTTGGCTGGCTGTGTGGGCCTGTAACATGCCGAGACATACCCAGAAGTGGCCGAACAGCCCATGCCCAGCCATATTGTAAAGAACACCACTTGTTTGTCGAGATGAGCAAAGTGAATCTGACGAATTCTGATTTGCATTGTTTAATTCGCCTCATTGCGATTCACAAATTCGCCAGATTCGCTTCGGAAATTTGCTATACATGACGGCCGCAATAGTGAATGCACGTTAGCTTACACTTACACAGTTGCATACATTACGCAGTTGCTAATATTACGCAGTTGCGTACATCGCGAAAGAGACGTTCGCATGTTCGAAAAAGATTGTTATAACCACGGACAATTAGCGAACACGGACGATTAGCGGCATGTGCGTACGAAAATACAAACATTTACGAGCATGATCGCTCGCCACTATTTTTAATGAAATTGTTCTTTTGATTGCAATTCGTGAATATTCGCGTATTCGTGCGAACTTCAGAAAACAAATTTCCGAGTGATTCGCTCATCTCTAGTCATCGATGTAATATATAAATGACCACCATATAATTGTATATTTCGTCTGCAGGGACTGATACCTCCCCAACAAAATAAGTTGTTTGCTAGCGATCAGTATTAGAGATGAGCAAACCTGGTAAAAGTTTCCTCTCACACAAACCAGAACGATTGTCATTTGAATCCTGCTGCCTGGAGAAGGTAGAGGTTGCATACAGGTGTAGTTTCGTCTCCCCCCAAAATAAATAAATATATAATTGAAATAAACACTTGCCCCTCCTGTCTCGGAAGGTATAATCTCGAGATGTGGAAAAACAAATGAGCTTCAAAGAGAAGAAGGCTTAAGTCGTCTTCTGTTCCCGAGACAATTCATTTAAGTGATATCAGTTGGAATCCATAAAAATTGTTATATTATCCAAGTCATGAGCAGATGCAGTAGGGACAAGAACATAAAAATAAAAAAAAATTTAAAATTGCACAATTGAAAAAAATTCTTATGGTGAAATGAATTAGAATTGGTTGCGACTTTTTATAAAATTTCTCTCTATTGATACACAGGTGGGTCTAGGTGTGGATCAGCTGGCGCCCAATTCATTTATTTTTATTTTTGACTGTATAAATACAATACAAATATTTAAAAAGAAAAAAGAAAATTTGAAGGACACTAATTCTCCGTACAAGACACCCTAGAAACTGTGGTTTATCTAATAAAATTGTAACAGACAGGGACTGTGATGTCCCCTCTGCCAGATTCTTTATTCTGTCAGATTATAGCATTTGAAATGACGGAAAGAGATGCTTCCCTTTCATATGCCAGCCAGGAGTAGAGAAGCTGTCAGCAGCGGTGTAATATGCTATGTATTATCACTCTGACTGATTCACGGGCAGGAAGACTGTCATCTTTTTAGACTGTACAAGTCAACACAAATAAAGCTGAGGAGGCAAATGATAATGGCTGAGATAAATCCAGGCTCATTCTCCCCATTACATTTTATTCAAACCTTGGAGATGACATGATTTGAAAAATGAGCCCGTGTCTAGTTCAACGCCCATTAGTGTGCCGGCACATTATCTTCCACTTTTCCTATATGACTGCTATATATACAGCACATTGTGGCAGGTATATTCATGACGCAAATGAGGACACACATCTGGAACTGGTATAGACAGACTCCTGGCTCTATTTCTTACCGTAATGAAGGTGAAATAACTAGAAATCCAACAGTCAAATGTGGGAAAAGGGAATAAATAAAAAAAATAAAGCTACATAAAACACTTAGATAAAATGATTACAGCTGTGCAGGTAAAAATTCTGAAATGCGGCATGTGTCCTCTTCTTCCTCATGATTGATGGAGTTGCAGGAGTAGGACGCCTACCAATCATAAGATGATGGCATATTCCAGTGTGAACACACAATTAGGACAAAGATGGTATGTCCTAAAACATAAAAAAAAAAACACTATACTTACCGTCCTTGCTACCACACCTCTCATGGAGCCCATTCTCACACTGCACAGCAACTCTGGGATTGAGGGTTGGTAGGAGAAATTGCCTATGCAGTTGATGAGCAGCTAAAGCACTGATTGGCGTAGGAAGTAATTACTCTAGGTAACCTCATCAACCAGTATGTAGTACCTACCAATATCCATTATTCACCAAATAATGTTGGTAATGGCACTAGAGATGAGTGAACCTTGGCTGAACCTGACCTGAAACGAACAAGATAGCTTGACCCTTGTTTAATTAAAGCATTTATCCAGCGCTACAAAAACATGGCCACTTTCTTCCAGAGACAGCCCCACTCTTGTCTCCAGCTGGGGCAGGGTTTTGCTGCTCAGTTCCATTGAAGTGAATGGATCTTAATTGCAAACCGCACCTGAACTGGAGAGTTGTGTTTTCTCTGAAAGAAAGTGGCCATGTTTTTGTAGCACTGGATAACCCCTTTAAGTCTTAGCATTGCTTTTAGGCTATGTTCCCACACAGTATTTTTGCTCAGTATTTTGCTCAGTATTTTGCAACCAGAACCAGGAGTGGATTGAAAACACAGATTTATTTGCCATTAAATAGTGGCCATCCAGTCAATTTCAACAGTGTGGGAACCTAGCCTTTCTGTATTTTCAACCCACTCCTGATTTCGGTTGCAAAATACTGAGCACAAATGCTGTGTAGGAACATAGCCTTAAAGTGTTCTGTGTGGCTTGAAAAGATGGATACAGGACTTGGAAAAGTCCAGGAGCTGTATCCATTAGAGATAAACAAACAAACCAAAAGTTTGAGTTTGCACAAACCCAAAAGGTCTGCTTTTGAATCGCACTGCCTGGAGAAGGTACACAGATACAGGCCATTGGCTTCATCTACCTTCTTTAGGCAGTATCCATGTTTTTCAGGCAGTCCTTAGGCTGCATCCACCTTCTCAAGGCAGCGGATTCAAATGACGATCTTTGGGTTCACGTGAACTTGAACTTTCGTCAAATTCTGGTTTGGTTAGGGTTTGGCAGAGGTTTGCTCATCTTTAAATGGAACCTGAGCAAAATTTTATGCTTAGACCTGTACCCATTAAAAAAAATCAGCCCTTCCCTAATAATAGTGTATTTTTATTTCTTAGTTCTCATGCTATAGAAATCTATGATATCGCTGGCCTGTTACATCCAACCATGGAACCGAAGAAAAACGTCATAGCATGGTGGCATGGTGATAAGAGCAACAGAGAGTGACCGCAAATAAGCTCCATGGCTACTCTAGGCTATGATTAGTAATTTAGTCATAATGAATGCATACTATATAGATAGCATTTTAAGTTAATTTATTTCGATTGATTTTTACAAAGGGGTCAGTAAAGTTCCCCTCAGACATCCAAGTGGTGGAAGCCCCAAGGCGTACTCCATCCCATAATTCCTGGTTGTACAATTAAAAAGAATTTTTAAATAAATTAATTAGCTAAAGTAATCTGATTTCCAGAGTATCCACCGAATTATACAACCCTTAATATTGACAAAGTATTACCAAGAAGAAATTATGGAACTCACAGGATCGGTAGACATGTTATTGATAGGAAACTTATGGAAAAATGAAAACGTAACAAGAAAGTATTTAAATCATATTGATTTGTACTGTTCTGGGTAAGAGCACCACACATAGAAATGCACGGACTTACACACCTTGGCATTGCTAGTTTTGCACATGGCTTTTTTTTTTTTTTTAACTGCCATTGTAGTTTTTTTTTTTAAAAAAACGGAAGTGAATTCATATGGAATGAAAACTATAAAGGGAGGACTTGTTCTTCTCTTTCCTGTTGGATCCACTTCTGATTTTGGCCCAAAAACTGCAGCGCCAATTTTCCCAAAAACTGCCATGTATGAGACCAGCTTATGAATGAATAAGGGATGTTCTGCCATGCTAAATTGGTTAAGAAAATTATTATGTTGCTCATGCTACTGTGAGCGGCATTTGTTCTACCATGGTCCGCAGTATGTCCAAACTTGTCTCCCATCAAAGACATTTGGAACGTTATTGTTCAGGAATTGCAAATGACGCTACCAGCAATGGATCTTGATTATTTACATGCCTAAGGGTATTCAGAGTGGTAGACCCTTCTTTAATCAACCATCTATAACCAGGTATAAAAGAACATGTCTTCCTGCATGTGGTGCTCATACTCGACAAAAAATTGAGGTTATAAATATTGGGGAAGATTTATCAAACATGGTGTAAAGTGAAACTGGCTCAGTTGCCCCTAGCAACCAATCAGATTCCACCTTTCATACCTCACAGACTCTTTGGGAAATGAAAGGTGGAATCTGATTGGTTGCTAGGGACAACTGTTCCACCTTGGCCCTGTGAGGGCCAAGTGCAAAGAAAAACCTATTAAAATTCCATACGAATTGCTAATTTCAGAAAACATTTTTCCCGGCGTTTGGCTGTCACAATTCATATTGTAGCCGAATAAACATTTCTCTTTCCTTTGGATGTTAGGAAATCAATTAGTTTGTCAGATCACTCCCGAAGTGTCACATTATTTTGGCTGTTGATGGCAAATTCAGCTATGATGCTTCTTAACGGGAAGACGGGCTACCCAATGTGACAGCATTCAGTGCTTATGGATGCAGTTTCCATGGACTGTATTAAGAGCTATCTTGAGACATGACTTGGTTTCCCGAGGAAATTTTAGCACTGTCACTAACACTATCAAATACCCAGACTGAAAGTATGTTACTCTTCTGTATAACCTTTAATTACCCCCACCACCCAAAAACTATCCCTCAATTAGCTTAGGGCCAGATTTATTCATACATTTAAAGTCCTCCTGAGGATATAACACTAAGCATTGGGTTATCACGGTTCAGTGCATCACATTACCGTGTTCTTAATTAGAACATATTAAATGTTCTTCCTGTGCTGCATTACACCGATCCTCTTTTCTGCCCATTATAATAAGTGCACTTAGTTACATACTCCCTCCGCAGTCTGTGCGACACTTATTACTTGCATTCTCCGTCAGTAACTCACTGTCAGTAATACTTGGGTTATAGAGCTGTAAAAGTATTTATGCATATATTTGTGTTACACAGGTGGCATGGGCCCCTCTAACCAGAGCAGCTCTCACCCTGGTGGACAAGGCCCATCCATGTATCTCATGGTTGCATGACGTGTATGGCCAGCCACTGCTTCAAATGATTACAGTTCAATAAAAAACAAAGCTGCCTTCACGAGACAACTGTTTAACAGGATTTTTCTACATTTTCCGCTGTATAAGGCGACTGGGCGTATAAGACGACCCCTGACTTTTGAGAAGATTGTCAGGGGTTCGCCTTAAGCGCCAGAAAATGTTAACCCCTGACTTTACTGTTTTTTTTTTTTTTTTTTTACAGTGGTTGCCCCATATGGTGGGGATGCGGACATTTTTGAGCTCCCCCCAAAATATGGGGCGACCGTACCCGGCGTATAAGATGACCCCTGACTTCTAAGAAGATTTTTCAGGGTTAAAAAGTCGTCTTATACAGTACGCCGGGAAATACAGTTATTCTAAAATGACTAAATCAGTATGCAGCCAGTAGGGTATTCACAATACCCTGCAACATATATATATATATATGCTCAAAATGTAGTCAAACATCTCTGTCTTTGCATCTACAAGTAAGGCTGGGTTTAGGCTATGTTCACGGATAGTATTTCCATCAGTCCTTTGGTCAGTCTTTTTTTCAACCAAAATCAGAAATGGGTTGAAAACCAGTCATGGACTTCAAACCCTTGGAAGTGCCTGTCGGCCCAGTGGGAGAGGGAAAGTTTATGACGGGGAGTGGGCTTGTCATAGACCACTTCCTTGTGCTCTTACTGGATTTATCTACTTGGGAAGTTGAGAGGATTTACTCGAGCTTAAAGTCAGTTATCTAAAGAGGGTTGATTCCCACTTTTGGAAAAGCTTTTGATTTACTTCATATCAGATCATCTTTTTCCTTCTGGAATAAGGAGTACTGTAGTCCCCTAACCCATCCCAGTTTAAGGGCATCTCATGCAGCCAACCAGTACCCTTCCTTTTACTGATGGGAAGACAGCACCCCAAAACAACTCTCTACAAATGTGTACTTCTTTCTTTTGGAAGAGCCTTTGAGTTAGTTCATCCAATATGTTTTCTTTCCATTGGGTATTGCCTGTAAGGGCCCTATTCCAAAGTAACGATAATCGGCCGAATCGGCCCGATTCGGCCGATTATCGCTCTGTGAAATAGAGAGAACGATCAGTTGATGATCGTGTCAACGGCTGTTTGTTCATTTAGGGCCGGACCTAAAATCATCGTTCCCCTACCCCGCATCGCTACGGTTCAATAGCGGTGCACGACGGGTGACCGACGATTTGAGAAGCAGCAGCAGCATGCATTACTTGTCAGGTCTTCGGCTCCGCTCTGTCCTCCTCCCCGGGTCCTGCGCGCTCTAGCATGGCCTGTCAGCTGACGGAGCGCTCAGCCAATCACAGGCCGGGATCCCCGCGGCTTATGATTGGCTGAGTGGCCTGTCAGCTGACAGGTCATTCTGAAGCTAGAGCGCGCGGGACCCGGGGAGGAGGACGGAGCGGAGCAGAAGACCTGACAGGTAATGTATGCTGCAAGGGCTGCAAGGACATTGGTAACGATGTCCCTGCTGCCCTCGCTCAACGATCATTGGCCCGTGGAATAGGCCCAGTAAACGAGCGTCGATCTAGAAGATCGGCGCTCGTTTACATCGTTGATCGGGCCCTCCTCGCTCCGTGAAATAGTACCCTAAGTCTCCATACACCATCACGACCTCTTGAGTAAGAACCGTTACTCATTCCTTTGAAAAAAAGCCCTAGCCCTTTCTCAAAGAAAACAAAAAGAAAATAAGCCTTGTAGGTCTTACTTTCTGAGTAGTCATCTCATGTTACCAACCAGTACGTTGCTCCATACCCATAAGGGTGCAAGAACCTGAAATAGCTCTATACAGATGGGTTTATCCTTTTTGGTTTAGTTGATAAGAGGTTCCTGAAAACCTCCACTGCCCTCTCTACGTGTAAAGGCAGACATACCATAGAGGCAGAGAATGCAGGTGGCATTGAAGAATGGTGGCCCAAACTTGGTTGGCTCTATATCTTTGATTACTCTGCAGGTCCTACCCCTGTAAAATGGCAGAATTATTATCAAACAATGGTAAAAAGACCCAAAGGTCATGGACAGGACCTCTACTGGTTCGCCCATCTTCCTTTTTGCTATTTATGCACTGTATAGAGAGTGAGGTTGCAAGTCAATGTCTAAGCCAAGAAACATGGTGCCATTCATCCGTTTATAAGGAAATGATTACTTCTATGTGCTCTTTTTCTCTCTAATTCTAATATTCAGAATGATTCTTTAATGTAAGCCTGGTTCCAGCAGAACAGAAAAATACAGCCCGGTGCGGGACTCCAGCATCCGCCGTATCAATAATAACATGTGATTAAGGCCATCTCTCACAAAATATATTCATTTCACTTGTACATCATTTGTCTTAACACCAAAGATGCTTTCATTACAAGTACCTGGCTCATTTAAATATACATGAGTCTGACCATCGTGATTTGTCTTTGAGAAATGGGGAGTGTTTGAATGATAAATCCCATTTGTTTTTCTCATTTTTCACTAGGAAAAAAAATGTTTGGTAATTTTGCAAAATGCTAAATGGTTCTGGCAATGACGAATCACCCCCCTAGCAGAAGCAGGCTTCTCCCTGGTAGTGACTTATGTAGAAATAAATAGGATTCTTCTATTACATAGTACATGGTAATTATAGATTTATACTTATTACTATTATAGATAATATATGCATGCAGATCTACATGTATTTACTGTAATACAAAAAAAAAAAGAAATCTCAGAGGATATATGCATGTTAAAGAAATCCCCCGCAACTTTAATCCCTGAAAATCAGCATGGTAGCTATCTAATGGGCTTAGATTTATTTACTGCCCATGCTGTGGCCCGGGGTGCTTAGGTGGTATACAGCAGGTGGGGTTTGGTGTTTTCTGTAGGGCACTTGTAACGGTGGCCAGGAAAGGCATTACCCATCCCCATATACACAGGCACTGGTACCTGAAAAGGTAGCACAATGTGTGGATGGAGGAGCAGGTGTGGCAGAAAAATGAGCACAGAGTCCAGTGACAGTAGTGCTTGAGGTAGTCACTTGAAGTAGGAGAGAGGGTACTTTTACATGGCCCGATAATAACTGTAAACGAGCGCCGATCTGCTAGATACTACGCATAGCGATGCGTGGTCGGCGCCCCAACAATTATAGGTCCATACCTAAATCAACAACTAATCGTTGTGTTTATTACACAAAACGATAATTGGCCAGATTGGGATGATTATTGTTCTGTACTTTGCCAGGATAGCGTAGAAAATGACATAGTGTACTGTAGAGAATGCTCAAACTCACTCACAAGTAGACTGTAGTTAGAAGGCCACCCTCTGCCAAATCAGCTCAGCGACTGCCAGGTTTGGTAGCATGAGTCCAAGGCTTTAACAAATGGGCGAAACTAACTCCTCAAGGCTTCCCAAGGTAGTCAAGCAGTGATCAGTAGGATACGCCAGCTTAGGCTCTTTGTCCTACAGGGGGATCAGTCTCTTGACTCTGTAGATTGTCCTGACTTTTAAGAAGGACCCCAGGCGTAGAAAAGGTTGAACCAGGTGATTGTTACTCCACATGTGGGTTTAGCAGCACATCTGTAACTGTAGCTCCTGCCAAGGGCTCTGGCCCTGGGCCAGGCCCGGGTTTATGCTGCAGCAGGAGCTCTCTGGGTTGCTTGCTTCCTTCACCATACACTAGACAAAAGACCTCCCACCAGGAGCTAACTAGCCTTAAATAGGGGTCTGACCTCCTATTGGTGGAGACAGTGTAGGAGAAAGGAGAGGGGAGAAGATTAGTTGGCGGGTTGTGTGTGAGGTACCTGCACCAGTGATTGGTCAAACAGTGAACTGTAAAACACAGCAGTTAACCCCTTCACCTTCAGCTGTGCCTACAACAGATAGGGGAGAGTGAGACACCAAGTGGTAACAGGGCAAAAGGCACCGATTGTCCTAGAGTGTGACACCTGAGTTAGTGGCACACCTGAATCGGGACACTACACCGACACCGATTTTGTTATATTTCTATATCTATAATAATATTGTCACATAGTTTCCTTATGCCCTATAGTCTCCATAGTGTGGAGACGCAGTTTTGCTAGTGAAAAGAGTCATTCAAATCATAATGGTTTTCTGAAGCTCCTTGCTCCCCCTCCTATCCCTGCTTAGTTAACAGTCATCTGGAAGCCGAACTCTGTTTCCAAATCTTGCTTCTGCACACAATGGCCCAGATTTACTAAAATTAAGTGGAAACATAGACTAGACAATCTTTAAATGTGCCAGATATATCAATGTGGTGTTGGATGTTTTATAAATTTGTTGCACTTAAAGGGATATTCTGCTCAGAATTAACTTTTAATATGTTGCTGCCCAGACACAGAACATAAACAGCCTATTCTTACCTCTCCACGTGTCCTCCTACGTTCCCTTCCGTTGCGGACTGAATGATCCACCTCCACTTCCGAGACGGACTCATCTGGCAGTGACAGCTTGCTCAGCCAATCACTGGTAGACATAAGCGAATTTGCCGAAGTTCGGGTTCGTTTAAATCTGATTCCCGCTGTCTGCCCGCTCCGTGAACAGGGTGGATACAGCGTAAGGACTGCCCGGAAAACTGGCATACGGACATTGGCATAGGCTGTATCCCAGTTTTTCAGGCGGTCCTTACACTGTATCCACCCTGTTTAGGGAGCTGGCAGACAGCGGGAATCAGAAGCCGATAGTTCAGGTTCATACGAACCCGAACTTCGGCAAATTTGATCATCTCTAATCACTGGCATCTGGACATATTAAAAGTTAATTCTAGTTTAATCTAGTTATTATATTGCTTGGCCACCAGAATTTTTAGCCAGATTTTGGTGTATTCTTTGGTCGCTTTCATCCAGGTATGGCACCACTCCTGTCCTCACTTTGTGTTTGGGTTATGCAACTCAGTTCCATTGAAGTGGATAAAGCAAAATTGTAAAACCACACACAACCTGGCCACAGTGGTGGTGTTGTTTTTGCAGGAAAGTAGATGAGCTTTTTCTCATCCTGGATAACCCCTTTAAAAGAAATCTGTCACTAGGTTTATTCCACCTAAAATGAGGATAGCATAAACTAGTGACAGGTAGGCTGAACAGATCGGTGTATTACTACCATCATTCTGTTCAGCTGATTCTCCTAATATGCAGGAGAATAGGAATCTTGCTGCACCCCTCCCCCGCCCTCTAGCTGCTGATTGAGAGTTGATTGCCTATACACAGCATGGATAGATAACTGCCACTCAGCAGCTGGTGGGCGGAGTTTTCTGCTTCTCATGAATATCCAGGACTACTGGGCTCATGCACATAATGGAGAGGACTACTTATTGTCCATGTTATTCAGGAGGAGATCTCTGGATCAGCTGCACAGAACAATGTACGTGATATATCATTCTGTTCAGCTTCTCTGACACTAGTTTATGCTACCCTTATATAGGACAACATAAACCTACCGACAGAGTCTCTTTAAGAAAATCTTTAGCAAAGTTAGGACCCTACGGAACTTATTTTGCATGCACTTTTCAGACAAGGCCACCTTGACAAATCCAGATGAGAAACCAGTCAACACATCACCCGGAACTCTTGTAAATGATAATTTGTCTCTTAACCGTATAGACCTAACTTTATCCGTTTGACAGAAGAGCCTTTTCAGATTTGATATTCAAAATTTTAATTCACATAAAACCCTGCACATTTCCTGTAACATGCCAATTTAGAAGTCATTATTTGCCGCTCGTGAACCGCTGACCCGTAGCTTCTAATTTAACAAATATTTTTGAAGTGTGGCAAAGCAAAAGGAAACGATTTCATGAAACCCTTGAAATATCAGCTGACAGAAGCCCGGTTAAAGTCACCGAGACAGCGTGGTATTAGAGCCTGTCAAATGACAGGGTGCGGAATTGACTACAATCAGGAGGGAGAAAAGACTGACACACTTCACAGCAACCAGGTTACAGAAATCAAAAGCGGCAACATCGCAGTGAGACGAATCTAAGATTTGCTCAACCAAGGCCCAAATCACACAGGCCGGGAAAAGAACACAAGGCAGATTTATAAGAACTATTAGGGATCTCCGGCCCCCCGCAGGCTTCCTCTTACCTGGAGGATTCAGCATAAACAAGAGGACTCAAAGTAACAACCAGCGCGTGCGATGCCTGTTAGAAAATGCTTTATGCTGTCGGAAGATAATTTGTGGATATGATATAATAATATAGAGGAAAATGTAGAGTTATGTTCTGCAACTTGGGGGGTTGTTTTGGATATTTAGACCATGCTTGAAATGTGTGTATAGTATTACCTTATAACGTGCTCAATTCTATAAAGATTTATTTTACAATTAAGCTTGATCGAACATCGGGAAAAGCTAGGTTTGATCAAACTCGAACCTAGTCGGACCTTCTGCATTTGATTACTGATGTCTTCACAGTCCATGCGGAAGGATGAGACATCCTGGGGACCATGTGGAATTCTGGGATTTAGCCTAGGTAATAGGGGGTGAACGAAAACAATTGTGTTTACTTACCTCACTGGCTGCCCCACTTCTCCTGTCTCTTCCTCGTCTGAGACGGGACTTGAGATGTGACATGGGTAGGAGACCAGGGACCCGGAGCAATAGGATGTGAGCAATCCTGGACGGAGTGTATACACATAGTATACACTCTGGCCGGGATCCCTATCGGCGCTGCGAGAAACTGACATATCCCTGTCAGTGCTCACAGGGATGTCAGTGCTGTCAGTGCTCCATTGTGAGCAGTGGGGAAGTCTAATGCGGGCCCCCATCAGAATTCAGCGGCGGAAAAGATCATCCGGCCGCTACTGCAGTACTGGCAGGGATGATTTTTTTTTACACTGGCTGTTCAGGTCACGGAATGGCCGATGTCATGCAACATCTGCACATAGCCTATGGCTGTATCCTTGCTTTCCCAGACTCCCTAGGGCTGCATCCAACTTCTTCAGCCACTGGTATTCAAATGCTGAATGATTGGATTTGAGCAGTCATCTCTAATACCTGGGATTCATTATTGCCTTCCAGTGTTCAGAATTCAAACACATTAAAATAAACCCACTAATCTGTGACGTGGGTAGGAGACCAGGGACCCAAACCAATAGGATGTGGGTGGCAGGGCTGGAGTCAGGGAGGTAAGTAGATGTATTTGTTTTCACCCATCATCCCTGGCAATTGTTTTCATCCGAACCAGAGCGTGCTGCATTTAATTACCGGTGGCTGCAGAAGTTGGATGCAGCCCTAAGGCTGCCTGGAAAACATGGTAATAGATACAGGTCATAAGCTGTATACATGTTTTCCCAGGACTCCCTAGGACTGGGCTAGTTTAGAAGAACCTGACCATGGTCGGAGTTCGATCAACTCTAAATATCACTGGAGCGTAAATTTGTTGTATTTTTCATACATTTTACCCACAAGCCAAATATCCCTAACTTTTTTAAAAGGTATCTATCTATCTATCTATCTATCTATCTATCTATCTATCTATCTATCTATCTATCTATCATCTATCTATCTATCTCTATCTATCTATATCTGCTTGATAAGATTAAAGTAAAAAAAAGATTTAAAAAAAAAAAAAATCAAGTGAAAAAAGAAAGTTGCTAAACAAAATCCGTTAATGACCAACCTCAAATATTATCTGAAGTCTTTTCTGCCATGGCTCGGCGTCCTCCTTTAGATATTGCTTTTATTGTGGGGTTTGCAATCTGCATTGCAGATTATTTTCCATAATTCAGTATTTGTTATATTTACTGTGTTGGCTCTGACTCTTTTTCTAATTCTGCATTCTATTTCTGCGGTGTGTATTCATGTGAACACAAACGCGGTATATTACTTACAAGGCGGTATTATATAACGGCGTATCTACTACAATTGGAGTCAATCTCTCGGAAACTGAGTGAACATTTACCAGTCAAGTGTAGAAAACATTCGGATACTTAGACATATGTACAAAGAGGATACATTAACCTCTCTCTTGCATTCAATAAATTAATTCCGTCGTGTCAAGCTCTTTTGCTCTTTTTCGCCATGCAGAAAGCATGCTTGTGGTTGGAGAATAAAAAAAAAGGCAATGTGAAATGAAATGACATCCAAGGGTAACATGTAAACTACAATGGAGGCTACCTCCACTACTTCTTTTTTTTTTTTTTTATTGCTGCCTAAGGCTAGTGAAAAGAGTGCCTGAAATAAAACGAGCCACTTCCCTTGTATCAAAAAAAACCAGCTCCAAATCGCCGCAGCCATTTTATGCTTCATTATGTTAGGGCACATCAATTGGTTGTCAGAGAAAACTGCACACAAAAGCAAATATTGAATAAAGTAGCGAGGAAATAAAAGGTTGCTCTAATGGGATGTGTGAGAGTTTGTAAGGTGAAGTGGACATTGTGTACTTGGATGAAGGGTGAGAAAGGAGTCAGGGAGAGGGGGGGAAAAGTATTTAAAGGGATATTCCCATTGCATAGATTGATAGTGTATCACTTGGATATGTGATCACATTATTATTAATGGAGGTGTAATCTGTAGGAAGAAGGGTCTGTAACATTGATAGATGGATAGATAGATAGATAGATAGATAGATAGATAGATAGATAGATAGATAATAGATAGATAGGAGATAGATAGATAGATAGATAGATAGATAGATAGGAGATAGATAGATAGGAGATAGATAGATAGATAGATAGATAGATAGATAGATAGATAGATAGATAGATAGATAGATAGGAGATAGAGAGATAGATAATAAATATGAGATAGAAGATAGATAGATAGATAGATAGATAGATAGATAGATAGATAGATAAATAGATAGATAGAAAAAAGAAAGAAAGAAAGAAAGAAAGAAATGACATAGATAGATAGACAGATAGAGAGATGGATAGATAGATAGATAGATAGATAGATAGATAGATAGATACGTACATAGATAGATAGGTAGATATATAATAGATAGATAGATAGATAGATAGATAGATAGAGAGATGGATAGGAGATAGATCGATAGATAGATAGATAGATAGATAGGAGATAGATAGATAGATAGATAGATAGGAGATAGATAGATAGGAGATAGATAGATAGATAGATAGATAGATAGATAGGAGATAGATAGATGATAGATAGATAGATAGATAGATAGATAGATAGATAGATAGATAGATAGATAGGAGATAGATAGATAGATAGATAGATAGATAGATAGGAGATAGATAGATGATAGATAGATAGATAGATAGATAGATAGATAGATAGATAGATAGATAGGAGATAGATAGATAGATCGATAGATAGATAGATAGGAGATAGATAATAGATAGGAGATAGATAGGATAAATAGATAGATAGATAGATAGATAGATAGATACATAGATAGATAGATAGATAGATAGATAATAGATAGATAGATAGATAGATAGGAGATAGATAGATAGATAGATAGATAGATAGATAGATAGATGATAGATAGGAGATAGATAGTATAGATATTATCCAAAGTAGTGAATACTTGAAAGAAATAAAGATTCATTCTAATAAACAAATCATAGAAGTAAAGATGTCTAATTTTGGTAACTTTCACCCACAATAAGTTACCTCTATATACTGAGACCCCAGTTACTTTCTTTTTCTGATGATCTGATTTATGAGGCGGGATAGCTTCCCCCACTTCCTGTACCTTCTCTTCACCTCACTCCTTTTTCTTTATTTGAACTCCAGAACAAAGCGGCCCCGCAGCAAAGCATTCAATGAATTATTAAAAACTGCTGAATGTTGCTTTATGAATTTAGGGACCAAATAAAGACCTCTGGCTTTGATGAGGTATCGACAACTTCAGGCACAAGAAAAATTACTGTAAATTATTTTAGCAGAGCTAAGGAAACACAGCAAGGAATAGGGGTCATTATCATCAGCCATTAGTGAGGAGAGAAACTTTAAAGCTTCAATTCAGTTGGTCTGCTCATCATTAGAAATAAGCAAACACAAAAACAACTTACAGTAAGTTGGGGTTCCCACAAACACGATCGCATGTCATTTAAATTCCACAGTCCCTGGGGCTGCATCCATCTTTTCCAAGCTGCGGGATTTAAATGTCCAATGTTTGGTTCCGTGCGAACCGGAACTTACTGTATGTTTTATTATTTCTAGTGTTGAGCGGATCTACTGTATGAAACTGTTCCAGTTTGGCAACATTCTCTGAACCCAAATGCTCAGCGTTTGATTCCCTGCAGATGCTGAAATTGGATGCAGCCTTAAGGCTGCAAGGGGAACATGGATACATTATATGGTTATGTTCACACTATGTAAGCTTCGTAGTAATCACGGCCGTTGTTACAACGACCGTGATTTCTGCGGTACTTACGTAGTGCTGCCTTCTGAGGAATCCCGGCCGGAGTGTATACACATAGGGGGACATTTATTAAGTCCTGCAGCTCCGGAGCTCAGGGGATTTATATAGATTGCCTCTACATAAATCCCAATTTCACAGAGCCTGTCCATGTGAAAAATTTGAAACCTACGCCAGCTCAAAGCTGGCGTAGGTTTCAGTATAGTTTTTCATCGCGAAAAATGATAAATGCAGCGGACCCAGATTCCATGTCCGCCGTTCCAGCCCCTCCACACCCCCTCCCCGCTCCACTGGCGAAGGTGTTGTAAAATGGCCAGATGCAAATATTTTATTCGCAAAACGGCCATTTGCAAATAAATTAAGTCGCATCTGGCCATTTTACGCCATCAAATACAACTTTTTTGCTTGATAACTTTCCCCCATAGTATACACTCTGGCCGGGATCCCTAGCGGCGCAGCGGGAAACTGACATGTCCCTGTCAGTGCCCTTAGGCTGCACGCTTTATTGTATGCAGTGGGGAATTCTGATGCGGGCACACATGGATGCGCCCGCATCAGAATTCAGCAGTGGAAAACATCTTTTTTGACACGTTCGTCATACAACGTCTGAACATAGCCTTGTTTTCCTAGACTCCTTAGGGCTGCATCCAACTTCTTCAGCCGCTGGTATTCAAATGATGAATGATTGGACTTGAGCACTCATCTCTTGGGTTTCATTATTGCCTTCCAGTGTTCAGGACTCAAACACATTAAAATAAAGTTGTCCAAACCCACTAATCTTAAGGGAGAATTCCAGGTTAGGGTGATTTTTAGCAGAGTGCTGGGGAGGATGAAAGAAGTAACATGCTCTCACCTCCCCCTCTCCTGTGCTCGGGTCCTCTGGTCTCAGTTGCTTTTAGTCTGGATCCCGCCTCATCCACTGACTGGCTGAGCTGGCATAACACATCCTGTCCCAGCTCCCCACTCAGACTCTGTAGCAGTCAGGACCAGGGGACCGGAGTTGCGGGATACCAACACCAGTGCTAAAGTGGGGAAAGTAAGCGCATGTTACCCCTCCCCAGAATTGTGCCAAAAGCCACACCACAGCCCAGAGTTTTTCTTCAAGCCCTAATGTCCATAGAGGCCACCCAAGAAGGATTGGGCATGTTGGATTTCCACTGCCTGATCCTTTTGACCTCAAAGGGATCCTCTGGCAGCAGCTCAGACGCTCTCCATTTAGAACACATGCATCCTCCAAACATTTTCATGTGTATAGCAAATACAAGTGTAGTCTGCATGTGTATGGATATTTTACATTGGCAGGCAACCCTTTAGATCTAATAAGTAGAAACTAATGGCAGACATAGGGAGTCCTAGTAAGGAAAGTCATGGTAATCCATGGAGGGTCCATGATGATGTTGCTGTGTGCCAGTGGGCTTATAAAAGGATCCCCAACGCTCTCAGATGTCACTGTCAGATGTCTGATGTAACTACCACCATAGCCGTTATTTCGGCTGCTACGAGGTCTAGAATAACATGGGACCCATCCTTGCAATACACTGGGCCTCCTGAGATGTCATCATACTACCAAGGGACATGCCTACCATGGGGGACACTATGTATGGGGGGGGAGGGTGGTTGAGGATACTAGGTGCAATGCCTAGTTTGGGGGACACTACCTACAGGGATATACAACAGAGATGTGGGATCTTCGGCCCTCCAGCTGTTGCAAAACTACAATTCCCATCATGCCTGGGCAGTTTGAGGGACACTATCTACAGGGGTATACAACAGAGAAGGGAAACCTTCGGCCCTCCAGCTGTTGCAAAACTACAATTCCCGTCTTGCCTAGTTTTGCACCATTGGGAGGACCAAAGGTTCCCCATCCCTGGTATACAAGGAGAGATGCCTACTATAGGGCCACTAGGGAGAAGTCCACTATGGGGGGACACTATCTACTGGTGGGGATACCAGGGAGAGGCCTAATACATGCTATCTACTGGGCGGAGGGCTAACAAACAGGGGGATTACCTATTGTGAGCTGGGGGAGTAGGGGAGCCCAATGAATGTTTGCTATGGAGCCAAGCCCTTTCTAGCTACGCCCTTTGGTCACACCTCATGGTACTGGAGTTATCGCCTATCCTATCAATATTGGAAACTCCAGCTATGCAGCATTTACAAAATAAGTGTGACAGATATGGAATACAGGAACTCACCCATCATTGATTGTTATTGGGTTAAATAAGGGGGAATTTGCTTCCTTTTAGCCCTCCTTACCCTTACTTCGCTACATACCCCGGCGGCTCATTCGGCCACCGCGCTCAAGACGTCTTTCGCTAGTTACCAAGCATTTGCCGAAGAACAAACAGACTTGGAATATGTCAAAGGAAAAAGGTAGAACAGAACATTTACTGTAAGACAACAACGCGGAGAGAAATCCAGCAGCAACCTGAGCTTTATTAGCAAAATGTTTCCAGTCTCGCTCAGAGACTCCTAAAAAACAAATGCTCAGCCGTCCTCTGAATCCGCACAGAACGCTGCTGTCCTCTTTGAATTCACTGTGTGGGGGAAATCAAAGCACAGAACAAACAGTGTTTTGAAATGACTTTGAAGATGATAACAGTTTCTAGGAGAGAGAAAGAGGGAGGGCTCTCAGTCTGCGAGAAGGTGCCGAGTGACACGCACCACGCTCCCGTCCAAGAGACGGCTACCTTTTAATTAGCCGGCGGTAAGACCCCTTCAAAGACATGCATTATATGGAGAACAATGATTACAGATTTGGGGATCGGTGATCATCTGGTGAGCCATGTGTGACCCCATTTAGTAATTAAAAAGCTATTATTTCCATAATACCAGATATCGATAGAGACTCATTAAGAGATAATGTGAAATAATAGAGCGCTGCCCAATATTGTTATGTGAAGCCGTGAATACTAGAGGAGATTTAGCAAACATGGTGTAAAGTGAAACTGGCTCTGTTGCCCCTAGCAACCAATCAGATTCCACCTTTCATTTTCCAAAGAGTCTGTGAGGAATGAAAGGTGGAATCTGATTGGTTGCTAGGGGCAACTGAGCCTGTTTCACTTTACACTTTTCAGTTTGATAAATCTTCCCCAATGTTTGTATATCTGCCAATAGATGGGATAGTTTGACCCTGATGTCCAACAGGACTCCATGTATATTGGAACGGATGTGGAACTGTTCCAACAACAGTACCTTGTAATAGCAGAGACATTAAGCCTCTTAAAAGGGTATTCCCATCTCAACTAGCATATATATACTTGTAGGACTTGTCAAGTTAAATAATTCTGCAAATACATTTGTTTAGAAAACTTTCTTTTTTTTTCTAATATTCATCTCTTTCTTTCCTCTTGTTGACAGACTGTTGTCTAGCAACCCCACCACTCTGCTCTAAAATCAGGGGTTTGGCTGGTATAAATAAATAGATAGATAGATAGATAGATAGATAGATAGATAGATAGATAGATAGATAGATAGAGCTATAGTATACATTTTTATGTATTTTACAGTATGTACACTATTTCCCTATACAGCTATATTATATCTATCTACAAATAAACCCAATCACTGCTTTTAGAGCAGAGTGGTGGTCGGTAAACTAGACAACGAGCTGTTAACAAGTAGTTAACAATTGTGCTAAATGAATGTATTTGCAAAAATATTTCACCTGCCGAACATAACTATATATTTCACTTGCTAAGTATAACAATGTTAGTTCAGATAGGAATACCCCTTTAACCCACGTGAATTCAACCTCCATCTAATCTGTCAATCACAGTCAATGAATGTACTCTGTCCCTTGTCCCCCAAGTCCGCTGTCTTGGGGTCATCTTTGATCCTGCCCTATCACCTCAAAAACATTTCCATAATCGGCTCGTTTCTCAACCTTGACTCACAAAACTGCTGGTACATGCCCTTATCTACTGCTTGGACTACTGCAACATCCTCCTCTCTGGTCTCCCATCTAACACCCTTGCTCCCCTCCAGTCTATCTTTAACTCTGCTCGCTCTTCCAGTCTCTTCACTGGCTCCCATCGCCCGAAAAAAAATAATTTTAAGTTATTGACCATGATATTTTAGACCTTCCACAACCTGTCCTCTGCATATATCTCTGCCTTCATATCCCACTACTGTCCCTAATGCAACCTCCGATTCAGCAATGTCCTGCTCTCATCCACCATCAAGAGCTTAAATAGCAGCCCAAAAACTTCTCTCTCTAAAGGCAAACAGTTAGCACGATTGGGCTAATATGACTCCCAGCTGCACCCTATAGGTCTACTGCGCAGCTCCCCAAGGCTACCAGCCACATCTGCAGTGATATCTCAGAAAGAGGCGGCAAACAGTCATCTTAGCGGGGAACCGTGCGTGTCTAGTCATAAATCTCTGTCAGTGCACAGTGCGGGGATGATTGACAGACAGAGAACTACTAACAGGTCTCATTCATCCCCGCAGAGTGTGCTGACAGGCAGAGAGCAGTGACTATTCACAGGTGGCTCTTCGCCCAGATGACTAGTTGTCACCCCTCTCCCGGTCTCGCATGCCACAATAAAACACCTTTTTTTCCCAATGTTAAAAAAAACATGGCAGCCACGGCTGGTATGCTTGGGGAGCTGCATGGTAGATCTATAAGATTCAGCTGGGTTCCCTTTAAGCTAGGTCATAACCTACAATAACGCCACACTAACTTCACAACCTACAATAGAACCACACTTTGACTAGCTGTCCCCTTACCTTGTAGATCATAAACCCTCACGGGCCCTCTATCCCTATGTACCAGTCTGCCATTATTCATGTAACATGCTTTGATTTTGTAATGTTTTGTTTGTCATCCCCTATCACTCGAGATTAGCGGACGGCGCTCTCTCGTCACGCCTGTAATCCCAGCCGCATAGTTGCGATCCCGCGAATATGCGGCCAGGATATTCCAGGGATTTCAACATCGATTCCCTGGGCGCATATTCCCGGGAGCGCAACTTTGCAGCCAGGATCACAGGCATGACAAGAGAGCGAACTGCTTTCGGACCAAAAGTCCTAACAGTTCGCTCATCTCTACCTATCGCTTGTATAGTGATGTGGAATCAAGGAAGCCTTAAAGTGTCCCTGTCATTATCACTTTCAAAATCTAAATCAATAGATGTGATATAAAGAAAGTTTTCAATATACATTCATTATTTTTTTTCTTGTTATCATGCTGTAAAACAAAGCTGAACTTACCAGAAATCCAGGTCCTGTCTCCTAAGGGCAGATTTTCTGACTTGTGCTGGTTGTAAAAAACAGACTTAACCCAGGAATTCCTGGTTCCTAGCAGAGGACCACAAAGGCAAAGACAGCTACGGCTATCCCCTCAGGCCTACATGGGATGTCTTAGAATAAGCAGTGTAGTAGTAGCCAGTCCTGGGTATACACAATCACGGTAGTCTTTGGCATCAAACTATAGTAGTGTGACTCCAACTTAAAGCAGAAGCTTCGGGCTGGGAGTGGGGAAACATAAAAAATTTACATTCACATGTCCTGGTGCTCGCGCGGTGCCGCGTCCCGCTCCTGGACCCCAGCCAGCTGTTTTATTGGCTCCCCTCTGGCTACATCCTAACCTGGCTGACAGATGCCCCACTCTAGTCGGTGACTGGGGCGGGACCAACCAGAAGAAGATGACACCCAGCAGGGTATGGGAGCCCAATCATGCGGGTACGGGGACAGGTAAGCTTAGTGTCTTTTTTTATTATCCCCCCACCCCCTGCCCGTAATGATTTTTGATGACTATAAGATCAGTAAAAGCACACAAAGGGGGAGATTTATCGAACTGGTGTAAAGTAGTTACCAATCAGATTCCACCTTTCATTCCTCACAGATTCTTTGAAAAATAAAAGGTAAAATCTGATTGGTTGCTAGGGGCAACTAAGACAATTGTACTGTATTTTTGGATGGCATTATTTTGAAGCAAAAATACGGCTGTATTTTTATAATTATGTCCTAAATAAATTGTCAATTTTCGCCTCAACATAATGGCTGTCCATATATACAGACGGATAAAAGAAAATATTGGTGCTGATATTTACAACTCATCCCACATTAAGGCTATGTTCACACTCTCTTTTTGGCCGTTTTGCAGCCCTTTTTGGACGTAGCCGATTCATGCTAATTACGACTGTAAAACTGTAATGTTTTGGCAACACAATGACAGCTGTAAAAAAAAAAAAAAAAAAAGATGTTGTGAGAACATCGCCTAAAGGAATTATTAAAAAGTTAACGCTCTTGGTATATGACCATGAATATTGAAAAAAAATTCTAAATGCTTGGTGCTTTACATCCAAACAGGCTTGGTATTTAAGAGGTTAATCCTTATTTTTGGCAGACTTATATGCTTGTACTTTACCTTCAAAAAAGTGAAGTGAAGAGCCGTGCACCGGCAAATGAGGATCTTTGTTAGTGTTAATGAAAGCTCAATACTTTGTTTGTGCTCGGATTTGAGGTGTTCGGTAGAAATGTCCGCTCTCTGCATCAACTTCTTTACACTCTACCTTTACTAAATGGAAATACAAGATATTTGAAGCCAAAAGTAAATATTTGGGCAAAGAAATTAGATATGTTATGGGGGAAAAAAAAATCGGATGCTCCAAAATTAAATATAGCTTATAATGCAGTGACATCTAGTAAAATGCATTTCTAGAATACCAACACCGAAATCTAATAGAATTTGTGATAGGAATTTTAATTCATCTACAAAAGCAGAAGAGACCGGAGCAGAACACCAAAGGTGTCTAAGCCCTCTATCTATTCCCCCGTGCGAGCCCGAACACCGATATTACAGCTCTGACATATTCAGATAAGAAAGCATCCTATGGCCAGTAGTGGTAGGTTTAACCCCTTGATGAGTATAAGGTATTGCTGGTCTTCAATGAGCACTCTCATTGGAGAAGGAAACTGTCAAAGGGACATGTCAAAAGGTTTGGGGGTCTCACTCATTGATTAGGGGAAGGAGCGAGAAGAAGTGCTCGGTAGGGTGTTTTACTCCATGGCTCGTAGCGATTCTAGTGGCTCCATTATAAGTTTGACATAGATGATTGGCAGTGGGGAAGGTAAGTGTTCCCCACTAGTTCTCCTCATCGGTGGTGGTCTCTGCCCCCGAATGAAACTTTAGAACATCATAGTCTGGTGTTTTATTTGCAAACCAACCAGTGTTTGGCCCCTTCTTTCAAAGAATCCAATATATGTGTACCCCTACCACAAGTGAAAGAATTTGAAAAACATATGTTCTTTTTATCTATGCTAGTAAAAAAAACTGGAACTGATTGGTACTTTTATGACTACCTACACTTAGATGGACATTTAGGAAACGTTTGGCTGAGGCGTACGCCAGGGAGAAGGTTCAGATTTGCCCCTTCCCTCTCCCTGGCGTACACCTGCCGTATGCCCCACTCGCCTGATGGGCCGGCTGGGGGAGCTTGGGGGGCGTGGCAAGGTGGGGAGGAGGCGTGACCTCCTCCCGCGCCTCATTTATCATGGTTTACACCTGCTCTCAAGCATAAATCATGATCCAGATCTACACCTGCTTGAATCAGATGTAGATTTAATACGACGGGCACTGGTTTGGGCACCTGGCCAGCCGGATTCACTAAGAAGCATGCGCCTCTTAGTGAATCCTGCCGGGAAAAAAAGGGGCAGGGCCTAATATAAGACCAGCGTACTTGTACGCCGGTCTTCATAAATCCCCCCAAAGTGTCCAGTGTCCAGTTAACTCACTAACTAGGCTGGTCATTATAACTACATCCCCCACCCCTAGCTAACTTATGGAGATCATTTGCTCACTTTGATGTAAATAATAATTTGGGTTCAAATATTGTATTGTAGCTTTTTCGTGGTACCTTATGTTTATTTTGGTTACCTTTCTTTTTTTAAAGTGACAGGGACACTGGACATCCTTAAAGTGTCGCTGTTGTTATAACTTTCAAAGTCTAAATCAACAGGGGTGGGGAAATAAAGCAAGATTGCAATATACATTTATTATTTCTTTTTTAGTTATAATGCTTTAAAGGGCATGCTTTAGACAAATGTAACCTGCTGATATGTCCCTATTGTGCAGGAGATGTAGAGGATGATGGTATGTCTCTCACCCTTATGCTCAGCGCTGTTCCTGTGCACTAAGTTGTTTACTCCGCGGTCCGGTGAGAGCGTTAGGGTCCTATTACACGGAGCGATTTTTAACGATTAACGACTAACGATAAACATCTGCAAACAAGATTGTTTATCGTTAACCTGAAATCGTTCACTATATTACACAGAATGATGGTCGTTAGTTACGATCGTTATTGCGATCGTTACTATGATCGTTTATTACTTCTGATCCCAGCAAAACAATGAACAATGTGCAATTACACTGAACAATTAGTGAACAAATGTGGAACTTGAGCGAACGAACGTGGAATTACAGCGAATGATTAACGATAATTTTAGGTTCAGATCTAAATCAACGATCAACGACATACGAACAATTGTTCGATCATTGCCTGCAATTACACAGAACTAAGGGCCCGTGAAATAGGGCCCTTAGGAGGACTACCTTGTCCCCATAGTGATGATCCTGCCCACACCCAACCGGCCTGCTCCATTATCATTAGAAGGGACGGGTGCTATGGGGCAGGCAGTGCTCCTAAGGGTCCCACCCGACCGTGGAGTAAATGATTACGTGCACAGGAACGGCGCCGAGGATGAGGATAAGAGACACACCTTCATCTTCGGCGAAAGAAGACCCGGCATGCTTAAGTTACGCTCATCTCTACATATCTTCTTTACTGACAATTCAGCCCACCATAGTCAGGTTCAAGCATGGAGGCCTCTTACTTTGCAAGCAGCATTTTTTCAATACTTGCCCAAAACCTTTTACAAGGACTATATATTTTTTGACACAATATAACACACAATGCAGAAAGAGTTGGACTGTAATAACATTTTATATGTATGAAAGTAACGATGATCACCATAACTGCAAGGGGTCACCGACTGTCCATTGTAATAGCTCCTCCCATCATCACACCAGCAGGGGGCAGTTCCACTGCATAAAAGGCAGGATTGACAAACAGTATACAGTATAGCAGCTAAAATACAAGTAATGATAAAAATAAAAATCTTGTAAAATAAGAAATATTAGGCTGCACATTCACATTTATGTATAACTAGGGATGGTCCGAACCTGGTTCTGACGGGGCTCGTACGTGCGAACCCTCCGCAATGATTACCGCTGTCTGCCCGCTCCGTGCAGCGGGCGGATCCAGCGGGAGGAACACTTGGAAAACTGGGATACAGCCATAGCCATAGGCTGTATCCCAGTTTTCCAGGCGTTCCTCCAGCTGTATCCGCCCGCTACACGGAGCGGGCAGACAGCGGGAATCCGATGCCAAGCGTTCGGGTTAGGCGGGTTCGGACCATCCCTATGCAGGGCCGTTTCTGTGGCATCTGCCGCCTGAGGCAAACCTCAGACGGCCGCCCCACACTAGCAACCCCCCCCCCCCCCCAAGCCAGAGCTGCATTCCCACATGTAACGGAGTCTCCCCGGCCCGGACAGCATCTGATAAGATGCTGAGAGCGGGGGAGAACTCTATTGATATGGGCTGCGCTGTAATGACAGCACCACGCGCGGCTGATTCATTACAGCGCGGCACATATCAGTACAATTCTGCCCCGCTCTCAGCATCTTATCAGATGCTGTCCGGGCCGGGGAGACTCCAGTTACAGGCATTCCTCAACATGGGAATGCAGCCCTAATAGGAATACCCCCCCGGCGCTCCCACGCGCTCCGATCTGACCGCAGCCCCCGCCGACACTCACCACAGGCTGGAGGGCAAAAGGAGATGCTGGTTGACGGCGCGGGAGCCCGGCGGGGTACAGTGGTGAGCGCTGGGGACAGGAAAGGCAAGCGGCTGCAAGGCTGCTGTCTGCCGCCCCCTGCAGGAGCGCAGAATCTGCCGCCTGAGGCGGAATACTCATTCCGCCTCATGGCAGAAGCGGGCCTGTCCCTATGTATAACCATAACAAATAAATAAATAAATATATATACAGTATATATATATATATATATATATATATATATATATATATATATATATATATTTATTTATTCCCCTTCTTCTTGGGGTAAAACTGGGCTTGTATAATCTGAGGAAGTCAGGCGGAGGGACCTATTTTATGGGCAAAATGAACATAATTTTAAAGTATTGTGGAAACTTGCTCATTGCCTTCCATGTAATTACTATGATGACGGACTGAAGTATTAGACTCGTCTATCTTGATTAATATGTTGTAGTACGAATCATTAAGCATTTTGATGTGTGTCTACTATTCCAGAATATGATGGAGTATACTTTATTATGCATTTTACAGTATGAATAATGTTTGAATTGCTCGCTACCCTGAGAATTTTATAGATTGGATTCTTTTTCTGAGATGTTCTACAAACTGCGGCTCGTTCAATGGACAGATAGGCAGCTACTTAAAGGTTTCCCGAGAATCACATCTCATCAGACCCACTCTCATGTCTGTTCATTGGCTTCCTGTCAGGGTCCACATTGATTTTAAAATGTTATTGTTGACTTGTTAAGCATTTAAGGGCCATGGGACTGTCTGATGATCTTGTTCCCCATAGACCGCAGTAAGTCATAAAGTCATTATTTTTAGAATTGCTGTCAGCACCAGATTCAATCTGCACATCCTTTTGGTTCAGGCTGCATTGTCAATTTTGGGAAATATTGCCTGAACGGTGAGACATTGAGCCTGAGCCGGCGGTGGACAAGGCGGAAAAGGCCAAATTGTGCTTCAAAGAATAGGAGATGTAAATGCAGAACAATGTGATATCAATGTGTATCAGGGACTAATGTGTAAGAATAATGGGGACAGAAGTGAGGTCAAGAGACATATCTATGTATGAGATAGATAGATAGATAGATAGATAGATAGATAGATAGATAGATAGATAGATAGGAGATAGATAGATAGGAGATAGATAGATAGATAGATAGATAGATAGATAGATAGATAGGGAGATAGGAGATAGATAGATAGATAGATAGATAGATAGATAGATAGATTGGAGATAGATAGATAGATAGATAGATAGATAGATAGATAGATAATAGATAGATAGATAGATAGATAGATAGATAGGAGATAGATAGGAGATAGATAGATAGATACATACATACATACATACATAGATAGGAGATAGATAGATAGATAGATAGATAGATAGATAGATAGATAGAGAGATAGATGATAGATAGATAGATAGAGAGATAGATAGATAGATAGATAGATAGATAGATAGATAGAATGTGAAATAGTCTGCAGCACTCCCAATGGTACGTGCAAAAAGTGGTTTATTCCATCAAAACAATAAATTCACAACATGTGAGTAAATGCGGCGTGTGCAAACGCGACGTTTCGATGACCTCACGTCATAGATAGATAGATAGATAGATAGATTGGAGATAGATAGGAGATAGATAGAGTTCAAATCATGAAGCAGCACTCTTTAAAACGTTGTGGGCGGGTGCCAGCAGATAGGTCTTGACTCCGGACCATGTGATTAACAAAGTAAAAATATTCCGCAGCACTTCCATTCAGGTGAAAAAATCCAAATGTATTTTGTGCAAAAAATCATATAAAGAACAGGTGCACAGCACAGCAATAATTTATAGGTGTGACGTTTCGACAACCTCACGTTGTCATTTTCAAGCGTACTCAGGGAATAACTTAATTTCCTTAAATAACAGGTGACATAATTAAACATTGCAAATGATTGGTGGATTCAGGTGTCCATCACAGTACGAGTTTGTATGACAAACATATAGGTAAATCCCTGTGTTATTGCAAACCCAATGTGAATAGTGACTTGTGTATAAGTCCATAAAAAACTTGAAATAGACAAACAGCCAGGCTGTTTTATGTGGCATAAGTATAGCCCATGTAGATACAATTAACAATTTCATATTCCACAGTAGAAGACTCACACCACTCGCTGCGGACTCGGAACCACGGTGTCTGTAGTTGTAGATAATGAAGTGGCAGGTCATACAGTGTCCACAACCTGGGTATGACTTATGGCCGCATACTCACAAGGTTGTGACCAAAGGCCTTTTACCCAGTCAACCAGGAGAGGCAAGAATCTTGAAAAAGCTGATTACAGAGGGGTAACTCTTTTTTTGAAGGAACCTCTGCTTTAGCTTTATTCCTTATATTTTAAGACTATTTTATGGATTTGCTTTGTTTTTCAGGGTAGCTACCTCCAATAGGTGGCACTAGAGAGCAAGCATGGTTGCTCAGAGGCTTGCTCCATTCACATGACTGAAAATGCCGATCACGTGTGACCCCCCTGATACCTCCCCTGTGTGTTTTTTTAAAATAGGTATCTTTTCTATTTGTGAATAATGTAATGACACACAATTATACTATGGTTCTTATTACTATTATATAACAATAGAGACAGGCGACGACTGCATTGTTGATAAATGATATATCCGCAAACCCCATTTTTCATACGTGAACAGATCTGTAAATGGATGGCACTCTTTTATTCCAAAACTTAAAGGGGTTGTCCAGTGAAAATCTTTTCCTTTCAAATCAACTGGTATTAGAAAGTTATATAGATTTGTAATTTACTTCTATTAAAAAATCTCAAGTCTTCCTATACTTATTAGCTGCTGTATGTCCTGCAGGAAATGTTTTATTTTCATTCTGACACAGTGCTCTCTACTGACATCTCTGGCCGAGACAGAAACTGTCCAGAGCAGGAGAGGTTTTCTATGGGGATTCTTAGAAAACCAAGACAGAGTTCCTGTCTCGGCCAGAGATGTCAGCAGAGAGCACTGTGTCAGACTGAAAATAAAACAACATTTCCTGCAGGACATACAGCAGCTAATAAGTATGGGAAGATTTGCGGTTTTTTTTTTTTATAGAAATAAATTACAAATCTATGTAACTTTCTGATATCAGTTGATTTGAATGAAAAAGATTTTCGCTGGACAACCCCTTTAATGTTCTGATAGAAACCTATGGATTTTTCTCACTGTAGATCAGTGTACAATACAGAGAAGTCAGGCATTTCATAGGGCTCGAATGTGGCCGGAGACCATGTAGACAGGAATTCCAGACAAAGGCCTATTTATAAAAACTGAGGCACTTTGTTACTCGTTGACAAAGCATACATGGATGGACGTTTTAGTAATCTCTGAAGTCTGGCTGGATCCCAAAAAAAAAAAAAAAAAAAAATATATTATAAAATACTATAAAATAAAATTTTTAAAAATTAATGTATAAAATAACTTAAGATATCAATTCATGACATACTGTACTTTACGCCTATCTGTTCAGCTCGGAACAAAATATCACATAAAAAAATTAAGAGTCTTTCAGTCATCAGCTACACATCATAATATCAGCCTTGTCTCTGTAAGGCGTAAGTGAACGTCCAAGAGAGGACACTTCAACACCGCAATATTTTTAGAATCCTGTAATTTTGCATCAAAGGCTCCTATTAGTCTTGTGCTTTCTTTGCAGCCATATTAAAAGCAGTAATCCCAGGTAATCATTTCAGACATTCATTTAGGGCCGATTCGAGGAGCGGCAGCCGATAGACTGTCATTTGTATTACTATTACTATCTGCGTGTAATCTGTACGTGGCCATCATATCGCAGACGTGTCTGGAAGTGCAAAATATCATCCCACAAATGAAGAGCACCTCTCCAGACGGAGAATGTGAGCCATCCCTCCGTAATAATTACCCTCTTGAAAGAAAAGTTTGTGTCTGCCTATAAAGACTGGATTCTCTCTATTATATTGAAGCCCCAGACGTTGGCCTGAATGTCATATAAAGAGTTTCTTAAAGTGTAGATCCTGTAGGTATGTACAGCTGCTTTGTCCTGAAGACTAGAGATGAGCGTTACTCCAGCATGTTCGATTGGTCGTCATTTTATACCAGTAACTGATGAAGTTGGATGCAACCCCGAGCATAGCAATGTATAGGAGAAAGTGATCGCTGACCTGCTCAGATCAGCGCTCCCTTCCGCCTCGTCTCCCGCTCGATGCCTGTGCTATCACTTGCAGGGGGGGGGGGGGGGGGGGGTCCGGACGATCTCTTTTTAAAGAAAGCGATGGTCTGCTGCCGTCACTCCTATTAAACAAAGTGACGGGCAGCAGATCATCGTTATCATTTTGATAGAACGTATTTAAAGACAACGATCAGTTGCCTTTTAACATGACCCATTACATTGATTATCGATTATCGTCCGGAACAGCCAGTGATTGGCAGAGTATGGGCAAAAATCATTTGGTGTAATAGGGTCCTTAGTGTCCTCTTACTCCCCCCAGGCTGGGCTCCATGCTGCTGATATTACTGCAGTTCCTTTTCTGTCCTCTAAGGCACACAGATGCCCACCTGCTTAGATTTAAAGGAGTAGTCCGGTGAAAAACTTGTTTTTTTCACTAAATAACACACATTACAAAGTTATACAACATTGTAATGTGTTATTTATGTGAATGGCCCCCTTCCCAATGTTTCCACCCCCCCCCCCCCCCGGACGCTTGACCCGCAAGTGTAATACTGCATACTCACATAATCACTGTCGACCCCTTCAGTCCCGGCCGTCATCTTGGGGAAATTATGTCACTTTTCAGGAGATCGGCCTGATTGCTCCAGCCCTCCCTCATGGTGGCCCCCCCTCCAGTGCGTCATCAGCTGCTAATCAACAGTGATTATGTAATTATGCAGTATACGGGTGCGTTTACACAGAGAGATTTATCTGACAGATTTTGGAAGCCAAAGTCAGGAATGGATTTGAACAGAGGATAGATCCCAGTCTTTTCTTTATGACCTGATCTCTGTTTATAGTCTGTTCCTGGCTTTGGCTTCAAAGATCTGTCAGATAAATCTGCCTGTGTAAACGCACCATTACACTTCCGGATCAAGCAGCATCGGGGGGGGGGGGGGGGGGGGGGGGGGTAGGATGGTGGAAACATGGGGAAGGGGGCCACTCACATAAATAACACACATTACTATGTTGTATAACTTTGTAATGTGTTATTTAGTGACAAAAAAGTTTCTCACCGGACTACTCCTTTAAAGGGGTTGGCCACTTTACAGTAAAATAGGTCAGTAAAAAGTATTAGTAAGTGTACTCACTGTATATACTGACAGCAGCTCCCTCTGTACCCCATAGAGCTAAAATCAGACTCCCCTTCTCCAGGCTGGGCTGCCCTGCTCTGTTTTGTTTCAGTCCACAAAATGGCTGACATGGAGGAGCATGTGACCATGTCCTGCCCCCTGTGTTCTCCATAGACATATACAGGCTGTGTGGTAGACACAGGGGGGCGGGGCCTGGTCACATGCTCCTCCATGTCAGCAACCTTATGGACCAAAACACCAAAGAGCAGGGCAGCCCAGCCTGGAGGAGGGGAGTCCGATTTTAGCTCTATGGGGTACACAGGAAGCCGCTGTCAGTATATACAGTGAGAACACTTACTAATACTGTACACTGAGCAATTTTACTATAAAGTGGCCAACCCCTTTAATGACTCTGGGTGCCCTTCATTATGCTACCTGCCCCTGTTCTGTTTTCCCTGCACTTACCTAAAGCTGCTCTGCCTCTTTCTCCTTGCCTGAGCGTAGTTGGCTTCTTGTGTTTCTGAGCAAAGAGGTTGTTCCTTTGACAGCTATTCCAAATATCCGGTTGCCTGTTTGACCTTCTCTGTACCATTGCTGAAGTGGATTGTCTGACCTTTGTCTGAGGCTACCTACCTTTATCCTGCACCTCATTCATGGTGGACGTGGTGGGAGGAAACTTCGGAGTGGTTTCGGAATCCCAGGAAAATAAACACAGTGTTTGGGCCAGGTGGCAGTAGTTAGCCACTAGCTAGGGTGGGGTACACCCGCCAAAAAGGGGGTCTAGCGATACGCACACAGGTGCTAAGTTGGTGCCTCTGGGTCATGTTGCCCGTCGGCTAGAGGCAAATCCTGTGTGCAGCTGGTGTTAGGTCAGTAAAGCCCCCTGGGGGATTTTGGGCTCCGAGGACCACCCCGTCAAATAGAAATATATTACAGGTTACATGGTGGGAGGGTAATTGGACATGTTGGTTTTGATATGTTTATACTTTGTGTAATAAACGGCTGCTGTGGCCATTTAATTCCAGGACATTGTCTGTGCTTATTGGGAATGGGAGTGGCGGTTGGGGGTTAGGGGGGAAACAGAGCAGTATGGGCTTTGATGGGGCGGAATGGCCTTGTCAATGCCCTGGTCATAATGTTGACTCTGTTGCTGACTATTCACATTTTGCCTGTTTCTCCAATACTTTGAACTGGCCCTGTCTGGTTCACATGACCAGCTGTAACCCACACCAGGACCATGTTTGTGGAGCAACTTGGTGTCCTCTATCAACAGAAGTCCAGTTTACACAACCTTTGAATCCACTCCCAGATGTGGCCCAAAGCAAACCAGTAGGTCCACATCTGCTGACCATTACATTGCCATTACTACCTCTTGGCATAGTGCATTCCATAATTTGACATCTCTCTCGCTTCAGCCTGCCTGCTTGCCGATCTTTCACTAGGCCGCAAGCGACATTTGGGCAGCGATCCTTACGTTGCTATGTGCAGGGACCGTTAGGAGGTGAGAATGGTCAAGCAGTCTGTGTCCGGGTCAGAAACAAATCAAAGTCTGGAGCCATAGTCAGATAAGTAGCCAAAGGTGAAACCGAGAGAAATAATGCAGTACCAAATCATAAGCAAGGGGTTAACAGTAAACAAGCCGAGGTCATTATCACAGTCAGTAACGAAGTACAAAATCAAGAGACAGAGCTGAGGTCAGGGAAACAATGCCAAATGTCAGGGGAACACAATGGGGGAGATTTATGAAAAGGTGTAAATATACACCTGATGTAAAGTGCCCACAGCAACCAATCACAGCTCCTCTTATATTTTACCAGAGCTGAAAGCTGAGCTGTGATTGGTTACTGTTGGCAGTTTACACCAGGTGTATATTTACACCCTTTAATAAATCTCTCCCAATATGTAACGCAGAGAAAACACCGGTAAGGTATGGCAAGCCAAGAACTATCACAAGCGGAGCAAAAAGATCCCGGGAGGTTTAAATGGAGTGCCGGACACCACCCCTGCAGCTGATTGGTGCAGCCACCTGGTCCTGCTATTGGTCTGAGTGACACACCCCTCTGCTCCGAGTGGCTGTACTCCTGTCAGTCCTGACACCTCTAGCAGAACCTCTGTGGTCACAAGCCTGGAAAATTTAGAACTTGAAACTTGTTCTGCTCTATGAGTGCCAAGGACTGGCTGTAAATTAATACCAAGCCACGTTTGTGAGTGCATATACGACTGGGACAGAGAAAAGACTAAAAATTACTACAGAGGGAGGATGGACTACAGATTGACTGGGAGACGCCTAGTGGCCATATGTATAACATTGGTTTAAAACCTTATTTGCTATAATACACTTTTAAAAGCCAAAATGTATCAGTAACATATATATGCCACCTACGTTAAAGGAGAAGTCCTTGCTAAAATCCTGCAGCTGGCAGGGGGAGAGGGGAAATTGATTACAAGTAGGCACATACCTCTCCTCGTACCCGGGATGAAAATGCCTGTCCCAGCTGCTGAACAGCTCAGCCAATCAATTACTGGAGCGAAGTCCCGCCCCAGTCACTGACAGGCTGAGTGGCCAGTCCATCAGCTGGGTCGTGCTGTGGACACTCTGCAGATCCCAGAGCCCGGCGGGGGTCCCGTGGCTGGCCCCGCCGCTCACCGCCGGCCCGAGGACAGGTAAGTACCTACTTGTAATCAATTTTCCCCCTCCTTCTGCCGGCTGCAGGACTTTAGCTAGAGAAAAGATTCTCTTTTCATAAAATCTTACTAGAGACTTTATTAAGTTTTTTTTCCTCTAGGAAGTGTTTAGCTTGTATATAGGAAGTTTTGTTGCTAATTTACATAGTCATCATATAGTATTATACCTACAGATTCAATTGATGTTTTGGACTCCACAGACAACTCTGAATTTCATTTGCCATTATTTCTTTATACAATATTGTCTACTCTATCCATCTCCAATCTGTGTCTTTTCACTAAGTATGGAGAGGGCACCATGATGTAGAATTATGTCGAGGAACATTAAGGGGGTGCTCTGACTTTGGATAAAGATATAAATAAACATACTGCAGTGACATATAGCATTGCATACCTGTCTGTTCCAGTTCTGAAACAACCAAATATCAATGTGTTTTGAGGGTCTTAGTCATGTACTTCTTGCTTGATACTATAGGATGCATTGTTTTCCCTCAGCTCTCCATTACAGCCCTCCCACCCTTTACACTTCCTTCCCACAGCCCTCTTGCCACTTTCATCAACCAGAGTTATTGCAGAGCATCTCATTTCACAGCAGACCCAATCACACAATTAGCATGCTCAAGTTGGGCTCATCTCTAATAGACACCAAAAGAAGGGGGCATGAATAGATTATACTGCTCAGAGCACCATCTAACCCAACATCAACTCTCACAGGAAATTTAAGGTCTACCATAACTTCCCATTGTGCTAAAAAGTTGGCTAAAGTTGCCAATATTTTAAATGTCAAATTCGAGCCAGGGCCAGGACCCAGAACTGCCCTCAAAACACCTGGGAGCATGCCGTAAAGGCCTACCTTTAGGTATAGCGTCACACTTTTTAGGGCTCCGTTTGCAAAAATTGGACCATTGGTAAGTGTGGATATCACCAGATTGTTGAGATTTTGAGAAGTTGAGTGTGCAATGGTGCAACAGATAAACACTGTGGTGTGTTTATGGGCTGACTTGGTTAAATAACCTTGTTGCAATCTTTTTTTTTTTTTTTTTTTATGAGGGGGGGGGGTATTCTCTCATTTTCTTCTTTTTCTGCCATCGTCAGTGGGGTGGTTGTTAAAATCAGAAATGGCTAAGAAAATGTGAAAATTTATCTTGAATTTATTAATTTGTTAATCCATTACTAATGAAGATAATGGCAATATTATTATTATTATTATTATTATTATTATTATTATTATTATTATTATTATTATTATTATCATCATTTATGTTTAGTTTTTTTTTATGTCTAGACACTGGTGACAGGTGTATTAGTTTAGAGCTATTATAGACCAAGATACCAACTACATGCATTCCACTTCTACACAAACAATAATATAAAATAATAATAATGATAAAATATTGACTTTATGGGGAAGAGGTCAATTTCCCTTCCCTCTTCAAAAGATGCTAAGTTTATTATTCTATTACCACCATATTTTCCTACAGGTAAGACATGCAAAAAATTATTTCCAGACAAAAAGCAAAAAAAAATATCAGAATAATTACATGCAAGCAACAAAGAAAAGGCAAAAAAAAAAAAAAAAATGGTGATTTCATTTACATCAGTTTATTTTCATTAGTTTACCAGCTTTTCATCATTTGCCCTTCTACTAATAAAAGCAATAACCTCTTCCTTTTTGGGTCATCTCAAATAAATTTCTGAGGCATACGCATCAAAAAATCAATATGTATTGATTTTGGTGAAACAGACAAATTGGTGTACCATTATCCTCATCTCACATTTCTGACAATCAAGCTACTCCTCATAACAGCGTCCCCCGGATCGGCCGCTCCGCTCGCTTTATTATGGAAGGGAAATGACGGCGACCTGTTATGAAAATGCAAATCTGAAATGGTATTGATTTCTGATTAAAGGAGATATACTGTTTATATAGTTACACTGGATCTGTAAATACCATCTGATTCTATGGAGTCCAGAGTCATTTTTTACGCCTGTTGGTTATTATGGAGTTTGTAATTAGGGGATTGATAAACAAATAATCCACGTATTACCATCTCCAAAAACAGATAAAAAATCCGGTGTGTCGGGGGAAGTACTGGCTAAATAAAAAACAAGACTTAATGCATTGGTTTTACATGGTATTTTATAGTATAGCAACATAGAAGAGAAGGTGCCATCAAATTTAACTATAAATTTTAATGCCAGTTTATGCCCAGCTGCTCAGTGAGAGAACCGGAGCAGGGACTACTGCCATTTGACTGGAGACCCTGCTCCTGTATATACATTCAGTTGCACTCTTAGCTCTTCACCATTGGACTGGTTGCTTTTCACTCTGTCCGGAGAGTGTGTGGCCCAATCCAAACGGGCCATTAAATTCAAATCGAATCAATGACGAGTTTCAAGAAAATCCTCCTGAAATGGAGGATTTTCTAATTGTTACTTGTAGTTGGAGGGATGTTCTTCCTCTGGATCAAAATGTCTTGAAAATAGAAAATTTAAGCTGACTGTGCTGGGATCTATTGACTTCTTACACTCCATGAGCCCTATTACACGGCCCGATACTGAGGAGCAGGTGAGCGCCAACCTGTCACACCTGTCAACCTTTTTACAAAGAATGATTATCGTTCGAATTTTCACGATATCGATCGCATTTGAGCGATAATCGGCTCGTGTAAACACAGCCAACGATCAAGCGATGAGCGACAAATCGTTCATCTTGGTCTTTCAACGTGTTCTCAAATCATCGTTGGTCGTTCTCTGAAAATTCGCAGATCGCTTCGTGTAAACAGTCTTTCACATATTCATCCTATGTGTGAGATGGGCTTAAAGGAGACCTGTCACCCCCCCGTACCTTGGTGACAGGCTCCCGACCCACTGCTAGATCCCCTTATACTGACCTCCTCTCGCCAAGTCCCGCTCCCGGAGCCGGTCCCGGGACGGAGATATCCTGGTCAGAAGCCGGCACGCGCGCTGCAGAGATGAGTCCAGCTCCACTCATTCTCTATAGACGCCGGACCTATCTCTACAGCGCGTGCGCCGGCTTCTGACCAGGATGTCTCCGTCCCGTGAGCGGCTGCGGGAGCGGGACTCGGTGAGATGAGGTCAGTATAAGGGGATCTAGCTGGGGGGCGGGTGACAGGTCCTCTTTAAGCGATCTTAAAATGATCGCAAGAACGATTTTTTCAAATGATATATCCTTTCGCCTAAACTCTGATCATTATAAAAATAAAATCGTTGCCTCAAAATCGCTAAACGATCAATTGGCCAAATTATCGCTCCGTGTAATAGAACTCTTAGGGCCCTATCCTACGGGACAATTATCGTTTGCATAATCGTTAACGATAAACCATACAAACGAATGCTATTGCAAAAGACCTGAAATCGTTTGCCCATTTACATGGAACGATAATCGTTACTTATGATCGTTCTTGCGGCCGTCTTGTTGTCGCTTTTGCGTTCGTCACTACTGCGAACGACCGAACTACATCTTATTCAATGCGAACGATTTGCGAACGATTTGCGAACGAGCAATGATAACAATAGGTCCAGGTCTTATTAAACAATCAACGATTTCTCGTTCGGTCATTAATCGTTAACTGATTTCAACCGAACGATTATCATTTAGATTCAAATGACTTAACGATAATCTGAACGATAATCGTCCCGTGGAATAGGGCCCTTAGGCTGGCCCAGTGATGAGGGGGTTGTGATTAGGGATGGAGGTGGTAGTACTCCCTTAGGACAGATGTATCCTGGATGATGTAAGGAGGTGCCCTAGATGAGGCGTAAAGACTGCAGGAGACTTGGGGAACTTGCTGCAGGTTTTCTTTTTTTGGTAGTAAACATTTCTTCTTCAAAATGAAGGCACATAGGCGGAGATTTATCAAACATGGTGTAAAGTGAAACTGGCTCATTTCCCCCTAGCAACCAATCAGATTCCACTTTTCGTTCCTCACAGACTCTTTGGAAAATGAAAGTTGGAATCTGATTGGTTACTAGGGGCAACTGAGCCAGTTTCACTTTACACCATGTTTGATAAATATCCCCCATAGTCTTTACCCATACTGTTCTGATTCGGCGTTGCTGAGGCTGTAGCAGGTGTCTCAATTTCCTAATTTTATTTTTCCTATTAATCTTGAGCAGTCAGGTTAGTGAGGTGCAGACTGCACATAGACCCAAACAATCAGCAGCAATAATTAATAAGAATCCACTGCCAGGAATAAAGAAACAGACACTGATATAACATTTATGCAGGGTGATGATCGGTTACAGCTATTAATAATATATTTTCTTAAAGGGGTTGGCCACTTTTATGTAAAATAGCTCAGTGTACAGTATTAGTAGGTGTACTTACGGCACTTACTGACAGCAGCTCCCTGTGTACCTCATAATGCTAAAATCAGACTCCCCTCCTCCAGGCTGTGCTGTCCTACTCTGTGCTTAGTCTTTCCACAAGATGGCCGACATGGAGGAGCATGTGACCATGCCCCGCCCCCAGTGTTTTCCATTGGCAAATAAAGGCATACCTCCCAACTTTTGCAAAGAGCAAAGAGGGACATGTGCGCCGCGGTCCCCATAGCCACGCCCCCATAGCAACCCTCCATAGCCACTCCCCTACAGTCACCACATGCTGCTGACTGAATAGTGCCCTATACAGTATCCAATCCCCATATAGTGCCCCACATAGTATCCAATGCCCCCATATAGTGCCCCACATAGTATCCAATCCCCCACATAGTGCCCCACATAGTATCCAATGCCCCCATATAGTGCCCCACATAGTAGCCAATGCCCCCATATAGTGCCCCACATAGTAGCCAATCCCCATATAGTGCCCCACATAGTAGCCAATCCCCCCATATAGTGCCCCACATAGTAGCCAATCCCCATATGGTGCCCCACATAGTAGCCAATCTCTCCATATAGTGCCCCACATAGTAGCCAATCCCTCCATATAGTGCCCCACATAGTAGCCAATCCCTCTATATAGTGCCCCACATAGTAGCCAATCCCTCCATATACTAGTGCCCCACATAGTAGCCAATCCCCCCATAGAGTGCCCCACATACTAGCCAATGCCCCATATAGTGCCCACATAGTAGCCAAGGCCCCCATATATGCCCCACATAGTAGCCAATCCCCCATATAGTGCCCCACATAGTAGCCAATACCCCCATATAGTGCCCCACGTAGTAACCAATCCTCCCATATAGTGCCCCACATAGTATCCAATGCCCCCATATAGTGCCCCACATAGTAGCCAATGCCCCCATATAGTGCCCCACATAGTAGCCAATGCCCCCATATAGTGCCCCACATAGAAGCCAATGCCCCCATATAGTGCCCCACATAGTAGCCAATGCCCCCATTTAGTGCCCATATAGTAGCCAAGCCCCCCATATAGTGCCCCACATAGTAGCCAATGCCCCCATATAGCACCCCACATAGTAACCAATGCCCCCATATAGCGCCCCACATAGTAGCCAATCCCCCATATAGTGCCCACATAGTAGCCAATCCCCCATATAGCGCCCCACATAGTAGCCAATCCCCCATATAGTGCCCACATAGTAGCCAATCCCCCATATAGTGCCCCACATAGTAGCCAATCCCCCATATAGTGCCCACATAGTAGCCAATCCCCCATATAGCGCCCCACATAGTAGCCAATCCCCCATATATGCCCCACATAGTAGCCAATCCCCCATATATGCCCCACATAGTAGCCAACCCCCATATATGCCCCACATAGTAGCCAATCCTCCCCTTTGTGTGGCCCGACCAGAAAAACAATAAACCAGTAACTCACCTGTCCGCCGGCCCCAGCAGCTCCTCTCCCGGCAGAGCGCGCACTCCCGTCATCCTCTAGGGCGGGCAGCGAGGTATACAGACACTGACTGTACCGGAAGTGATTCATGATGGAGGCTGCAGGTCACTTCCTGCACAGTCAGTGTCTGTATACCCCGCTGCCCGCCCCGGAGGATGACGGGAGTGCGCACTCTGCCGGGAGAGGAGCTGCTGGGACCGGTTTATTGTTTTTTTCGGTGGGGCCACATATAATGCGGGACACTGGGTGCCGTTCCAGGACCGCGGGACAGAACCCCGAAAACGGGACTGTCCCGCCGAATCCGGGACAGTTGGGAGGTATGATATAGCCTCAGTGGTAGACACTGGGGGGCGTGACAGTCACATGCTCCTCCATGTCGGCCATCTTATGGACAGAGTCACCACAGAGCAAGACAGCACAGCCTGGAGGAGGGGAGGCTGGTATTAGCTCTGTGAGGTACACAGGGAGCTGCTTTCAGTACATACAGTGAGTACACTAACTAATACTGTACACTGAGCAATTTTAGTATAAAGTGGCCAACCCCTTTAACTATACCAATAACAGGCATGATGGGAATTGTAGTTTTGCAACAGCTGGAGGATCATGAGTTTGACCCTCCCGTCTAAGATCTGATCCGTAGGCAGTACATGAGGCACATATGGCTGCCAGTTGGGCATCCCTTTGTCTCTGTGCCTGGCAGCGGCTGCTTGCCGGCTGCATATAGATATGTCATACACAGAAACCCTGTCGGCAAGACAAAGATAAATGCAATAATGATAAAGCTGGGTGATCTCACATCAAATAGTGAACGATCTGCAGCTGCCTGTGATGACCGCGGGGTGAGACGGTCTGCCTAATATAATAACAGTTGTGTTTTATTGTTTCTGAAGAGCTGATGCCCGGCTATTAAATAAAGCAGAGAATCTCACACTCACAACTGAGGAAGAGAGCGTCAACCGGTGCTTAACCCCAGGAGGGATCCGCAGCTCTGCTATTCTGCATAGCTGAGCTGATAAGAATCCACCCAAAACAGTATATGAATAATACACAAGGGAACAAGACCCGCGTATGCAAATACTGACCACCGAAGACCGCCGGTACACAGGGCACTGGTGTGGCATTTCCCTGGTGCAGTATCTTACATATTAAACAGTTGTTACATGTAAGTGTGTAAGACTGTATCAATCTACAAAGTATTTTCCATTTTTACTTTTTAGTTGTTATAATTCGTTTTTGTGATTTGTTCGATAAATTTGGTGTATATTAACTTTTTCTACCTGAGAATATCAAATGTTTAAGGGGGTTAATAATTTTTTTTCTTTCAAATCGAGTGGTGCAAAAAGTAAAAGAGATTTGTGATTTACTTCTATAAAAAAAAAAAAACTTAAGTCTTCCAGTACTTATCAGCTGCTGTATGTCCTGTAGGAAGTGGTGTATCCTTTCCGGACTGACACAGTGCTCTCTGCTGACACCTCTGTCCATGTCAGGAACTGTCCAGACCAGTAGCAAATCCCCATAGAAAACACTTCCTGCAGGACATAAAGCAGCTGATAAGTACTGGAAGACTGGAGATTTTTTAATAGAAGTAAATTACAATTACATCTGGTGCACTTTCTGGCACCAGTTGATTTGAAAGTAAAAAAAAATTGGTGAACAACACCTTTAAATGGGGAGACATAGCAAATATTTTAATAGACTGGACCAATCATGGCAACAATCCAGGAGTGCTTTGGGCATTCTCTGCCTTCTTTGTGTCACATGATTGAGACAGACGCATAATATAAGTCTATGGGGCCTTCTTGCTCACTTAAAAGGACGCTGGTTGACCTCAGGGAGATCAACCAAAACACCGCAGAGACACCATCACATGTCTCAACGTCAGTGTATTCTAGAACATTGCCCCCTGGAAAATCAAATATGCAAAACACTACTGCAGAGACACCATCACGTGTCTCGACGTTAGTGAACTAGCCAGACCTTCCTCCGGGAAGGAACAACCAAGCCAAGGAATGTCTCCAATTAAGGAAACCACCTAAGCAAGGTATCCATCCACAGACAGCTGTTTCGGGGCTTTTGCCCCTCATCAGTGTGGAGTAGGTTTCTGGCCAGTGGGAGCAATGACTAGTAAGTGCATGCAAAAGGACACTGGTTGACCTCAGGGAGATCAACCAAAACACTGCAGAGACACCATCACATGTCTCAACATCAGTGTATTCTAGAACATTGCCCCCTGGGCAATACACTGACGTTGAGATGGTGTCTCTGCGGTGTTTTGGTTGATCTCCCTGAGGTCAACCAGCGTCCTTTTGCATGCACTTACTAGTCATTGCTCCCACTAGCCAGAAACCTACTCCACACTGATGAGGGGCAAAATCCCCGAAACAGCTGTCTGTGGATGGATACCTTGCTTAGGTGGTTTACTTGATTGGAGACATTCCTTGGCTTGGTTGTTCCTTCCCGGAGGAAGGTCTGGCTAGTTCACTGACATCGAGACACGTGATGGTGTCTCTGCAGTGTTCTTTTGCATTCTTGCTCACTTAGACACGGAACGGAGGCTTTGTGCAAAGCAGCAGAGGTATGGGAAAAGCTGAGAAGTCATGGGAAAGACCAGATACTACACCCCCCTCCTCCCCTCTCTATACACTTACCTTGTAACTTGATCTCTGAAATAGCTACATGATGAGACTGAGCTGAGGGGGAGGGAAGATGCTTGATAACAGGAGGAGGAAGAATTTTTGTCTGATAAGATATATTACAAAGTTGCTTCTATTCACTTTTACTGTTGATCTATGCAAAGCTTGTTACTATGATAGTGCCTCTTCCCACTTGCTCAGTTTTTTCCTGGCAGAATAGTAAAACACTGGAGGGAAACTTATGCAAGAACATTTTCAATGGGATAATTTAAGATGCGCTTTAAGCCCCTATTACACGGGGAGATCAGCAGGGGCAAGCGAGTATCGACCTGTCAGGTCAGTGCTCGCTTGCTCCTCGTTCCCCGCTCGCTGCCGGCACTATTACATGCACCGTCAGTGAGCAAGTAAGTGTGGGGGGGGCTGCCCGGTCGATCGTTAAATCATCCAGGCAGCCCATAGAAGATAGTGGCGGTCTGCTGCTGCTCCTATTACATGGAATGACGGCAGCAGATTGTTGCTTTCCGGATCGTTGGTCTTTCAACATGTTGAAAGACATTAAAAGACAGCGATGAGCCACCATCGTGCATATCAACTGATCATTGCCTTTTATTACGCTAAGTGATTATCGGTTGTAATGGCAGATAATCGGCCAAATACGGCCAATAATCTCTTTGTGTAATAGGGCCTTTAGTGGGGTCATCAATCCAATAACGTGTCTAGCAGTGTTTTGCCATCTGGTTCTTAAACTCTTCATAAGTAAGAAAGAAAGGTGAGAAAAACTTGATAAAAACTACACAATTTTACATCATTTGCGGTTTTTGCACAAAAAAAAAAATACTGCAACGTATAATGCAACATTTATATGAGAACCCTGTCCGGCTTGGCATTTTTCTATACCCAACCTGCCCTATGTGTAATGTGTGATTTATTGGCTCCTTTTTTTTTTCCCTGCAAGGCATGAAGAAGACGTACATAGCATATATCACACCTGGCTTTTTTTTTTTTTTTTTGTACAAGCCTAGAGAACAGAAATGGCTGCACATCGCATTCATGGTTGATACTAAAGCTTGTTCAGCTACATAAAAACCCAACAGCAGTATATAGTTAGTATATAAGTTAGTATACACAGTGGTACCTTGGTTTAAGAGTAACTTGGATTAAGAGCATTTTGCAAGAAGAGCTCACAGTTTTCAAAATTGTGACTTGGTTTAAGAGCATTGCTTTGGTTTAAGAGCTCCCTGTACTGGGTGGGAGGGGAGTGGGAGAGGGGCATGGTCAGCATAGCGGGGTCTACCGTACTGTACTCTGACCCAGGAAGTCTCCCTCCCCAAATCATAGCAGATCCACTTCAGTCTGGGGCTTACATCAGGGGACAGGACTGTGGAGGTAATCTCTGCATAGCTGTAACTCCTCTCTCCCCGGACAGACAGCACTGCTATACAGTGTCCAAATATGCCCGGCTCATTTATCCCAGTCTATGTCAGCCCATGTGTTTCTAGTCCTTTCCATTCCTGCTATAATTTGCCTTCACTTACACTCAGCTATACACACTGCTGCTATAATGTGCCTACATTTACACTCAGCTATACACACTGCTGTATAGAGAATTTCCTGTCACTGTACACCTGCACAGCTCAGTGATTCTCACTTCCTGATTGGCCCATGCTGAACACACACCCTTCCCCATTGTTGTCATGTGACCACACAGACCTCTGGCAGCAGCCCTGCTTCTGTATTCTAGCCTGTTGTACTACACTAATGCATTATGGGGATCTGCAGTTCCATCCTGTATCTACAAATTTCTGCTGTTTTTTCAGGTTTATGCACTTACTATACATTATACAGCACATTTTGATACTATACTGTACAGTAACTGATAATATCACATACTCAGCTGTTTCTCATTGTTGGTTTCATCTGTTCTACATGTTATTCAGAATACAAAATCATTATTTTTGGGGTGGGGAACCAATTGTCTGCATATCAGTGATTTCTTGTGGGAAAAATTGTTTTGGTTTAAGAGTGGAATTGGATTACAAGCTCAGTGCCGTAACAAATTATGCATGTAATCCAAGGCACCAGTGTAATTTGATCAAACCATATTGCCTCATGTACTACATGCAGGTCTGATACACATGAGTCCCTACACTAGCTATGGACCAGGACCAGCCCAGGAGGGACCAGCCCAGTGGCCCAGTGTGGCAGAACCAAGCCCTCAGGGCCAGAGCCACACCACCCCGCAGGCACTGCCAGCAGAGGCAATGGCCGACAGCCAACACCTAGTGTCAACAGATCTAAAAGCCCACTCCATGTGCTCCCAGCTAGACTGGGAAAGAGGAGGTACTTACCATGCACATCACTTCCCGCTAATTGGTCATATATGGGTCTTACTGGGAGGAGTGTAAAACCACAAAGAGAAGGGACAGAATGCATAAAATGCACAAGCCTGGAGAACACAGAAATGGCTGCACATCCCCTCAGTAAGACCCATATGTGACCAATTAGCGGGAAGTGATGTGCATGGTAAGTACCTCCTCTTTCCCAGCCTAGCTGGGAGAACATAGAGTGGGCTTTTAGATCTGTTCACACTAGGTATTGGCTGCCGGCCATTGCCTCTGCTGGCCGTGCCTGCAGGGTGGTGCGGCTCTGGCCCTGGGGGCTTGGTTCTGCCACACTGGGATCTCTGGACCGCTGGGCTGCTCCCTCCTGTGGGCACTGGCCTTGCGGCGGCGGTGGTCGCCAGTAAATGCTGCACCATGGCTAGAGTAGGGACTCGTGTGTATCCGACCTGCATGTTGTACATGAGGCAATATGGTTTGATCAAATTATATACTAACTTCTGGTGTTGGTTTTTAATATAGCTGAACAAGTATTTAGTATTAACCATGGGAGCGATGTGCAGCCATTTCTATGTTCTCCAGGCTTATGAAAGTTTTTTGTTGTGTTTTCAGATTTTTTTTAACAGCATTCTTTTTACTGTAGCTGGAAAAAAAAAAAACCTGAGGCCTGATAGTATCTGGAAATCTAATACTCACAATGCTCTTCTTTCCCCCATTTGTAGTGCGTCTTTTGGGTCAGCAGCAATTTTTTTTTTAAATACAGCATGTTACATGTTGGCGAACTTCAGTTTTACCCTCAAAACTATATGACCGCAACTGATTAATTTTCAAATTTGACCCACATACTTCCTGGGGGAGGGGGGCACCGCCCCCTCCCCCTTTCCCCCCTAGAGGGCGCTCCTTATGGTTTTTTCCTAAATGCATTTAGCATGTCAGTTTCTGTTGCGGTTTTGAAAGTGGAATCACTGATGAATCCGCATCATAATCTGCATGTGACATGAAAATTGATGTGACAATAAAATATGCTTATAGGAGGAGGAAACAGTCACTTCAGAGGTATGTATTGTGGGAGAGAACTCTGCTGGTGAAGCTGCTCACATATAGAAGGAAAACCAGTTTAATCAAATAAATAAATAAATAAATAAATAAAACAATACATAAACAAAGAAAACAAAATAATAATAATAATAATAATAATAATAATAATATCATCAGAGGCAGTATTAACATCTGCTTGCTCATTCCATTCTGTTCTCTCATTGGAGCAGAACTAAAAAAAAATAATATATAAATGGCGCCAGTGGATTTGTTTGCCGATGAGGTCCGTCAGGTTTAGTGTCCAAGATTTTACCGGTCAACCTGAAGCAGTATACTGCACTCTTTTGTCTAAAATTTTGGAGGTACCTGACAGAGGTGTGAACCCTGCCTTAGGGCGGGTTCACACTGAGGAATTCTCACTGATAAATTCCGCCGAATTCCGTCGCTAGAACGCGCTCACGGCCGCGCGCCTTTCCACCGGCTCCATAGACACCATTCTACGGGCCGGCTGATTTCGCTATCCGCTGAAAGAATCGACGTGTCAATTCTGTCTGCGGAATGCGAAATCTGCAGAATGGTGTCTATGGCACGGGCGGAGAGGCGCACGGCTGTGAGCGTGTACAGGCAACGGAATTCGCCGGATTTTATCCGCGCAAATTCTGTAGTCTGAACCCGCCCTTAGACCTAAATGTTCATTTTAGTTTACTTTACTTTACAGTGTGCAGACCTATTTTTATTAGTCCTATATTGGAGGTGTTTTAGTGTTTGTATAGTAATTAGAGATGAGCGAACCGGGTTCGGGTTTGAGTCGATCTGAACCCGAACATTCGATATTTGATTAGCTGGGGCTGCTGAACTTGGATAAAGCTCTAAGGTTGTCTGGAAAACATGGATACAGCCAATGACTATATCCAAGATTTCCACATAGCCTTAGGGCTTTATCCAAGTTCAGCAGCCACCGCTAATCAAATGCCGAAAGTTCGGGTTCGGATTGACTTGAGCATGCTCAAGGTTCGCTCATCTCTAATAGTAATATATAAGAGATCTGCACTGCAGCCACACACAGTATGAGCCAGGATATCCCTGTAGTCACACACACACACACAGACCTCCAGTGCTGGATAAGAAGCAGCCGCTCTCCCTGAAGTCCTCAGCCACATCCAGTGCTTAATATATTTGCGCAGTGACAAGTGTGATCAATGACGCTGAAGCGCTGACCATATGTAATGTGTGTATCATACTTATCGGCCTCTGGATGATCCAGGTGCACTCATCTCCCTGTCTACTGGCTGGGCCAATAATTCTATTCAAAATGCCACACATCTCAGTGTATCACAGGTTGTAGGATGTAGAAGAGTTGGATTTGTCATTCGGCATATATCGTAATATCAGGAAAGCAAATAAACCTGCTGCTTTATGTAAAGGCTGGTACTACGTACAGTTTATTTTTTAACTTATTTTTTCTAAGTGCAATTTTTTATGCATTTTTTTAAACAAAGTCAGGACCAGATTCAGAAAGAATGATGAATTAAAAAAAAAATAAAAAAAAGCTCTGTGTGAACATTTATACTATATACACATATTGTCAATGAAAAACTCAGCTCTGCTACACATGTAGACGTCTGTTCATATACTTAAAACTTACTATAAAACTTTGCAATCTGGGTAATGTGCTTTAAAAAAGCGCACACTATTCATAAAAATATTACACGCCCATTATATATATATATATATTTATTAAATGAACATGAAATGAAAATTTTAAATGAAAAATAATTTTGTGACAAATGATTCAAGTATTAAAAATGTCATTTTTTTTTAAAGTATGGAATAAATATCAGTATGTTTAATAAGGAAGCACGCGGGGGGTCGTTCTATAAGGCCGGGTTCACACGTTTTGTTTAGACTTTTGGGCAAATATCAGAAGTGGAAACTACATTGAGAAAAACTATAATGGGAAGATTTGCACCTTTTTCTTTTTCTGGTTTAAAGATGGTAAATTCTGTTATTTTGCATAGATATACAATTACAGAAATAGCAGAGCTGATTTTGTCACTTGCCTACCTGACAGTTCACTAGCACACCTATGTACTGTAAAATCAGGTGTGCCGATGACCAACTCAGCTCTACTAAGCTGACCCCTCAGCTCTGCTACCTCCTCCTACAGCAAAGCACAACCCTTTCCTGTTCAAATATCCTTGGATAGAAGAGTGTAAAGTCTCTCTTAACCCGTCTGACAGTATTGAGCTGAATATATGGAATCCGTCAGATCAGACAATATTTCTCCTCCGGATTTCCTCAGCAGCATTAATAAAAATCAGGCTGATAAATTGACCCCTTTCACGTCGGCGCTGAGCGATTCTCACACGCTGCTAAAGCCGAAGCAGGAATAAAAAAATATTTTTTTTGCTTATTTTTGAATCAACATAAGACGCTATAACCTGAGACGTCGTATAATGTAACGCAGCCCGTCCCTGACTGCTAGAATCATTGCTGATGTAAAACAGTCTTCAGTCAGGGCAGAGCTCGTCTTCAGTCAGGGCAGAGCAGAGCGAGCAGGCATTAAAAAAAAAATAAAATAAAAATGTAATCATCATTTACATAATTAAAATAAAAATTTTCCCATTCATTAAAAAGATTAAATATTTGCATAAAAAATTTGCATTATAAATCCTGTGCAGAACCTCAGGTCTCGAATCGTACCCAACAACAATTTCGGCTCTGCTACACCAAACCAACTCAGCTCTGCTACATCCGCACACATACATTATTTTTGGGGGGCCTGGCTTACATTTTAAAAAATATCGATTCATTAGCAATTTCTCTAAGGAGCGGCCTGCCACCTGAATGGTTATTGATCTCAGCTTTGAGCTCTTTCATAGTCAATAACCACCCAGGAGAGACCTGTTTTATCCTATAATTTGCTTATGTATTTTTGAAGTGGCATTTTACAAATTGTTTATCACTCATATTTTCACCTCATTTTGCAAATTTCATAGCGATTTAGACGAGTTTAAGAAATAATCAATCTCACGCTGGCGCCTGGATACACCGGATAATAAAACATTTCAGGTGTGCGAGGAAAAAAAGGCCAAAATAATTGCGTATGCTAATTACCGGCAGGCCAGACGCTCGGCGGGTTTGCTCTTCTATAGTCTGATCTATAATATTTCTGCGAGTATAAAATAGGATAAAACAGGATAACAGAATATATCTAAAAATATATAAAAAACTAGCTACAACAGTTATGTTCTAATAAGCGAATATGCGCAGATGTAGCAGAGCTGACTTTGTCTTGGAAACAGCGCTGGTATTTTCAGTGTCTAAGTTGAATTTGTTGTGTAACTATCTCAATAATTTGTATCACTGGAACGCACTAGTTATCTACAGCCAATGTAGACAGATGTAGCAGAGCTGACTTTGCTATTTAAGTACCTTTTTTTTTTTTTTTTTTTTTTTTTATTGTTTCAGTAGTTACTGTACACGCCTCACCCACTGTCAACTGTAAGATGTAGCTGAGTTGTTAGTTATATTGCTATCTTTATACTGTTTTGTATCATTGTAACATTTGCAACTAGATAGCTTACCAATTGTCAAGGTAAGCAGATGTAGCTGAGCTAAATTTTAGGACTGGGACGACTACACTGTGATTCTTGGTTGTTTTATAGTCCTAGGCTAATACCTATAGCATTTTGTATCAGGCTATGTTCACACACATAGAATTTCCCTCAGTCTTTTTTCAACCAAAATCAGGAGGGGTTAAAAACACAAGAAACTGGGCATTATCTTTCTATTAAGATTTTGTCCAGTCAGTGCCACTCCTGATTTTGGTTGAAAAAAGACTGACAGAAATACTATGTGTGAACATAGCCATATACTGTAGGCCTAACCAATAGTAAGAATTGTGGAACTGAATTTATATTAACATCTATGAAGTTTTATACCAGTGTAATGTTTGTATATAGTTATCTAACCAACTACCAATATGTACAGATGTAGCAGAGCTGAATTTGTTACTTAAACAGCTAAAGTATTTTCTTCTAGCTGATGCTATACTGTAGGCCTAATCAATCATCATCATCATCATCATCATCATGTAAAAAGATAGAAGAAATGAACCTATCTATCCATCTCTCTCTCTATCTCCTATCTATCTCCTATCTATCTATCTATCTATCTATCTATCTATCTATCTATCTATCTATCTATCTCTCTATCTCCTATCTATCTATCTATCTATCCATCTATCCATCTATGTATCTATCTATCTATCTCCTATCTATCTCCTATCTATCTATCTATCTATCTATCTATCTATCTATCTATCTATCTATCTATCTATCTATCTATCTATCTCCTATCTATCTCCTATCTATCTATCTCCTATCTATCTCTCTATCTATCTCCTATCTATCTATCTATCTACCTATCTATCTATCTATCTATCTATCTATCTATCTATCTATCTATCTCCTATCTATCTATCTATCTATCTATCTATCTATCTATCTATCTATCTATCTATCTATCTATCTTCAGTGTAAAACTAGCAGAGATTAATTTGTTATTTTTATACTAGTTTATATTAGTGAAACGTCTATAACAACTGTACATACCTAATCAATTACATATTTCTATCTATATAGTTGTTATCAGAATTTCTCCAATAACTAGATATCTAATCATCAGCCAATATATACAGGTGTAGTTGAGCTGAATTTGTCATATTAATACCAATAGCACTTTACATTTGGCCACGGGTCTAATCAATCAACTGAATTTATTTTATTATCTGTACAGGTATCAGTGTAAATTTTGTACCTGAATAGATAATCAATCTATATGTACAGATGCAGCAGAGCTGAATTTGTTATTATAGCGTTTCAATAGATCAGTGAGTCACCTCCTGCCAACGGATGGATATATAATCAATTTATAATATATACAGATGTAGCATGGCGGGATTTATGGTCTCTTTGTTGCCTTGGCAGGAGGTTTTTCAGCGTTTACTCGCAGTCTTGTGTCAAACAGAAAGCAACGTTGTGAAATCATGAACTGTACCAAATGGCAAACTCAGCTCTGCTATCTCAGCACTGCAAGTTATTGTACAGTATTAACTTTTGTAACGTTCTATATAGCATCTCGCGTCTAATAAATAGAATTTTCTTATATTTTTATGTATAGTGAATACATAAAATAATGTATAATTTACGATCTCCCACAATCCCAGATTTCTAGAGAAGCCGATGTCACCTAGGTACATAGTATAGTAAAAAGACATGTCGATAAGATTTCATCAATGTAAGCAATGGAAAGACATTAAAAGTGCAATGTGTTTGTATTGCTTAAGATGTAGCAGAGCTATCTTTATCAATGTAGCAGAGCCGAGTTTCTCATGAGGCGCTTGTCAAGCTATTACCCAGTGTTATTTATTGCTTTACATGGGACTGCAGGTAAACCTACAGCATTATGTTATCTCTAGGTGCAGAAAGGAGCACAAATAACTAAATCAGCTCTGCTACATCTATGTATTCATTTAAAATAGAAAAGCTAAGAGACTACTACATTTTTGTGAAAGTCTCCCTGGCTGTAATCTGCACAATATTCCACATTATATACATGTCATTTCAAAGTAGCACCGAAGGACTAGGGTGTCAAATCTGGATGACAGATTGAGGTGAAATCTGGGAAGGGTGTGTATATAGAGAAACAGTTCTGACTAAGTCAGACACCCTATAGAATTTATCCTGCAGGCTGCAAGAAACTAGTTTAATCACACATAGCGGAGAGAGTAGAACATGGATAATTGTCTCTTAATTTATCTATCTTGTTTGGCTGGATTGTAAATTTTCTTTTTTGGGGGGAAATTGATAACGAAAAATCAACATTGCCACCTAGTGGTGAAATGGGGCGGTGCACGGAGTTGAAATGTAGAAGGCAAACATAAAAAAAAAAAATAATAACCTTGTTCACATTCTAAGTGAGCACTTGCCAGCGGAAAACATCTGGAAGGATAAAAATGAACAGGTGTTCTACTTTTTGCATTCTGAATGAACATAAGATTTTTGAGTATAAAACAAAGTACATTGCCGAGTGCTGCTGCATGAAAGGCAGAAGACAGATTTTACGGAGGCTACATACACAGTGATATAGGGACGTATGTCTCATTCAGAACCCTCACCTACAAAGAGTGTCTCTTACCCTGGAGGACCCAACACTTCCTACTTTGGCTATTGATTTTGATGGACAATGTGTAATACTTCATTCCACCTGTGGGGGTGCTGCAGGAGAATCCAACACTTGCCGCAGAGTCTAATTCTTACAAACATTGTAACCCAGTTCCCATTTATTGTGTTAAAAAGACACAATAAACGCAGCTTAAAGCTTTAAAGCGGTAAATCAAACAGCTCCTCATATCTCAGCTTCCTGGACCCTTTCAGTGTATGGCTAAGTTCACACTATGTAAAAATGATGGCCTAACACCTATAGCCTAACATAGAAGAAGAGGGATGTTTGGGCAACCAAACATCTTTACATTGTGCAATTTAGAATCCTATCAAATAGTCCTTTATAGTCCTAGTTTTGGGGGGTATAATGGGGCTGGATTTGTATGTCAGCTGTGAGGTGGTGTAAGGAAGAGAAATGTATTTAAAGTGAATCTGCCGCCTCCTCACCACTTACTAGTGGCACAGCGAGAGATATATCATTGAAAGAATTAAGACTACACCTTTGTTACCTGTGTCTGTTATTCTTACTTTTTTAAAAATGCAAAAAGTGTCAAAGAGGCAGAGCCTATTTTTCCCTAGGCCCAAGCATGGCTATGCTTCCCTGTGTTGTATGCACAATGTATTTAATTGATTATGCAAAGGATAATCAGGGGACAGTAGGCTCCGCCTCTTTGACTTAATTCACAGCCCAAATGAAGGTTTTTTTTTTATGAAAATAAAAACACAGACACAGGCAATAAAGCAATGTTCTGAATGCTTTTACTGATCTCTATCCAATGTTGTCCCCAGATTGGTAGACGGCTAGGGGGTGAAAGATTCACTTTAAAGCGACTCTGTACCCACAATCTGACCCCCCCAAACCACTTGTACCTTCGGATAGCTGCTTTTAATCCAAGATCCGTCCTGGGGTCCGTTCGGCAGGTGATGCAGTTATTGTCCTAAAAAACAACTTTTAAACTTGCAGCCCCATGCCCAACGGACGTGGCCTAGATTGTATATGTATTAGGCTGGCACACCCTCTCTATCCCTCCTCCCCGCCCACCTCATCATTAGGAATGCTCCAGGCAGATTGCCTACTATTTCCCACCTGTGTGAACACTGCGCATGGGCTGGATCGTTAAGGCACCTGTGCATTGTTCAGCATGGAGAAAATGTTCCAGTGGCATTCCTAATGAGGAAGAGGGTGGGGAGGAGGGAGGGAGGGGTGGTGCAAAGTTAGGACACAGAAATTCTAAGCCACGCCCATTAGGCACAGGGCTGCAAGTTTAAAAGTTGTTTTTAAGACAATAACTGCATCACCTGCCGAACAGACCCCAGGACAGATCTTGGATTAAAAGCAGCTATCTGACGGTATAAGTGGTTTGGGGAGGGGGTCAGATTGTGGGTACAGGGTCACTTTAAGATGACTTGTATGCCACATGTAGCATTTTGAAAATTTGGTAAAATTTCATTTTGAAATAGGTGCACGCTCCATTCACATAATATACAAGTGCATATGTCTTCCATTAAGTAAAATGTGTTCATATAATATGTTCTCCACTCATTGCAGACTTAAGGAAACTAACAAGATTCTTAATAATTTTGCCCTACTGCGTATTCTTACATTGTTGAGCTATTCCAGTACACAAGAAAAGACTATTTCAGCTCTGCTACATCTGTGCAATGCCTAGTCTAGGGGAAGACATGCTACCAACCCATGACATGTTTATTATGTTATTGGTGTTTAACGAGAATCAAAAGTTATTCAGCAGCACTTTATACTCCGGTCACTTTGACGCTTCCCCAAACCAGAGTTCAGATGTGTAAGGAAGATGAGCGGGGAGTGCCAGAGGAGGAAAGCCAAGTTTTCTCTTCTGCTTTCATCACCCCCATAAATCTATACACCCAGCTCAGCTGAGCATGCACTAAGTGCTAAGTTGGGAATGTAAGGCATTGCCAGAAAATCCTGGCAGCAGCTTGTCTCCCCAAGAACTAAAAGAAGAAATCCAACTGGCTGATCCTTCTCTCCTCCATCATTTTGAACTGTTCAGATCTGGAAGGTTCACATACTTACACATGGTAGGCTGGTCTCACCATAAGGACGCAGTTTGGCAAAAGTTAATCTAATGTACTGTATATGACCTGTGTACTCAGGTGGGAAAAAAATGTTGTCAAATCAACTGGAGTCAGAAAGTTATACAAATTGGCAAATTAGTTCTATTGAAAAATTTCCAGTCTTCCAGTACTTATCTGCTGCTGTATGCCCTGCAGGAAGTGGTGTATTCATTCTTTCCAGTCTGACACAGTACTCTCTGCTACCACCTCTGTCTATGTCAGGAACTGTCCAGAGCAGTACAGGTATTCTATGGGGATTTGCAGCTCCTGACATGGACAGAGGTGGCAGCAGATAGCACTGTGTCAGACTGGAAAGAATACACCACTTTGTGCAGGATATACAGCAGCTGATAAGTACTGGAAGACTTAAGATTTTTAAATAGAAGTAAATTACAAATCTGCATAACTTTCTGGCACCAGCTGATCTGAAAAAAAAAAAAAACCCTAAACCCTCTAGTTTAAAAACAACTCAACAAAAATGTTTGTACCCTATGATATTCTATCTAGTCTACTGCAAAATTGTTATCCAGTGGTGCCCCATATATACAGTAACTCCTGCACTCCTGTAATCCATCTGTGTTGCCATTGCTCCCCCTAGGGATTAGAGATAGGCATCCCCATAGACAGAGGTGTCAAATTCGCAACTCTTCAGCTGTTGCAAAACTACAACTCCCATCATGCCTGGACAGCCTTGTAGTTTTGCAACAACTGGAGGGCTTTGAGTTTGTGCCTTATAGATTGTAAGCTCTTTGTACAAGATGTTTTCTCTGGTGTGCAGAAAACTCATGGTCATTGTATATGCTTATATTGCAGTCAACTGATTCAGCTCTGCTACATCTACATAATTGATGATACAATATTCCTTAGCTATGGAAATGCTTTGCTTCGGGTAACATAGAGTTAAACCTGGGATCCCATTAACTCCCTTTTATAACACGTGTGCACACACATCTGCCGGCTGCTCGCACTCTTCTGCTTTTTGTATGTTACATTTTCTTTAGGGGCAAAAAAAAAAAAAACACACACACAAGATGAACATCTGAAAAGAAGCCACCAAGATGATCCCATTATGACAGATCGCCTGGAAGGTGGTGAGCCTTTTATTTAGGGAAGGAATGAATAGGATATGGCAGCTCGCTGCCTGTCACTTCAATTGCTTCTGCCAAAGACAAAGATACAAGGAACAGAGAAGAAATGTTGAAGACCCTCTGGCTTTGTGAGGGGAAAGGACAAGATGAAGACACGTCAAGATAACCAATTTCACATACAGGATAGAAGTTTTTGATCACCAGATAGAGGAAAACATCCCCCCTGGGCTCAGTAGTACCCCAAGAAACGCAAGTTTTCTGTCATCTTACATTGACCTGCACCCTGGGCTACTTCTTAAAATACTGTTTTCATCTGATCTTCTAACACTTTGGCAAACAGTCATGAACTGGCATAAATGATTAGCCCAGAGCGTGGTAAATACTGAGTCCACTGGAGAGCCAGGCAAATCCTAACATTGTGACCCGACAACATGGCGGCCGCATTATCTGGGTTATACTGTGTGTATAGGGAGGCTGGAGAAATATATTACTTATAGGCTGCAATCTATGGATAACAGCTGTTCTATCTATTATCTATCTATCTATGTATTATCTATCTCCTATCTATTATCTATCTATCTTCTATCTATCTATCTCTTTATTATCTATCTATGTATCAATCTAGAGAGTTTGTATCTTGGAGCAGCACTACCAGATAACGTGATGTGGGTGTCAGCGGGCAGCCGAGACCAAGGCTTCCAACTTGAGTATACGTAGAAATTCCCACAGCACTCCAGGTTGGCAAAAGCAAACGTGATTTATTGCATAGTGAAACAGCACAAAGTAGTCAGAAGCGACGTTTCAACGACCTCCGTCGTCTTTTTCAAGCGTGTATGTATCAATCTATCTATCTATTATCAATCTATCTATCTATCTCTTTATTATCTATCTATGTATCAATCTATCTATCTATTATCAATCTATCTATCTATCTCTTTATTATCTATCTATGTATCAATCTATCTATCTGTTTCCTATCTATCTATCTATCTCCTATCTATTTCCTATCTATCTACTATCTATCTATCTATCTATCTATCTCCTATCTATCTATCTATCTCCTATCTATCTATCTATCTATCTATCTATCTATCTCACTCACTATCTTCTATCTATCTATCTATCTATCTCCTATCTATCTATCTCACTCACTATCTCCTATCTATCTATCTATCTATCTATCTGACTGGCTGACTAACTAACTAACTAACTAACTATCTCCTATCTATCTATGCAATTTTAGGCTATGTTCACACTGCGTATATGTCCGGCCGCATATTTTCGCGGCCGGACATATACGCGGTAAACTCCGGCCGGGGATTTCCGCTACTTGCGGCCGGCTATGTACGGAGCGCGAACTTACGCCCGAAGTCTACTTACGCTTTCCGAGCGCCTTACTTAGCTATCTGACAGCGGTCTTTTACTTGGAAATCTTCGCCTAGCCCCGGACACCCCACAGAACCTTTTGGATCAGCAAAAAAGCTGCAAAAATAAAGAAATCACCACTACGTACGGGACCGCATGTAACGCTACGGGCGTAAGTTACGGCATTTTCGTCCTCAAACAATGGTCTGGTTAATTTTTTACGGCGCCGCGTACGATCCTCGCGCAAGTTCTTACGTAGTGTGAACTGTGCCGCCATACATCGTATACTTCCCATTGTATGTAAACTACGTAAGTCTCCGGCTGCTTATTCACCGAACGTGCTACGTCCGGAGACGTACGTAGTGTGAACATAGCCTTAAAGAGGATGTACCACCAGGTACATCCTCTTTAATCTGAACCCACGGATCGAACGGCGCCATCACAGGGAAGCCGGTTTTTGGGACCGCAGCCCGGTTCCCGTGCACGGCACTGTTCTATGCACCATTCATTCTAATGGAGCCGCGTCATACAGGGGAGGGAACTCCCTCCCACTGGGGGCGGCCCGGCCTACCTCCAGTGCTTAAGCACCGGCAGGTTTTGGTGCATAGAACGGCGCCTTGCACGTTTGATCCGTCGGTTCAGATTAAAGAGGATGTACCTGGTGGTACACCCTCTTTAAATATCTATGTTAAAGTGAATGTACCACTAGATAGATAGCGCAGTGTGACCTAATCAGCACAGATGTATCCCTTCTTTTAATCACTGTTGACCAATGAGAGTGTACCACATAGTATATAGGATTGCAACATGTATCACTTGTTCACGCTTAAAAATGGCAATGTGATATTGCCGAAACATTGCGCTTATGGATTGCTGTACCATGCACTTTGTTTGAATAAATTCCTACCGTTTTTTTTACCACAAGACTGGTGTGCCGTGGAATTTACTGTACTATATATTGAAGTCTGAGGTCAAGACTATCTGCTGGCACCCACCTACCTTCCCACTATCCAGTGCTGCTTGATTTTTTCTTTTTTTATAGATAGATAGATAGATAGATAGATAGATAGATGGATGAATAGATTGCTGCTTTCTGCTGTAGACACAAAAATCTGTGTGTGAGCTTTTCTCTCCGTCTCCTCCTTCTCCCCGCTCCCTTCTGAGCTCCCAGCATAACAAAGTTGCAGACAAGGACTTGTTTACATCAGCTGTCTCAGAAGGGAGGGGGGAGGAGGGGAAGACCGAGAGAAAGGTTCAGACACAGATTTTTGTGTCTTTAGCTAAAAGCAGCAGCTCAGAGCTGGAAGATGGAGATTGAATAGATAATAACAAGTATGGAAGTAACTGTTAGTCTCATCATGGGCAGCAACATATCAAAAGTTATGTTTGAGTGGAATATCCTGTGGGTGGTGAGAATAGGGAAGTGTGTGCAGGTAAATTGCGGTACATGACGGTTGGAAAAGTAGCGCTGAGTAGCTTGAACCTAAAAGAATTGGCAAATGGCAAACAGAATTTAAAAAATAAATAAATAAATATATCTTAATGGATTTTTATGCGATTAAAAGAACATGGCTGCTTTACTTCATAAACAGCGCCTCTCTAGCTTACAGGTGGAGTGTAGTATTGCAGCTCAACCTCAATTATTTCAACGGAGCTAAACTGCAATACCAGAGACGGCTGGACAGGTGTGTTGCTGTTGCTGGGGAAAGCAGCCATGTTTTTTTTTTTTTAATCCTATACAAAGTCACTCTGCGTTAAGTATACATTGTAGGTTGAAAGGTAAAAAAAAAATAAAAAAAAAAAAGGTTAAAAAAAATTCCATTGCAAACAAAAGAAAAGAAAGATACAGTTTAGAAAACCCAATTAAAATCTATACGGAGGTCAGGGATGAGGAAATTAGAGCGTCTCGGGTTCACTCCCACAGCTTGGTAATTGCTCTTATTATTTACAACCTGCTTTAGGTAAATTGTAGGCATTTTTTTTAGTACATAAAGGTCACATCGAGCACAGATGACAAGTACATTGCAGGAACATTCATGTTACATTTTCTGAAGCACTGACTATGAAAATGCTCCACAATATATAGAATATTCTTATTGAAATTTATGAAAAATTACCATTCCTCCCCAACTCGGCTGCCTTATAAATATCTGACAGATTATAGTCGGGGTATAATGCTGCGGTTCATTATAGCGGCACTAAAGTGTTTGGCTTTTTTATTTTTAGATATTTTATGTATTGTTGCACATCTACTTTTTTGTTTTCTATTCAATGTTAAGACCTTCTCGAAATATATCAGTCGGTCCAATGTCTGGAGGATTCCAGTGATCCAGTGGCATAGCTACAATAGAGGCAGGGTTGGCCGTTGCTATGGGGCCCGCGTAGGAGGGGGCCCGCTAGGGGGAAAAGGTAATAGCGTGTGTCCTTCTGCTTATGTACTGCAGTGACCCAATGTTTACTTACATGCTGCAACACAAAAAAGGGTTAACAAGCAGAAGACAGAGATCTCTGCTTCACTGCACTGATAACCTCTGACCTCTGTGTGTGTGTGTGTGTGTATATATATATATATATATATATATATATATATATATATATATATATATATATATATATGCAGTGCTTTGTGTTGTGCGTAGAGGAAGGGGGCCCCTTAAATATTTTCGCTATGGGGCTCCGGGAATCCTAGCTACGCCCCTGCCGTGATCGGCCTGTTGACCGTACATTTCCTCTCTAGCACACTTATAAATGGCTACCTATAATGCCCCTTTAACACAAAGGAAATTGGCAACATTTTTAGCACAGAATCTGTTTCGATTTCACTCTATAATCCTTGTTAAGTCTGCTTTAAGAAAGCCCATACCGTTATCTTTAAAGGGGTATTCTGGAAAAAAAAATTTCTTCTTTCACATCAACAGGTGTCAAAAAGTTATCTATATTTGTACATTACTTTTATTTAAAAATCTCAATTCTTCCAGTACTTGTCAGCTGCTGTATGTCCTGCAGGAAGTGGTGTATTCTTTCCAGTCTGACACAATGCTCTCTACTGTCACCTCTGTCCATGTCAGGAACTGTCCAGCGAAGTAGCAAATCCCCATAGAAAACCTTTCCTGCTCTGGACCGTTCCTGCCATGGACAGAGGTGGCAGCAGAGAGCACTGTGTCAGACTGGAAAGAAAACACCACTTCCTTCAGGACATACAGCAGTTGATAAGTAGTGGAAGACTGGAGATTTTTAAATAGAAGTGAAAAACAAATCTGTCTAACCTTTGTTGATTTGAAAGAAAAGTATTTTCTGTACCACTTTAAGGCTGCTTTCACACTACGTATATTTCAGTCAGTATTGTGGTCCTCATATTGCAACCAAAACCAGGAGTGGATTAAAAACACAGAAAGGATCTGTTCACACAATGGTGAAATTGAGTGGATGGCCGCCATATAACAGTAAATAACGTCCATTATTTCAATAAAACAGCCGTTGTTCTAAAATAACAGCAAATATTTGCCATTAAATGGCGGCCATCCACTCAATTTCAACAGATCCTTTCTGTGTTTTTAATCCACTCCTGGTTTTGGTTGCAATACTGACTGAAATATACTGACTGAAATATACGTAGTGTGAACGCAGCCTAAGACCTCTAAAAATTTTAGCTGATCCAATGTCTAGAAAATTGCAGTGATTGACCATGCATTTTCTGTGTAGCATGCATGGCTAACACCCCTTTAACATAACTGAAATCTGCAATGTTTTCAGCGCAGAATCTGTATCTATTTCAATCCAAAATCCTTGTAAAGTCTGCTCTAAGAAAGCCCATACAGGAAAAAAAAAATGTCCACTAGGTGTCTCACTTCCCTGCAAGCTGCTGCCCACTGCCTGTTGTTAGAGGAATTCTGTCTCTGAACACAGAAAGAGAAGATGAGGTCTAGATAGTGTTATACAGGGGAGAAAGTCTGGTCTGTGTGTCATGAATGCCAGTCTCCTCCAGAGGATCCACAAGGTAAATCAAGGCTTTCCTCTCTTCTCCTATCACCTATAAAGTTATGGCAGCTGTCCCCTTAGCTGTGCACCATGGAGGTGGCTCTCAGAGGCTCAGCAGCAGCATCACCACTAAATTTCATCCATTTAGCCAGTAGAATCAATTCCCTAAGGATAGGGGATGAGCCATATGAAGTCTTATTTTTTGCATGACCAATTGTACTTTGTAGGGATATACTTCACGTTGTCATTAAATATACAGTGACCCCTCAAACATCCTATATTAATAGGTTTTGGAACGTGTATTGTAGATAGATAGATAGATAGATAAATCGAAGATAGATAGATAGATAGATAGATAGATAGATAGTACTTGTGGGGCATGGTCACATGCTCCTCCTTGTCAGCCATCTCATGGACAGAAACACCACAGAGCAGTGATGTACAGCCTGAATGGGGGGGGGGGGGGGGGGGGGGGATTTTAGCCCTATGAGGTACACAGGGAGCTGCTGTGAGAACACCTTCTAATACTGTACACCGAACAATTTTACTACAAAGTGGCCAAAAAGTCCCAAACATACACTGTTGACATCACCAGGATGAGTATGTCTGTCCTGTGTCAGCAACATGTTAAGAACACAGCCAATTTAGCCTTTTATTTATTTTTTTTTTTTTTTCTTTACAAGTTGATGACTAGAACATTAGCCTAATTGTATAGTTTTTGTTATGCTTTTCTACTTGCTTCTGCAAATTTGGTTCTGGTGGTGGAAAGGTGGGGGTTGTCCTTTTTACACAATTCACTGTTCAGAAAACTGAACATGATGTCTTTGTTTCATATGTCAGTATGATTGCAGTGATATGTAGAGTTAAGTGAGCACACTCATTCGAGTACAGTATACGCTCAAGTATTGGACAATTTGAAAGTGCTCGATACTTGAGCGAGTACTATGTGGGCGCTCGTTGCTGGCACAGGTGCATTGTGAGATCAGTTAAAATGTTCTGAATGGCACTCAAGGGGTTAGGTGGGGATGCAGTGCATCCTCACTTAACCCCTTGGGCTCCAAAATGTAAGCAGCTATCTGTACAGATGTTGCATACTGTACAGAGCAGAACACCTGTCAAAAAAAACAAAAGCAAAAAGGAGAGAAACCAAAACAAGGGCAATAGCAAAACGTTTATTTTGACAGGTGTTCTGCTCCTTTACAGTATGCAGCATCTGTACACATAGCTGCTTACAATCTGGCCCGCCTAAGATTAAGTGGATATGCTATGCATCCCTACTTAATCCCCTGCAGTTTTAAAAAAACACACTTTTTAGGTGCAGTTTTTGATCAGTTTCCGGTGTGATTGCTGCAAAGGCGCTTTTTAATGCCTGGAACAAACACAATACCATGTCACTTTATCTTAAGCCTGGCCTTAAAACTTGCATTTTTGCAGCTTCTTTTATTGAAATCAATGAGACATTAAAATTTGCTTTTTTGCAGCGGAAAAAAATAATAATTTGAGGTGGTTTTCGCAGCAATAGAGCTCACATAATCCCATTATTGTAGCTGCGATCATTTAGCTGCTTTAGCTGTTTTAATAAGGTTCACTTAAAAGGACAACCGTGGCCAAAACATATTTTTAATATGTTATTACTTATGGAAAGTTAGACAAATTTATAATGTATATTAATTATGGGAAATGCAGAGGAGAGGAGAAGGTAGTTGAGGCTGCTGGTTTTAGCTTTCTGTAAAACTGTATGTATATGTAAGGGAGGGCAGACCTGACTAGGTTGGTAGTAGGAAAGGTTACGATTTGGGAACGCGTAAAGGGGATGGGGCGCCTTCCCCCTCCGCATGCGTAAGGTTTAAGAGGGAAGGGGGTGTGCTGGGGTCGGGGGCCGGGCGAGGTAGTGAATGTGAGGAAAAAAGAGAGTGAGACCAATGGAAACCCCATAGAGAGATATATATGCAGTAATTAAAAAATAAATGGTAATGAGAGAATAGGTTGACCAGAGGCTGCCATACGGGGATGGATGACCTTTATACAAGGTTATTTTCGTGCCTGGGGGCGGCCTTGGTGTCGTCCTTACTAATCAATAGGTCCAGAGGGGCGTAACATCCCTGAGGGGGTCCTCCTGAGAAGGGGAAGCCAAGTAGGGGATTGAGCCCAAATGGGCCAGGATAATAATTAGAGGGTGTAACAGTGGAAAGGGGTTCAGTTGCCGAATGGTAGTTATAGGAGTGAGTCGACCTGTGCGCGCCCTCTGCCCCCCTTGCCACAGACATGACTCCCAAGGGTGGTTGGAAAATGTAAGAAATGGAGGGAGGTGGAGATACGGGACACCTTTGGAATATAGAAGGGCTAAATGCGGAGTGGGATGGTGCTCCGAGTAGTTGAGAGAGGTCAAAGGGTGTGGGGAGGGGAGGGATAAGTTTATAAGCCAATTAGTTAATAAGAGAGGGATGTGCCATGCCGACCCAGGTCCGCCCTTCTAGAAGGGAAGATTGTGAAATAGGGGGAAAAGTGAGGGAGTGGGTAGGGTATAATGGTAGCTTGTTTGGCTGTCTTATGGACTATGGGCGTAAAAGGGTTAAAGCCCTACCTTTTACAGGAAAGGGGAAAGAAAGATGTTATAGATAAACCCTGGAGGTATATTTTAAGTGTTTTGATATATATGTTAAGTCTAATAAAAATTATTTAAATATAAAAAATTATGGGAAATGCACACATTGTGCTATTTCCCTTAATTTAGTAGATCAGGGAGACTTCAAATTGCCTAAAAAACTGTGACGTCACGAATCAGTTGTAATTCCAATGGAGTCACCAGCAGGGGGAGTACTAAATATAGAAGTCTATGGCACTGTATTGTGCCTATAGAAGTGTATGTAAAGTATGTAATGTATGTATACTTTGCTTTATTGATTGAATACATTTATGGAATACTTTAGGGAGCAAGGACACTTATATGTGCATTTCCCATAATTAATGTACATTAGGAATTTGTCTAACTTTCCATAAGTAATAACATATTAAAAAATACTTTTGGCCAAACTTCTCCTTTAAGATTTGGCTTGGATGAAGTTTGCTTAGCTCTAATTGTGACCAATATCAATATTTCACTGGTAAGAAACCTGAACTTAAAGTGCCTGATGTAGCCTTCGGTATTCTGTGAATACTTATTGGATTGACGTGCAGCTACATATACAACAATGTGACTTTATCTGGTGCTGATCCTAAGTTACAGTCTGTAGGAGGGATATTCTGGGTAACTAAAAATTGTCTATTTTTTTACTATTTATAAACTATAATATGGAGTTCAGAGATGGGCATGCATTAGGCTCTAAGAGGGTTGTCCACTTTAAATGAGTCTTTTTTTAGCTAGGAAGGTTTTCTAATAATAAGCTGATCACAGGATATCCCCCTATTGGTCCCTCAATAGTGCCAACATAGGAAAATGCAAAGTACTACATGTTTCCATTTAAAGGAGATTTTTTTTATGGAACTTCTTCTCAATCATCTTGTGCCACAAAGTACCATAAATTTGTAATTTACTTCTGTTAAAAATCTCAAGTCTTCCAGTACTTATCAGCTGCTATATTTCCTGCAGGAAGTGGTGTTTTTTTTATAGTCTGACAGTGTACTCTCTGCTGCCACCTCTGTCCATGTCAGGAACTGTTCAGAACAGGAGAGGTTTTTTATGGGGATTTGCTACTGCTCTGGACCGTTCCAGGTGGCAGCAGACAGCACTGTGTCAGACTGGAAAGAGTACAACACTTCCTGCAGGACATATAGCAGCTGATAAGTGTTGGAAGACTTGAGTTTTTTTTTAAATAGAAGTAAACAAAAAGTTGATTGGAAAGAAAAACATTTTTTGCTGAACTGCCCCTTTAAATCAATAACGAATAATGTAGTTTATTGTTAGTATTGTTATATAATACCACTTTATGTCAAGCCAGTTGAGGGTCAGGTACGACAAGGTTTTTATGTTATATGGATTTATGTGTGTTTTTAATGCCATAGCACCTGCCTAAGCACAGTTATCTTAAAAAAAAAAAAAAAAAAAAAAAAAAAAACACCCAGTATTTCTCTTTATTGGATTAGAATCTGCTGCTTCATTTTACCTAAACTGTGAGTTGCCCTTTACTGCATTGTCCTAAGAAAAGAGAGAGACTGAGTGGTGTTCTGTCCTATTATTATTTCTACTGTCAAGACTTTGCTTGGGAACATCAGTTCCTTGAAGTAACCACAAGAGGGCCCCATAGCATCTATGGGAAGAGAGCACAACCAAGGGCTAGCAGTGGTATAACCATCTAAGATATTTAAGATACATAAAAAGTATGTGCCATACATGTCTGATAGGTGTGGGCTACACAGGCTCCTTCCTTTCAGGATATTCAGGCTCCCAATCTCCTCTGTCCAGCACTTCAGAGATGAGGAGACTATGCATGCCTGCAATGCCCTCTAGTGTAAAACTTGAGAACTGCACAAACACTTAACTCAAGCTATATGCATAGATAGCCATCTATGTACAGTATCTCATCAACCCATTTCTTGAGTGCTAAATAGGAAGCCTACTCTCATAATAGGACCCCCAAAGTGGCCCTATCAAAAGAAATGGCTCCCTATTTAGCATTATATATATATATATATATATATATATATATATATATATATATTATATATATATATATACACACACACATACATACACCAAAATTACGCTCAACAACAGCTTAAAAATGGACTTATAGCCTAAGGATGACCAAAGTGGGTAGATCTCTATGAATCTACCGTAGAATCATAATGAACCAACAATCTGTTCCATTGCATTATCAGTGATGGATCCATTTATCACTTTCATGATGATCCCTAAAGACAGATTTAATTTTTAGGAAAGATTGATAGAAGTCACCCTATTACCATTTTAATGCAGTCTGGGAATCGCTACTCGTAAGGCTGCCTTGTTTGGAGTTACACATTTGTGGTACTTTATCGCCATCTAGTGGTCAATAAAAAAATTGTTATCTAATTGAGAAATTCCGTACCATGTCATGTGATTGTTGTGGCTAGCAGGCCTAAATCATGCTAAAAATCTACACCTGCTTCAGGGGAGGCATTTTTTTCACCCGCCTCAGGTTGCCAAAAAAAACTATGTGCTGAGTAAATCCTATGCAGCGCGCAGTATACCTGGGGGAGTGAAATTTATTAGATTGATACATTTCCTCATACTACTCTGTAGATGCAAATGTAGAGAATTAAATCAGATCATAATATGCTGTGTGATGTGTAAGATAAATCACCATGTCTTCTCCAACCTGGAGGATGTCACCCCTTTAACCAGAAAAAGGGGCACAATGTAGGGAACTGGGGCTTTCCCTATGACATGTCTAAGTGGCAGGTAAGGACTACACTGTGCAGAAGGACTATAAAAAGCATCTGGTATACTCACGATTTACTCTACAATGTTCGGCTGGCAGCAGCAGAAAAAAGATCTTAGTCTAAAAAAAAATTCGCGGGCGGCATTGGTGCTCAGATGAGCACAGACTTAAGTCCGCCATATTGTACATAACACCTTTCATCTTATATGTAACAATATAGAGCTATACACAATTGGGGTTATTCCAAGACTAAGGGTTAGCAACAATCCACAGAATAGGTGATGAGTATCGGGGGAGTCCAACCTCTGAGACCCCCACTGATCAGGAGAATGAGGTCCACAGTCCTCTGGAATGACAGTGTGCATGCATACTACAGCCAATCCTCGAGAACCTTCTAGTAACCCATTCCAGAAGGTTCTCTCTGCTCTAGCACTAATGTAAGGGGACGGCACCATGTGATGACTGATAGGTGTGGGGTCTTTCCTGCTAATAAAGAGCTGGGATAGAGGGATAGAGTATTGTATAGAGGATACATCAAGGCCATTGTGCTCCCCTCGCTATCTCCATACACATAGATACACACACACACACACACACACACACACACAAAACATATATACATAAAAACCCACCTATACAATGATAGAGAGTATACATATATATAATAGATATCTTCTTCATACCCCAGATGATAACGGTAGAACAGAACAAATAGCAGGAACAGCAGTCAGAGACAGTGACACAAACTTATTCAGCAGAGAAGATGGAGACAAGAGAAATATGCAGAAGACAGACATACTTTCAATTCAACTCCTACTCAAACTCTGCAGAGTTCTGAGCTCTGTAGGGGCCTGTACCCTATGTGATTGTTACCCCCCTGACAGATCTGTATAACCAATCCCTGCTAACAGGAGATGTCCCCGATGATTGGAGAACTGCCAATGTTATACCAATCCACAAGAAGGGGAGTAGAGAAGAGCCCAGTAACTACAGGCCAGTGAGCTTAACATTTGTAGTAGTGAAAATGATGGAAATGATGGATCATTTTGAATTCGAACGATAATCGTACGTGTAAAAGCAGCAAACGATCAAACGACGAACGAGAAATCGTTCATTTTGATCTTTCAACATGTTATCAAATTGTCGTTCGTAAAAAAATTCGCCGATCGTTCTGTGTAAACAGTCGTCGCGCGATAGTCCGGCCCCCCGCTCATCCGCAGCCCCTGCGCCGGCTCGATCGCCACCCCTGCTCTGATCGCCACAACCCCTCCCCCCCCCAGGGGTGTGTGTTCAGCCTGGACCAATCAGGAAGTGAGAATCACAGAGCTGTGCAGGAGGACAGTGACAGAAACTTCTCTATACAGCAGTGTGAATGGCTGAGTGTGAGTGCAGGCACATTATAGCAGCAGTGTGTATATCTGAGTGTGAGTGCAGGCACATAGCAGAAAAGGACTGACAGAGACGGCAGGGAGTATGAGGGAATGAGCAGGGCAGATGTGGGCACATACATGCAGCACTCTTTGTCCAGGGAGAGAGGAGTTATAGCTATAAATAGATCACCTCCACAGTCTTGTCCCCTGATGTAAGCCCCAGGGAGACTTCCGGGGTCAGAGTACAGTGCTGTAGACCCTGCTATGCAGACCATGCCCCTCCCCCACTCCAACTCCTACCCAGTACAGGGAGCTCTTAAACCAAGTTAAAACTTTGAATGACTGTGAGCTCTTTGTGCAAAACGCTCTTAATCCAAGTTACTCTTAAACCAAGGTACCACTGTATTTCTATGCACAGCTGTAGTCAATGGGGGAGATTTATCAAAGGGTGTAAAATTTAGACTGGTGCAAACTACCCACAGCAACCAATCACAGCTCAGCTTTAGGCAGTGCTGAAAGGAAAGCTGAGCTGTGATTGGTTGCTGTGGGCAGTTTGCACCAGTCTAAATTTTACACCCTTTGATAAATCTCCCCCAATGGGTTCACTGTTTTGTACCATGTGTTTTGTGCAGACCTATTACAGGTACTCTTTCCTTCTAACCTATCTTATCAAGCATTTCTCTTGCACACACTCATCCACAACACTCACAGGCACGTATACAAAACCCCTGTAGGAGGAGTTTGCACTGGTGAGTCAGTTAGTTCTACTAAGGTTTTCAGTAAGTGAGGGCACACAAAAAAAAATACAAAGGTCCTACTGTGCAGTGCAGGTAACTAGGAAGACTCGGAAACCTAGCTACACCCAGCTAACCATGACTGGGGCTCGTACTACCCTACTGGGACAGGTTCTACGCTACCAGAGGGCAGAAGGTGGTCAGACACGGTCTAAACGTGAGTACGAGTAACACTTTACAAAGATATCTACTAAAGGTTCAGGCAGAGTACAAGGCTACACTGGGTTAGGGCTCCTCTGGCAAACACCTCTACTCTACTCTACTCTCCACAAGCACTACTGCAACTACCTTTTCTACTTCTCTCAAGCACCTCCCTCAAGCACTAAGGTAAAGCATTAAAGTATGTGTCAAGACTTATTACTTGTGAAACTGTGTACTGTTACTCTGAAAAGCTTTCCAGTAAAGTTGTTATATTTTTATACTAACACACAGGACTCTGCTCATATTCTGTTTGCACTGGCACCTATACACACACCACCGCACACGTTGGCAACCCGGCAGATTACCAACCATTTAGGGACACAAACCGGCACAACATCACACCTTTGTGCTGGACAAGTACTGGCGTCACAAGCTCTCTCAACTACTGGCCGAGTACCACAGACTGCAAACACAATAAGACACATCCTCCACAGACCACATCCTCAATAAGCCACTCCCCTCATTACTAAAGGTTAAGTTGTTCCTGAAATTTTTTTTCTAAATGTTAGCAACTATGCATGAGCTACTAACATACCAATTCTATACCCACTACATAAAGCTTGTGCCACTAACATACCCACTACATAACGCATATGCCACCAACATACCCCACTCTATGCTGCATGTGTCAGTAACATACCCACTACATACTGCACTGCCCACTGTTAAGCCCTGTCCATTTAGACCTATTAAAAAATCCTCCTGTTCATTTCCCTCCTGAGATAGTGGGGCCTGTTGGACACAGGTAGAAAGAATATCAGAGGCTGCATACATTGTGAGCATACCTCCTAACATTTGCTGGGAGGAAAGAGGGACAGTCACAGCAATGCACCACGCCCCCTATAGCCACTCGCTCCACATAAACACGCCCCATAGCCACACCCTCATATCCACATCACCTTTTACCATTATATAAAAAACAAATATTATTACCACATAGTGATTTATACCCCCATACCATTACTACATAACATCCATTATACAAATACCAGTATCTCCACTACACTGACCCATATAGAGCACGCAGGTTCTTTACACCATATACGTGATTACAGTACAGCTACATTCAGTGACTCACGGAGGGCGTCTTCTCTGATCGGAATTGCTCACTTTTTCTTTACTTCTTCATCTGGTAGAGTGCATCATGAAAACCACTCCTGCCAATGCCTCGTCCCTGAAGAATCTGCCAGACAAATATTTTAGGCTTTTTGCTTTTGCACCATCCTCACCATCTATACAAATTCCCCATCTATATTGCTCCGTACTGTAACAGCGCTCACTGTATGCCACCCTGTAGGGTTTAGGCCTAGTGTGGAACCTCAAATAGTACTTAGGCCCCTCTTTGCCCTCATATAGTAGATAAGCCACCTCTGTGCCCTCTTATAGTAGTAAGACCCCTCTGTTTTCCCCATATAGTAGCTAAAACTCTGTCCCCTGGTAGTAGCACCCCCCCCCCCATGTAGCCATTGCCTCCTGTCCTGGTAGTACGTCCCCCCTCCCATGTAGCCATCATGCCCTGGCATGAAGCCCCCCCCATAGTAGTCACTGTACCCTGGCAGTAAGGCCCCCTGGAGAACCTTCATCCAGTCCTGTATACAATGGATCAGTATGGAGAAACTATATCCAGTCCTGTATACAGTGTATCAGTATAGAGAAACTATATCCAATCCTGTATACAATGTATCAGTATAGAGAACATATATCCAGTTCTGTATACAATGTATCAGTATAAAGAACCTATATGCAGTCCTGTATACAATGTATCAGTATAGAGAACCTATATCCAAACCTGTGCTGTACAGTCTTAGCTGTATACAGTGTACCAGTAAATATAACATGTAACAGGCAGCAGCTGCAGCTCAAAGAGCATTGTCTGTATCAAGCTCGCAGTCCTCCAGCTGTTAAATAACTATTATTCCCATCATGCCTGGACAGACAAAGCTTTAGATATCCAGGCCTGATAGGAGTTGTAGTTTTGCAACATCTCGAGGGCTACAGTTGGGGTTGTAGGTTGGGGTTGTGGAACAGTATGCAGCTGTCAGGACAGGCTGGGGGTTGTAGTTGTGGAGCAGTATGCAGCTTTCAGGACATGCTTGGGGTTGTAGTTGTGGAGAAGTATGCAGCTGTCAGGACATGCTGGGGGTTGTAGTTGTGGAGCAGTATGCAGCTGCCATTGTCCCCTGGTATTATACCCCCCTCAGGTAACCATTGCCCCCCAGTAGTAAGACCCCCCTCAGGTAGCCATTGCCCCCTGGTAGTAAGCCCCGTAGGACATGTGGACAATGCCCCCTGTACAGTAAAAAAAAAAAAAAAAAAAGCGCCATTAACTCACCTCTGCATCTGGTCTCTTTTGTCCTCCAGCGTCTCCTCTCCCTGCTCTGTGTACATGAGTGACGTCACCCATGTGCTAGAGCCATGGGGGAGAGAGCGGCCTCTTGTGGCCGGAGGCAGAATGACGCCTTCAGCCACAAGTGGTTTAGCAGAGCAGGAAACCGATGTCTCCTGCTCTGCTAGTGTAACTGAGGCCGGGGGGCGGCGGGACACATGGGAGCCGGATCCGGGACAGTTGGGAGGTATGAGTGTGAGGGATAGCTCTTCCCCTACAGGGCCCTGTCTGCATTACACAGCTTTCCAGCCTGTGCAGTGCAGGAAGCATTGTGCAAGAGAAGTGGAGACTGGCCCACATAGCACAGCAGCCACTATGGCATTTGCCCAGGCCAGTCCTAGCTATCATTATGTGGACACTGATGAAGTTATTATGGGAATATTAGTCCTTATGGGGGCTGCTGGGACTTATATGTGTTCACTGGTGACGTCATTGTGAGCCCTCTGAAAATTGAATCCAGCCCCATCGTTACACTGGTGATGTCATGGTGGGGTAACTCTAGCCATCTGTATGTGGGCACAGATGATGTCAATGTAGTATGCCGTTACAGGTGTGCCACTAAGTCTTATGCCATCTGTTGAAAGGTAACGTTGTCAGGTGTCACGCTCTGGGACACCCGTGCCTCTCTACTGTTGTGCTGTGATGACAGCGCTGGAGCATAGAGGTATAGAGCATCTTCTTGTGACCTCAGGCAGCTTACAGTTATTGATAGCATGAGGAGTCATCGGCTTTATGTGCGGCAAATCAGAATGGCCTATTTCAAGGCTTCTCAAACTTTGAGCAATCCATGTTGATACCTGGGCCTTATCAACAAACACATACTACAGAACAGCTCCAAATACTGCGAGGTAGTGCACATAATATTCCCTAGGAGCACCAAACTGGCACCACAGTACAGCAGTAAATACTTCTCTTCCAGTTATAAATAGTGATGAGCGAGTACTAAAATGCCTGGGTGCTCATTACTCGAGACGAATATCTCCCGATATTTGAGTGCTCGTTTCGAGTAACGAACGCCATTGAAGTTAATGGGAGACTCGAGCATTTTTGCAGGGGACCCAAGTTCGGTAGGGGGAAGGTCGTGTGAAAACCTGTCAACCTCAGAAAATGATAGAAACACAATAGAAATGGACAGGAAACAGCAGGGGCAGCATGTATGGATGCCTCTGAGGCTGCCTAATGGCACCATTATGCCTAAATCTGTGCAACAGCCTGGTTAAAACAGAGGTAGGCATATGGACCACCCAAAAACTTAGCCTGATACAGCATGGCAGTGAGAACACAGGGAACCATTAAAACAGAGGTAGCATATCATGAACCAGCCAAAAATTTCAGCCTGACACAGCATGGTGGTGAGGACAGAGTGAACAAGGTAGATGCGGTAGCCAGTCAGCCTTCTAAAAATTATACCACACCTAGCATGGCAGTGAGCTCACAGAGAACCATTAAAAGTGAGTGAGGAAGCAAGTGAGCCTCCCCAAAATTAGGCCAGACACAGCATGGCATTGAGCACACAGAAAACTCACGGGAGCAGCAGTAGCCAACATGAATGCCAGTGAAAGCCCAGCAGTAGTGAACATGGATGCCAGTTAAGGCCCATCAGTAGCCAACATGGAGGCAAGGGCAGACACAGCAGTGGTCAACATGGAGGCCAGTAAAGGCCCAGTAGTAGTCAACATGGATGCCAGTTAAGGCCCAGCAGTAGCCAACAAGTAGCCTTCTACCCCCAGCACCCTTTCGATTTGGGTTAACATTCTATTGAAGTTCCATGCAGGTGTACTACAAATCCCAGCAATACAGTGTAGTACCCACTAGTTTTGGCAGGGAGTCCTGGGGTCCGGGAAGATTGCCGTCCCTTCTCTCGACCCGCAACCTCTGTCCCTACCTGCTTGCCCCCCTAGGCTAAACCCTAGGGCAGCAACTGGGCGACAGTCCCTAGCCTAACTAGGGATACAGGGAGGTAACAGTACACACAGACAGGTATATACAAACAGGTCAGGCAGTCCGAGTCGGCAACAGGAGGTCACGTCAAAATCCAAATCAGCAAACAAAGGGTAAACAGAGTCCGGTCCAAGGTCAAGCACAAGAGGTAACGCAGTACAGAGGATGAGGCAGAGGCGAAGTCCAAGTCCAAGTCTAAATGTCCAAATAACAAGCAGAACAATACGATATGCTGGTGTAGCTGGAGACCAAACACTGGCAATTACAGGGAGTAATTCACCAGCTTAAATGCTGCCAGAGCTCCCGCCCCAGCCCCTGATAGGAGCAAGGAGTCTGACAGCAGCATGAGACACCAATGGCAGCCAGGGAGCCCTCCCCTGTACTCAGACAGGAGCAAGCCTCAGGAGAATGCAACACCTGAAGGCTTAACCCCACGAGCACTAGAGAGGAGTCAGGAGAAGTATGAAGCCGAGGGTTGGCTCCCTGGCAGCATAGTATGAAGTGTGTGAATCAGGTCAAAGGGATAGGGCATCGGCTGGTTCTTCCAGCCGATTTCACACACAGGGAACGAACTCTAACAGTTTAGGGGGGGCTGTACGGTACAATGTGGTAGCGGCTGGACCTAGACACACGCTGTGACACCCCCTTACAATGAGCAGTGAAGTTTTATGCAGGTGTACTACAAATCCCAGCAATCCAATGTAGTACAGCAGCACCACCAGCCCCCAAATAATAAAAAAAAAGAGTACACTGAGCACTTCTTAGGGGTCTTAAGGGTCTGTATGCAACACCTAATTTACCCTTTCTAATTTCCGATCACCACAGTGTGCTGGTCAAAGGGAATGTACCACCAGGCCCAGGCTAAAGCACTGGAGGCAGGCCAACCCACCCCCAGTGGGAAGAACCCCCTCTATGACTCAGCTCCATTATAATCAATGGAGCCGTATTATAGAGGGGCAGGGGATTCCTCCCACTGGGGGTGGTTTGGGCTGCCTCCAGTGCTTCAGCCTGGGCCTGGTGGTACATTCCCTTTAAATCGTGGTAGCAGCACTGCAATCCCAGCCAGCAGTCTGTAGTAATACTATTAAAAAACGATTTGAAGTATTGAAAAGGGCTGTTTGTTTGTATTGCTAGTATTCCCTGCTTACTGGAACACTAAATCCTACACTGACACTCTCCCTGACCAGCAGCAGCTCTGTCCCTGATCTCTCACAGCATGCGTCTGAAGCGAGTACTGCCGCCGCCGACATGTATGGGTCCCACGTGATCGCAGGATGTACCAAAGAGTCTCCTGCATGTTTATTGGCTGAGAAATAGCGCCCAAACTTATGGGACACGGATGATGAGATTTTCTTGAGTATCGGAAGATGCTTGTCCGAGTAACGAGTACCATCGAGTACCCTAATACTCGATTGAGTTCCAAGCTCGGATGAGCATGCTCGCTCATCACTAGTTATAAACCAAAATACTATGGCAATACTGCTCCACCTATGGTAAACTAACAATGCATGTGCAGAAATAAATACTGCTCCACCTGTAGTATACTAACATAGCAGTACAGAAATAAATACTGCTCCACCTGTAGTAAACCAACACCACAATGCAGAAATAAATACTTCTCTACCAGTTAAAAACCAGAATACTGTGACAATACTGCTTCACCTGTAGTAAACCAACACCAAGCTCAACACTGCCGTGCAGAAATAAATACTGCTCCACCTGTAGTAAACCAACAAAGCAGTGCAGAAATAAATATTGCTCCACCTGTAGTAAAGTAACATAACAGTACTGAAATACATATTGCTCCACCTGTAGTAAAGTAACATAGCAGTACTGTAATGCATACTACTCCACCTGTAGTAAAGTAACATAGCCATGCTGAAATACATACTGCTCCACCTGTAGCAAACTAGCATAGCAATACAGAAATACACATTGCTAGCCCTGTAGGAAACCAACACCACAGTGCAGCAGTTCCGTTCCCATCTCTAACCCTCTACCAATAAGACAATTTTAACCCTTCCCTACCCCCCCCCCCTCCCACACACACACACACACACACACACCTAATAGCAACAGTGACTTCCATGGCAGCTCCTGTCTCCTCTTCTTACCCATTTCTCCCAGCACCATACCAGTATGCCTATTCACAACACCCAAGACAAGGTTGTCTGCCTGGTAATACCAAGAAGCAGGGAGTCTCTTCTTGTCTTCAGCAGATCCTCTGTGCATTGCACCTTCTCCATTTTGTTATACTGACCCCTATGTAAAGGACCTGGGAGGTTATGATCATGTGACAATGATCATGATATCATGGCAGGTCCTTTACACACTATGGGGGAGATTTATCAAACATGGTTTAAAGTAAAACTGGCTCAGTTGCCCCTAACAATCAACCAAATTACATTTTTCATTCCACACAGACTCTTTGTAAAATGAAAGGTGGAATCCAGTGGTGTAGCTACCATAGAGGCAGGGTAGGCAGTTGCTATGGGGCCTGTGCAGGAGGGGGGCCTGGGGGAAAAGGTAAGAGCATGTGTCCTTCTGCTTAACCCCTTATGTACTGCAGTGTGTAAGTGATCCAGTGTTTGCTTACATGCTGCAACACAAAAAAAAGGGTTAACAAGCAGAAGACAAAGAGATCTCCTCTGATAACCTTTGACCTCTGTTCTCCATCCATGCCATAAAGTAGGAAAATGTGCAGAGGTCAGGGGTTATCAGTGTACCAGCAGTATAGCAAATATCTCCTTGTCTTTTGAACATTGGGTCACTTACTGCAGTACATAAGTGGTTAAACAGAAGGTAGTCTGCTCCTGCACCTATGTATTTAACTATAAGGCTCCTAATAGTCCCTTATAGGTAAAAACAGTGGACTGACAAGCAGCCATTGGCTCTCTGCTCTGCCTGTCACCTTAAAATGTTTTGCTATGGGGCCCTGTGAATCCTAGTTACGCCCCTGGTGGAATCTGATTGGTTGCTAGGGGCAATGTGCACAGTGACCCGGCGCCTCACAGTATGAGAAGCACTGCCCTGTTGAATTATAAGCATGTCATTAGACTTGCTCGTAGTTTAAGAGGTTGAAGGACCGGGATACTGGTGCCGGACACCCCTAAGGCCGGCCCCGCGGACTTTTCCTGGGATATACTGTTGTCACCCTCTGCAGTAATGATCCGACCGCTGCGCCAAAGATTGCGCTTTTGGCTTTTAGTCCGTGCCTGGTTTTGTTCTGTTCTTTGCTTATGTCTTCTGTGATCCGGTCCATGTTTTCTCAGTTCTCCCTGCACTTTCCTTGCTGTGGTGTATTCAGTAATTGACTCTGCTTTGTTCTGATTGACAGGTCTCTTCACCTCTGGCTTTCTGTGATTCTCTTGTGTGTTTCCCCTGCTCTACCTATCAGCTTGGAATCCAGGACTTCTGTTCTCTTATAGCTTGGTCTCTTCCTTCAGTCTGGGCTCTTGATGCAGTCTTGTACAGCTTGTCTGTCAGCTAGATCCAGCCTCTTGTCATATTGTCTGTATTCCTGGTTTCATGACCCCTTTACCTGTTTCTTGTGATTCTTGGTCTTTTGGTTCAGTGTTCCTCGCTTAGTCCTCATTGTTCCTTGCTCTGTCCTCAGTTTATCTTGTTACTGTCTCTGGCTTCTGTTTCACCATTAACCTTGTCTACTGTCTGTTATTGCACCTATTTCCTAGTGCCTTGTCCTAGTATCTCCTTACCGTGTGTATTAGTGATTCTTACCTTTGCATTTCATGACCTCGACCTTGCTTGTGGATTCTGACTTTGTACTTCTGCTGCCCATTTGTTGCCAACCTTGCCCGCTGACCATTCTTTTGCTGAGTTTCGTCCTGTCTTGTTTTGTGCTTGCACTTTTTTGAGTGCAGGGACCGATGCCCAGTTGCAGATGGTCATTTAGGAGCTGCACTGCAAGTAGGTAGGGACAGCGTGGGGGGGTGTTAGCCATAGGGCTGTATGGGGGTATATTACAGCAACTTATAGCCTGGAAGCTCTGGGGGGCTTGCTAAAATCATAAGGGTTATTGTCCTTTAGAGCAGAGTTCCTCACCTCCAGTCCGCAGGGGCCACCAACAGGTCATGTTTTGAGGATTTCCAAATGGTCCTTTTACAAGGAGCGATATATTGCCCAATCAAACGATTAACGATTTTGAAGTAACAATGTGTTTTTTATAGCGATCAGCGTTAAGTCGGAACGATAAATCGTTTGGAAAGCATTTTAAGATCGCTTAAAGGGGTAGTGCGGCGTTTTTCTTTTTCTGCTTAATAAACACACATTACAAAGTTAAATAAAGTATGCCTGCTGTGGTCTCCTGCATAGTACCCTGCAGAGAAGGAAGTATCTAAGAAGGTTAGGGAGAGAAGTAAGGAGATTTGGTGGTTTAGGTATATAATTTCCACTTGTTAGGTACATGCCACCATAGATAGATAATCTCATTAGGTAGAAATCCCAAGTAGGTAGATAACCCCAACTCAATTAGGTAAATGCCCTGACAGAACTCTACCAGTTGGTAGATGGTCCAGTTGCTGTGGCCCGGGGGGCATGAGATGGTAAAAGCAGGTGGGCTCTGCTGTTTTCCCTGAGGCACTTGTCATGGTGGCTAGGAGTGATGTTACCCACCCCAGACACACTGGCACTGGGATTTAAAAAGGGTTGCACAAGGTATGGGTGCAGGTGCAGTGAAGAAATAACTGGACAAAGCTAACCCCTCAAGATTACCTAAGGAAGTCATGCAGGTACCAGTAGGATACTTTGGGTTGGGCCCTTTGTTCTTTTGAGGATCAATCCCTTGACTTAACAGATTGGTCAGGATCCCAGGCATAGGCAAGATTGACCCAGGTGACAGTTACATCACCTTTGGGTTTAGTGGTGCATCTTTATAATGTGCTATGCTATTAGTGCAGGGTGTCATGGAATGTACATATTGTATGGGAGCTAAGTCCCCAGTTTCCTTTTCTTTTTTTTTTATTAACTTTTGCTTAAAAAAAATTCTTAAGGTCTTTATTAAAATGTTTTGCACATGCAGCCTCTATAATATGCTGTATAAGCTTTTTTTTTTCTGTGTCTAAAGACTGACTTGTTTATGCTCTCCCCACTCTTTTCATTCTGTGTGAGCTTTCCTAAAACTCTTCTCTCCCCCGTCCACTACCTAAACTCCTCCTTCTGTTATCTCTAACCAGAAACTCCAGAAGACTCTGATGAAGTTAGTTTAGATAAATAAATAGTTTAGATAAATGGTAGGGAATTCTTTATGAAGACTACTTAGAAAGTTGCTTCCTTTTGCATTCAGGAAATAAATCAACAATTTAGGGGGGGGGGGGAATAATAATAATAATAATAATGAAAAAAAGCAGTGTCTTCCCATAGGAAATAATGTAAATGTGATTAATTGGTTCCAGCAGCCACCAATAATTACCTACAATACTCATTTATTACTATTATTATTATTATTACTGATAAGTGCTCAGTATAATCACTACAGTACAGAACAGCACTATACTGTACAGGACATTTAACATAAGAAATGTTCATCAGAACCAGCAATTATCACCCATCCTTTACTGTATAGCGTCCCCCCCATCCAAGCACTGTAATGTATGGGAGATGGTGGTGCACTGCCTGTACTACTACTGCACTGTATATGCACTCCAGCAGTCTTGGGTTCACACTATGTATATTTGAGGCTGTATTTGGTCCTCATGTCAGGTCCTCATAGCAACCAAAACCAGGAGTGGATTGAAAACACAGATAGGATCTGTTCACATAATGTTGTAATTGAGTGGATGGCCGCCATATAACGGTAAACAACTTCCATTATTTCAATATAACAGCCCTTGTTTTAAAATAACATGACGGCCATCCACTCAATTACAACATTATGTGAACAGATCCTTTCTGTGTTTTCAATCCACTTCTTGTTTTGGTTGCTATACAGCCTCAAATATACAGCCTCAAATATACGTAGTGTGAACATATCATACAGCACTGTACTGTATGTGAAGCCTCACCACTGCTTAACTTGCCAGGTACAACCCACCATCCATGCTTGCAAAAACGTTCGAAAAGCGAGCAAAGTTCAAATTCCAAACACGACTTCTGGGTAAATTTTCGTTCGAACACCAAGCAGTTCGAGTCCCAAAGCGTTCAAAAACCAAGGTATTACTGTGTATATATATATATATATATATATATATATATATATATACACAAATGTGAATATGGTCTTTAACATCTTGGAAATGTGAAGACCCAATAAGCAAGGAAAACTTACTGTCTTGTTCATGTGACTCATCCACAACTGATGTATTGTTCTACTGAAAGTATCCTGCTACAGGATAAACAGCTGCAATGAGGGTGCTTAGATACTCTAAGCCCTACTGTCCAAACATCCATTAGAGGTCCGAAAATCACCATGAAAACACTAAAACCAGAGAAGTCTTTCAAGAATTGTACGGAATTCTGCAATGTCTACAAATATCCACTTGATGGCACTCCAGCTCCACATTACAACACATCCTCTAACTCATATGTAAAAAAAAAAAAAAAAAAATCAATTCTTTGTATTTTAATTATTTATTAAGAAAAATCTTTACATTACAACATAAACATTGACCTAGATTCATCAAAGAATAATAAATATTTAAGGCAGGCTATATTTATGTCTCTTGATAGCCTCTGAACATGGATCACTAAGGCCTTTCATAATATAACGACTACAAATAGCCTAGTTTATATTCTTTAATTTTTACAGTATGGCACAGAAATAACGTGCGGCATCATTTGTATTCATTATATGACTGTAGTGTGTCTTCATAGTAACAGATAAAAGGCAATGGTAAGCCGCAACCTAGGGGGAAGCAGCAGGCTGGCCAACTGCAAAGCTACAGGTATCCTACTTCTACTCAAGACTGATGTCTCCTTGAGTAAACATATTACACTATTTGTTTTCTTTTCCAGTATATGTAATACATTAATTCTTAAAGATCTCACTCACTAGGGTACACATGTGCTTAGCTCCGTTACATGGCTTTGTCCGTTACGTGGCTTCCTCCAGTACTGGCTTGGGACGTGCAGCCTACTTTGGCACTGCTCTGGAGCCTGTGACTCACTTAGACACTAACTGAGGCCTTACAGCCTGTACTGGCACTGCGCTGGGGTTTGCAGCATACGTTTTGGCATTTTTTGCTGCATTTTCCTTGCTGCACTAGGTCTTGCACCTCCTGGCCTCTTAACCCCTTCTTGACCAAAGGTCATTGATGCACGGATGTCCAGGTCACACTGAAGCAATCTAAGAGCCATAACACTTTTATTTTTCCACCTACAGGGCTGGTTGGGCCAGGATCTATAGTTTGTATTGCTATGATATTGGTGTAAAAAAACAATTTTTAACACTTAAAATTTTTTTGATTTAATTTAATAATTATACAAAATAAAATTATTTTATTTTATATCATTTTTAAAAAAATTCAGCGATTTCTGTGTTTTTTTCCTCTTTTCGTTTACACTATACCCCATCCAAGAACAATCTTTTTTTTTTTTTTTTACATTTGAACGTTATTGGGGGAGAACATAGTAACATAGTAACATAGTAACATAGTAAACAAGGTTGAAAGAAGACAAGAGTCCATCAGGTTCAACCTAGGGAAACCCTACTGTGTTGATCCAGGGAAGGCAAAAACCCCTATGAGGCAGACGACAATAGCCCCAACACAGGGAGAAAACTCCCCCCCGACTCCAATGGCAACCAGAATAATCCCTGGACCAACGTATCATCGGAAATCTAATGCCCATAACTTGTAATATTATATTGTTCAAGAAAAGCATCCAGGCCTCCCTAGAACTTATTTAATGAATCGGCCATGACATCATGTGGCAGAGAGTTCCACAGTCTTACCGCTCGTACAGTAAAGAACCCGCGTCGATGCTGATGATAAAATCTTCTTTCCTCTAGACGTAGAGGATGCCCCCTTATCATGGTTACAGACCTAGGAGTAAGGAGATCACTACAAAGATCTCTGTACTGTCCATTCATATATTTGTACATTGTGATCAGATCGCCCCTTAGACGTTTTTTTTCTAGCGTAAATAACTCCAAGCTTGATAACCTGTCCTGGTACTGTAACCCACCCATTCCCTTAATGACCTTTGTTGCCCTCCTCTGCACCCGCTCCAGTTCAGCTGTGTCCTTCTTATATACCGGTGCCCAAAACTGTACACAGTATTCCATGTGTGGTCTGACCAGTGATTTATAAAGAGGCAAAACTATGTTCTCATCTTAAGCATCTATACCTCTTTTGATGCATCCCATTATTTTATTAGCCTTGGCAGCTGCTGCCTGGCACTGATCACTAAAGTTGAGTTTACTGTCCACCAATACCCCCAGGTCCTTTTCGGAAGTAGTTTTACCCAGTGTTTTATTATTTAGCACATAACTGTACTTATTATTTCTATGGCCCAAGTGCATAACCTTACATTTATCCACATTAAACTTCATTTGCCATTTCACCGCCCAAGCCTCTAGCTTCTCCAAATCCCTCTGTAATATGATATTATCATCCTCTGTACTGATTACTTTACCCAGTTTAGTATCATCTGCAAAAATGGAGATTCTGCTCTGTAGCCCCACAACAAGATCATTAATAAAAAATATTAAAAAGAAGTGGACCCAGCACTGACCCCTGTGGTACCCCACTAGTAACTAAAACCCAATCTGAATATGTTCCATCAATGACCACCCTTTGTCTTCTGTCACACAACCAGTTACTTACCCATTTGCATACGTTTTCCCCGAGTCCCAGTATCCTCATTTTGTAGACCAACCTTTCATGCGGCACAGTATCAAATGCCTTTTAAAAGTCCAGATATACAACATCCACAGCCTGCCCCAGGTCCAATCTATAACTTACCTCTTCATAGAAGCCGATAAGATTAGTCTGACAGGATCGATCCCTCATAAATCTATGCTGGTGCTGTGTCATAAGATTTTTTTCATTAAGATACAGCAGTATGGCATCTCTTACAAACCCCTCAAATACTTTACCTACTATAGATGTTAGACTTACGGGCCTGTAGTTTCCAGGATCACTCTTTGACCCCTTCTTGAAGAAGAAGGTTTGAATATTTATTTTTTTATTATTATTATTATTATTATTATTATTATTATTATTATTATTATTATTATCATCATTATTTTTACACTTTATAATTCCCCCTAGAAGACTTATATACTAGATTACATATACTGCTCAATGTTTTACCATTGCATAGCATTGATAATTATTATCGAGGCTCTGCTCATAGAGTCTGCCTGAGGCAAACTTCATGAGAAGATTATGCCTGGCTCCTGGGGCACTAATATGTATGGGGCTTCTTACATTGAAGCTGTCCCGCACATATTAAAACCTTTTCATGTCAGGAATGTATATACTGTATATATCCTACTGCATAGGGCATCAGCAGTAGGAACATATATAGCCATATGGTTAGTGTGAAGACGTTGAAGGAACAGCTAACTGCGCTTAGAGAAGAGTTTCCAGAGTTGAGAGATTTTTATTCCATAGAAGTAACCAATGAAGGTTCCTATTTAAAGGGGTTGTTCACCAATAATGTCTTTCTTTCAAATCAACTGGTGCCAGAAAGTTATACAGATGTGTTAGTTATAGAGATGAGCGAACCTGTAGCATGCTCGAGTTGATCCGAACCCAAACTTTCGCCATTTGATTTGCGGTGGCTGCTGGACTTGCATAAAGCCCTAAGGCTGTGTGGAAAACATGGATATAGTCATTGGCTATACCCATGTTTTCCAGACAACCTTAGAGCTTTATCCAAGTTCTGCAGCCCCCGCTAATCAAATACCGAACGATCGGGTTCGGATCGACTCGAACCCGAACCCGGTTCGCTCATCTCTAGTTATTTACTTCTATTAAAAAATCTCAAGTCTTCCAGTACTTATCAGCTGCAGTATGTCCTGCAGGAAATGGTGTATTCTTTCTAGTCTGGAGAGCAGGAGAGGTTTTCTATGGGGATTTGCTACTGCTCTGGACAGTTCCTGACATGCACAGAGGTGGCAGCAGAGAACACTGTGTCAGACTGGAGAGAATACAATGATGTATTACTTATATTGTTCTGTGCAGCTGATTCAGAGATATCCTCTAAGTCTATAAGTATAGGATTTAGATGTGATGAATTTTTACTACCTGACCCTTTGGTTCTTGGAGAGATAATCTGGTGCCAGGGCAGTATGGCAGCTACATACTCCTCCCCTCCTGATTGAGAAAACATGTCTATGGGGAGGCTGTGTTTAAATTTGGAAAAAAAAATTTGAAAAAATAAATAAATAAGTGATCTTCTATCCCTGGTAATGGAGTCTGGTGACCCTGTAGGTCCTCTCCTCTTACCGAGTCTCCCGACTATTAAATCATGTAATCAGATAAACAAATTTCTTTCACAAAGCCGCATACTATACGTAAGAGATGCCACGTATGGACCGTCTATATCTCCAGAGTGCTCTTCATTCATTATTAAACATACACTTATACACAAGTCAAAACTAGGTCATTGCGGCCTTGTTGATAAATGTTTTAATCATGATCTGAGTATCTACGACAAGAATACTATATCACATCATAGTGATCCGGCGAGAAGCGTCGCCCTGATGAATGGAGTGTAATAGATATTCCCTGCAATGTTAATGAAAGCATTTCTCAACAAGACCTGACTGCACCAATTCTAATAAGCCTCAATAAATATAGGCCCAGAGCAAGGTGCCCGGCCTGTGGCTACTCTAAGGAGAGAGGTAGAGACAAGTGACTATGATATACATACAGGGCTGCAGAGATGATATTCATGGGATAGATGATAAATTCCTTTAGGAAGGAACAGACCACAGTCGCTGCTTCACTAAAGGAGCTTACAATGTCTGGCTCCTAGCAGGGTTTATGGACTTGTAGTACTCATATGTCAGAGACATGTCAAAAGTTTTGATCGATCCGATCATACCGATCTGGAGAATGGGTTAGGAGAAGACCGCACTCTCCTGACTCTGTCATGTGATCAGTCCTGATCGCCTATGCAATTGGATCAGCAATTTTTTACTTTTGAGTTGTTGATTTTTAATTGGGCTATTCACATGACCTGTAGATTATGAGTATGCAATCTGATCAGCTAAAAACAAAGGACATGTCCTGATGCGGACCTGTATTTTTTTGCATCTCTCTGCTGCCACCTCTGTCCGTGTCTGGAACTGTCCAGAGCAGAAGAGGTTTTCTATGGGGATTTGCTCCTGCTCTGGACAGTTCCTGACATGGACAGAGGTGGCAGCAGAGAGCACTGTGTCAGACTGGAAAGAATACACAACTTCCTGCAGAACATCCAGTAGCTGATATGTACTGGAAAACTTGAGGTTTTTTTTTTTTAAATAGAAGTAAATTACAAAGCAGTATAACTTTGTGACACCAGTTGATTAATAAATAAATAAATAAATAAATAAATAAATTCCTCCAGAGTACCCCTTTAATGTCCGCACAGCTCTGTGATTGATCTGATTGGATTGCATTTTAAGGGTGCCTTTACAAAGAGAAATTTATCTGACAGATTTTTTAAGCCAAAGCAAGGAACAGACTATAAATAGAGAACAGGTCATAAAAGAAAGACTAGGATTTATAATCTTCTCAAATTTCTGGCTTTGGCTTCAAAAATCTGTCAGATAAATCTGTCTGTGTAAATGGTATTTTTTTTTTTTTTTTTTTTTTTTTTTAGAAAGGCACAACACAGTAATCCAATGTAGGAAACATGTTTTTTTTTGTCCCCTGTATAAGACCTCAGCTAAGTTGATGTGTCTATTGACAAACTTGTTGCAACAGTGTTATGAATGAAGCTCTGGAATATAAATACAACACTGCACAGTGACCCCACCAGCAGAATAGTGAGTGCAGCTCTGGAGTATAATACAAGATATAACTCAGGATCAGTACAGGATCAGTAATGTAAGTACACAGTGACCCCACCAGCAGAATAGTGAGTGCAGCTCTGGAGTATAATACAAGATATAACTCAGGATCAGTACAGGATCAGTAATGTAAGTACACAGTGACCCCACCAGCAGAATAGTGAGTGCAGCTCTGGAGTATAATACAAGATATAACTCAGGATCAGTACAGGATCAGTAATGTAAGTACACAGTGACCCCACCAGCAGAATAGTGAGTGCAGCTCTGGAGTATAATGCAGCATGTAACTCAGGATCTGCACAAAATAAATAATACAATGTATTACAGAAATTTGTTAACTTTATGGGCTTTTCAATAGTTAAGCACCACCGACTTATTAGGCACTGTCTTTATCTAATGGCTGCATCGGGAAACATAACTTGGTACAGAAGTATTCATCGTAACCATTAAATTCAATGAGTTGCAATGTCCGTACATTTACCAGATCCCAGTCTACTGGAGCACTTTAAGGATATACCGGGCCAAGACATCTTGTAGATACTGCTTGATGCCATCATATAAACCTGAATCAGCCTCAAGATAATGTTTCCAATTGTAACCAGTGCTGTTGGACATTGTATTCACATGTATACAGGAGAGCGTTACCTACATTGTCCATTAGGTGGCGCTGAGGGATCAGTTTCCCTAAACAACTTAAGAGCAGGAAAAATGACTTCCTCTTGCAATTTTTCCACAGCTCTGGGGCTGTTCTGACTATGGACTTGCCAAGGTAATTATTCATCTCAAATTGTTTGCCGCCTCGTCTCCAGGGTTGATGTGTTTGCCTACCAGGTGAAGCAGAGAATACTGTGTTAGGGGAATTGGCTAAGAGACTGTCCCTGCTTGGGAAATCTCTCATGAGAAGAGGAGATGCATAGGACACTGTCTGCTTCAATGTTGCTATAGAAACCCAAAATTCAACTGCACAGTAAATGAACCCTCTGACTGCTGAAGTTTATAGGAGAAGTTGGCTGCTGTGCTATTCCTCCTGTTAGATGTATTGGCCGGGGTGATAGGTGGCTGCATTCTGGTCCAAGGCAAAGTTACATGGAAGAAAATAAGGATAAATAATAGAAATGAACCATATGTCTAATAGCTGAGATGGGAAAGATGGCCGTGGATTGTCCAATCACCTCCTGTACTCAGAGAAGAGGTTAAGGGCTGAGTTCACATGATGAGGTTGTAACACTGCAGTTTCCAATATGAATAAAGTTCCCCTATTACATTTCCACTCATTGTATATTTGCCTGGTTGAGTGCCTAGCTGTACAAATGAGTTAGCGCTGCCTCTTATCTGTATGGCATGTTGCGGTATCATGATCTTCCACCATCGCTATGTATTTGGTGCCAGTGACTGTAAATCTCTATATTATTGAAAGCTGCTGTTATTCTCCTGTGAACTTTGTATTCCAGAAATGTTCAAGTAACAGCGCCACCTAGTGGTTGCAGCGCTGATTGAGGAGCTCTGGCATCCGCATCATGCTCGTCCTGCACTAATTTTTGTACGCATTTTAAGAAGATAAAATGAAGGAAAACATATTAATGGTGAGTGCCCTCGGAAACTGTTTTTTTCTTTTTAGTTTCTACTTACTTTGGAGCGCCACCTAGTGGCCATTCTGGAAACTGCAATGATTTGTAATTTATTTCTATAAAAAAAAAAGTCTTCCCATACTTATTAGCTGCTTTATGTCCTGCAGGAAATATTGTTTTATTTTCAGTCTGATACAGTGCTCTCTGCTGACATCTCTGGCCGAGACAGGAACTGTCCAGAGCAGAAGAGGTTTTCTATGGGGATTTATAGAAAACTGAGACAAAGTTCCTGTCTCGGCCAGAGGTGTCAGCAGAGAGCACTGTGTCAGACTGAAAATAAAACAACACTTCCTGCAGGATATACAGCGGCTAATAAGTATGGGAAGACTTGAGATTTTTTAATAGAAGAAAATTACAAATCTGTATAACTTTCTGATATCAGTTGATTTGAACAAAAAAGATTTTTTGCTGGTCAACCCCTTTAAAGTTCCTATCTTCCTATAGTGTAGGGAATTCATTCGCTATGGAACTGCTGAAAATAAATGAAGGCAGCATCGCCAACTCCATAGAGATTGAATAGAGCCACACCTGTGCGTTCAGCTTCTGGAATTTCAGGATCCTTTTTTTTTTAAGATTGCAGAGGGACAACCACCTGCACTCTATGCATACTCTGGGCAGGGAATAATTTGGCAAGATGGGAATACACCTTTAAGTACTGTAAATCTAATCTGTGTCAATGGAACAGGTATGTGATTGTCTTTATTTAAAGGTGACCCATGCAAGAAAAGTATTACCCCACACTGGCAAGTTTGAAGGGGTCAATTGCAAGGGGGGAGTCTCTTCTATGAGCCAGAAATTAGATCCTGTTTTGGAGGACATGGCCCTTACATGTATTAAAAGGGGTTAAAATGGTTGTCTTCATAACCAAACCGGTTTAAAGGGGTACTCCGGCAAAAAATCTTTTTCTTTTAAATTAACTAGTTTCAGAAAGTTATATAGATTTGTAATTTACTTCTTTTTAAAAATCTCAAGTCTGCCCATACTTATCAGCTGCTGTATGTCCTGCAGGAAGTGGTGTTTTATTTTCAGTCTGACAAAGTGCTCTCTGCTGGCACCTCTGTCCGAGACAGGAACTGTCCAGAGCAGCAGCAAATCCTCATAGAGAACCATTCCTGCTCTGGACAGTTCATGGCATGGACAGAGATGGCAGCAGAGAGCTCTGTGTCAGATTGAAAATAAAACACCACTTCCTGCAGGACATACAGCACTTGGTAAGAATGGGAAGCCGAGATTTTTTAAATAGAAGTAAATTACAAATCTATATTATAGGGATGAGCGAACCAAACCGTTGCGAACCAGATTTGTTATTAACTTTGCAAAAAGTTTGTTACGAAGTTCGTTAAAATCGCAACAGCGTCGCAAAACTGTATTGTTTTCACAGAATGGAAGAGGATAAAAGAAATTATTACTCCTATCATCCCTTTTATCCTATTATTATGTGAATATTAAGGTGTGTGATGTCACTACAGGAACAGGAAGTGCCTGAGCGTCCATGCTCTTTCTCATTGTGTGTCTAGACTGCAGAGAGAGAGAGAGGAGCTCCGTGCTAGTTAGGGAGGGAAAGCACATAGATAGATAGGCAAACAAGTAGATAGCTACAGGGAGGTAGAGAGAGGCAGAGATAGGCAGAGATAGGAAGTAAAAAACTTGTGATATCCAGCCAGAGATAGGGAGATAAAAAAAAAGACAGAGAAAAGTGAGAAGAGTCAGAAACAGCTACCGTTCTGTGTTGCTGCTGTGGTGGGTGCCGTCAACCCCGTATAGCTGCAACCAAAAAAGTTTATTAAAAAAAAATAAATAAATAAAAAAAAAACCAAAAAACTAAAAAAAAAAAAAAAAAAAAGTTTGTTTGTTTGTGATACCCTGTACATCACTGCTTTGTTGGGTGCTGTCTACCCCGTATAGCTGCAACCCAAAAAGTTGTTAAAAAAAACCCTAAAAAACTTTAAAAAAAAAGGTGGTTTGTTTGTTAATTTGTGATAACCTGTATCCTCCACTTCCCCTGCCCAAAGCTCCCAAACGAGGTCGGCTGGATCATCCGACACCACCCTTACATGGGACGGTCAGCGAGAGTTCTCTGCCCCGTCCCCTGATATTACTATGCCACTCACCTCTGGGCACCTTCTGCCAGGGAACTGTTGGCAAATCTTGATCTGCCTTTGGATTCTCTACCACTTTTTAGTGATGATGATGATGATAAGGAGGTAGTAGTAGTTCCCCAAAGTCAGCAGGTGGAACGTGCTGAGAATGCAGAGGAGGTGTTGGCTGTAAGCCAGGGAGGGGCATCCAGTGCCACACCTGAGATCCTGTCCCAGCCACTGGAGGACAGTAGCAGTGGTGGTGATGATGATGTCGCTGATCGGACGTGGCGTCCCCAAGCACCGTTATCCTCAGCGTCATCAGGGGAGGAAATTGAGGTGCTACCGAGACAGCAACATCCCACTGGTGCAAGGAAGCGAGGCACAAGAGGGAGGGCTAGAAGACAACCTACCAGGCAGAGTCCATTACCTCCAAGCCTTGGTCCTGAGAGGGGACCCTCAGGCAGTGGTGGCAGTGAACAACCAGCAAGACCCCCCGTGGCTGGCAGCAAAGCACGGTCCTCTGTCGTCTAGCAGTTCTTTCTTTTTTTAATGAAAATTGGACACGTATTTTTGGATAATGGAACTGGGGTAAAGCCTTATTGAATCTGTGCCTTTTTAAATGTCCTTTCTTCACCTCATGGATTCTGTGGGTGAGGTTCTCTGTCTATTTTACCATATCCTGCTAGACTAGGTGTAATGTTAGAGGTTTTTTTTTTATGTTGACTGTCCTGTGCTGAACTTTACATCAACATGTTGTCATGTTTAATGAATGATTTTTTACAAACGTGCATATCCTTAGCTTCAAACTTCAGTTGTCTGTACTAGGTCCTTCTGGGTCCAAAAGAATACTACTCCTACTAATGCCCCCACCGTCAATTGTCTATTTAGAAACATACTGGGTGGAATCAAGAGCTGCAGAAGCTGCCATCTCAACTTGTCTGTTTTAACAATACTGGCCTGAGAGCCATCAACTGCTGCCTTCTTCTGCTCCTCAACTGGTTTGTTTTTAATAATACTGACATTGAATCAATCAACTGCTGCCTCCTCCTTCTCCTCAAGTAGCCTCTCCTCGATAATACTGGCCTGGAATCGATCAACTGCTGCCTCCTCCTCCTCAAGTAGCCTCTCCTCAATAATACTGGCCTGGAATCAATCAACTGCTGCCTCCTCCTCCTCAAGTAGCCTCTCCTCAATAATACTGGCCTGGAATCAATCAACTGCTGCCTCCTCCTGCTCTTCAAGTAGTCTGTTTTTATTTATACTGGCCTGGAATCGATTAACTGCTGCCTCATCCTCCTCAATTAGCCTTTCCTCCATAATACTGGCCTGGAATCGATCAACTGCTGCCTCCTCCTCCTCAAGTAGCCTCTCCACGATAATACTGGCCTTGAATCAATCAACTGCTGCCTCCTCCTGCTCTTCAAGTAGTCTGTTTTTAATTATACTGGCCTGGAATCGATCAACTGCTGCCTCATCCTCCTCAATTAGCCTCTCCTCCATAATACTGGCCTGGAATTGATCAACTGCTGCCTCCTCCTCCTTAAGTAGCCTCTCCTCGATAATACTGGCCTAGAATCAATCAACTGCTGCCTCCTCCTGCTCTTTAAGTAGTCTGCTTTTAATAATACTGGCCTGGAATCGATCCACTGCTGCCTCATCCTCCTCAATTAGCCTCTCCTCCATAATACTGGCCTGGAATCGATCAACTGCTGCCACCTCCTCCTCAAGTAGCCTCTCCTCGATAATACTGGCCTAGAATCAATCAACTGCTGCCTCCTCCTTTTCAAGTAGCCTCTCCTCAATAATACTGGCCTAGAATCGATCCACTGCTGCCTCATCCTCCTCAATTAGCCTCTCCTCCATAATACTGGCCTGGAATCGATCAACTGCTGCCTAGTCCTCCTCAAGTAGCCTCTCCTCGATAATACTGGCCTGGAATCGATCAACTGCTGCCTCCTCCTCCTCAAGTAGCCTCTCCTCAATAATACTGGCCTTGAATCGATCAACTGCTGCCTCCTCCTGCTCCTCAAGTAGTCTGTTTTTAATAATACTGGCCTAGAATCAATCAACTGCTCTGCTGGTAGAGAAAGTGGAGATTTGCCCTCAACTGGCAGAGTTTTCCTTGGCTCTGCTGTCCTGCCCAGCTAGTAGTGTGGTGTCAGAGAGGGTAATCTGCAGCGGGTAACATCGTAACACCGCAAAGAACGAGGCTCTCTTGCCACAGTGTTGAGATGCTGACTTTTGTGAAGATGAATTGTGCCTGAATTAATAATACTGGCCTGGAATCGATAAACTGCTGCCTCTTCCTCCTCCTCAAATAGCCTCTCCTCTATAATACTGGCCTGGAATCGATCAACTGCTGCCTCCTCCTCCTCAAGTAGCCTCTCCTCGATAATACTGGCCTGGAATCAATCAACTGCTGCCTTCTCCTGCTGCTGCTCAAATAGTCTGTTTTTAATTTTACTGGCCTGGAATCAATCAACTGCTGCCGCCTCCTCCTCTTCCTCAAGTAGCCTCTCCTCAATAATACTGGCCTGGAATCGATCAACTGCTGCCTCCTCCTTCTGCTCAAGTAGCCTCTCCTCCATATTACTGGCCTGGAATCGATCAATCAACTGCTTCCTCCTCCTCAAGTAGCCTCTCCTCAATAATACTGGCCTGGAATCGATCAACTGCTGCCTCCTTCTCCTCCTCAAGTAGCCTCTCTTTGATAATACTAGCCTGGAATCGATCAACTGCTGCCTCCTCCTCAAGTAGCCTCTCCTCAATAATACAGGACTGGAATCAATCAACTGCTGCCTCCTCCTGCTGATCAACTTGTCTCTTCTCAACAATACTGGCCTGGGTGCAATCAAGTGCTGCCGCATCCTCCTTGTAAGCGTTTTTTTTTCAATATTTTTTTGTCACTATTTTGGCACTTTTATTCACTATATTTTATTAACCCCTTAAGGTCAAAGCCTATTTTCGTTTTTGCGCCTTTGCTTATTCCATTTTAAGTTTAAAAGTCCATAGCGCTTGCATTTTTTAGCCTAGAGACGTATATGAGCACTTATTTTTTGCGAAACCAATTGTACTTTGCAATGACCGGCATTATTTTTCCATAACATATGCTGCGAAACCGGAAAAAAATCATTTGCGCTGTCAAATTGAAAAAAAAACGAATTTGTTTTGATTTCGGGGAGTTTTGCATTTACGCCGTCCGTCCTATGGTAAAACTGACTTGTTATGCATGTTCCTCAAGTCGTTACGATTAAAACGATATATAACATGTATAACTTATATTGTATCTGATGGCCTGTAAAAAATTCAAACCATTGTTAACAAATATACGTTCCTTAAAATCGCTCCATTCCCAGGCTTATAGCGCTTTTATCCTTTGGTCTATGGGGCTGTGTGAGGTGTCAGTTTTTGCGCCATGATGTGTTCTTTCTATCGGTACCTTGATTGCGCATATACGACTTTTTGATCGTTTTTTATTACATTTTTTCTGGATTTGATGCGACCAAAAATGCGCAATTTTGCACTTTGGAATTTTTTTGTGCTGACGCCGTTTACCGTGCGAGATCAGGAATGTGATTAATTAATAGTTTGGGCGATTACGCGCGCGGCGATACTAAATTTGTTTATTTATTTATTTATTTATTAATTTATATTTATAAAATGGGAAAAGGGGGGTGATTTGGATTTTTTTTAGGGGAGGGGATTTTTTATTAATAAAAACACTTTTTTACTTTTTTTTTTACATGGACTAGAAGCCCCCCTGGGGGGCTTGTATATACATAGCACTGATCTCTCATAGAGATCAATGCTGTGTATATACACAGCAAAGATCCATCAGATCCTGCTGCAGGCCATAGCAATCTATTGCCGAGCCGGGATCAGCGTCATTCCGACGCTGAGGCCTGGCACGGGCAGAAGAACGGATCTCCCCCCCGCGATCGCATCGCGGGGGGGAGATCCGACCCACTAGACACCAGGGATAGTGTGCATAAAGCACTTCAATGCAGCTGTCAGGTTTGACAGCTGCATTGAAGTGCTTAATTAGCCGGCGCGGCAACGGGACCCGTGCACGTGTCAGCTGGGATCATCGCCGTTCAGAGCGGGGTCCCGGCGGGACCCCGCTCTGAACACCCCCCGCGGCGCCATGACGTATCAGATACGTCATGGGTCGCTAAGGGGTTAATATTATTCCTATTATTATTATTTTAATTTTTTTTTCTCATTATTTTTGCACTCTTTTTCCCCCACTTTTTTCATTGTAATATCAACTGCAACTAAGCGAAACTATACCCTATTACACTCCCACTATTGTAGCTGCAATTATTCAGCCGTTAGAGCAAGGTTCGTTTTCGGTTCGGACCAATCCGAACTTCACGAAAGTTTGCCGTATCGAACCGAACTTTTCAAAAGTTCGCTCATCCCTACTATATTACTTTCTGAAACCAGTTGATTTGAAAGAAAAATATTTTAACCAGAGTACCTTTTTAATCTACATCTGGAAGACGTCTTCTACAGAAATAGCGGAAATTTGAAAAAAATTCCAGGAGAACAATTTGCTGAGAAAGGAGAACTGTACATTTAATGGCATTAAAAAAAAAAAAAAAAAAAGCAGAAACTAGTTATAATACTAGAGGTGACAAAAACACCTGTAAGTGTAAGCTTTTTCTGTAGTTTTATCATTTTTGGAGATTTGCCTTGTATCTGTGACTGTTCAGCCAATGGCCATTTACTAAAAATAAATATGAGACTCTTATATAGTAAAAAGACGGGGAGAGTGATTATCTTGTTCCTACAGGCAAAGGCTGGGTACAGGCCTAAATGATGTTCTTGGAAGTGACATTCAGTTGTGGCTCATTACTCACTGCTCCAGTGTGTAGAAGGAGATCCTCCAAAAGTAAAGCGACATTTTCCAAATTTTATGAAGTTTGATCCTTTTTATTAGTTAAAACAGAGGTTGTTTTTTTTTAATCTGCATAATTTTGTTAGATTAACCATTTAAAGTGGTCACTGGTTTTGTAAGGTAATGTGTGAACAGAAAGGAAAGAAGTAACAGCAGAGCAAGAAATCGGTTTACCCTGAGCACTGAGCTGCTGCTGTTGCTGAGATTAGAAGGGAAGCCCTGATTTACCTTTCAGGCCAAGAACTGATACTGCTTAAAGAGGAAGACAGGCGCAAGTGCACAAACTAGACTCGCTCGCTCTCTTTCACATAGCATAAGCTAATCCTTGCTTCTACTTTTTTGTTCCGCCTTGCTGTTTCTATTACTAGAGGCAAATTTTTCTAACAACGGGCAATAAACAGCAGATTGCAGGGAAGAAAGGCGCCCAGTGGCGCCAGATTTTAGAGCTTTTAAAAAAAAAATTGTATGTCTGCAGGATTTTGTTATATTTTCCCTTCAGAGTGGTAACTGGCTTTGCAAGTTGTGAAGAGCAAAGAAAGAAGCAACAGCAGGGCAAATAAGGGGTTACACTAAGCACCGAGCTGCTGTTGGTGACATGGGAGGGAAGCATTGATTTACCTTTCAGGCCAAGCTTTGATTCTACTAAAGCTCTTAGGCTGCAGATACAAAGTCCAGGCTCCCTCTCTCTCTTCTTCATATCAGAAGCTAAGCCGTGCTTTTACTTTTTTTTCTGTCTTGCTGTCTCTGGTACTGGAGACAGATTTTCCCTAACAACAGGCAATAAACATCAGATTGCAGAGAAGGAAGACACCTAGTAACTGAGAATTTAGAGCTTTCTTTCTATTTTTTTTTTTTTTTTGGAATTTTTTTAATCTGCACGATTTTGTTAGATTAACCCTTCAGAGTGGTCACTATCTTTACAAGATAATATGTGAACAGAAAAGAAAGAAGCAACAGCAAAGCAAATAAAGGGGTTACACTAAGCACTGAGCTTCTGCAGTTGCTGAGATGAGAGGGAACCCTTAATTTAACTTTCAGACCGAGCACTGATGCTGCTTAAAAAGGCAAACAGGCTCTTAGGGTACTATTACACAGAATGATAATTGGCCGATTTGGCGGAGTATCGCTCCGTGTAATAAATACAACGATCAGCAGATGACAACGATCATCGGCTGATCGTTGATATAGGATAGAACCTATATTTGTCAGGCGCCGACCGTGCACCGCTACATGTAATAGAGGTGCACGGCCAGCGACTGACGATATATGTTACCTATCCACGCTCCAGGGCTGCTCCTGCGGTCCGCTTCTCCCCGGGTCCCACACGCTCCAGCTTCAGAGCGGCCTGTCAGCTGACAGGCCACTCAGCCAATCACAGGCTGCTGCGGTCCCGGCCTGTGGTTTGCTGAGCGGCCTGTCAGCTGACGGGCCGCTCTGAAACTAGAGCGCGCGGGACCCGGGGAGAAGCGGAACGCAGGAGCAGCCCTGGAGCATGGACAGGTAATGTATATAGTTTAAGCAAGGGCTGCAAGGACACAGTAAACGAGCGCCAATCTAGCAGATCGGCGCTTGTTTACATGTATTATCGGGCCCCCATCAGCCCATGTAATACCACCCTTAGGCTATGTTCACACTACGTAAAAGTACGGCCGTTGTTGCCGATGGCAACAACAGCCGTACTTTTACCGCGGTGGAACAATGCCTGTTGTTCTATGGGATCCCGGCCGGAGCGTACACACATCGTACACGCTCCGGCCGGGATCCCATACACCGCCACAAACAACTGACATGTCAGTTTTCTGCGGCCGGAATTCAGTGAATTCCGGCCGCAGAAAGACCTGTCAGTTCACACAGTGAAGCGAGCGGCTCCGGAAGCTCTGATGCAGGCGCGCACTGATGCGCCCGCATCAGAGCTCTGCGGCCGAAAGGATCATCCAGAGATCGGCCGTTCTGTGACCTGGCCGGGGTCACGGAACGGCCGGTCTCTTACGTAGTGTGAACATAGCCTTAAGCTGCAGGTGCACAGTCCAGGCTCACTGTCTCCCTACTGCACATAGCAGTAACTAAGCCTCACCCCCACTTTCTTTCAGTCTCTGTTACTAGAGTCAGATTTTCCCTAACAACAGGCAATAAACAGGCAACATTTTAAACACAGAAAAAAAAGAAAAAAATGATCAGCTCTCCTAGAACACCATTCAACATTTTAAACAGTTGCTTCTATTTCACAGGAAAGGGTGATATCACTGGATATTAATGGTGGCCCATTGCTGGGACCCCCCACTGATCTGGGACCCCCCACTGCATCCTGGAATAGGTGGTGCCCATTTTATGTGCATGGCAGTGCTCCATGTGAACATTGTAAAGGCAGATTGCATTGGTAGATGCTGGATATTACACGCCTATGGCAAAGGGACTGAATGTAACTGCAGATTATTTGATGAAAAGTTGAGGTCGATACTTTTTCATATAAATATTTTTCGCTTTCACAAACCCCAGATCTGTCGGTTGAGCATGTTTATGTTTGGTTGCTATAATAGAACATAAGATCAGCTATATATCAGCTCCACTTTCTTGTAATTCTCCATTAATATACCTGTCAGGGCAAATCCTGACAATTAAGTTACATTGTTTGTGAAGCTGAAGGCTCTGTATGCGACGCCGCTGATGACTGACAGCAGAAAATGCAATTATTCACCAAAGTTCCATTCTTCCCCCTCTGTAATTTCAGATCCTATCATTAGGATTTGTTTCATGTGACACTAATGGGCTGTTTCCATTTCTCTAACTTGCATTAATGTTGCAGGCATTGTGTGCCATAGCATGTGGTATTTGTGTATTGTTGAGGCTTTAAAATAAATACTATATAGGAAGGATCAGGTACACCGCTACTTATCCCTGAATATGAATATCTACTAAACAAGATGCTAGAAAAGCTGGGTGACCTTCATTACACTGCCTACTATACAAGATGCTGAGAAAGCTGGGTGACCCCATTATACTGACTGCTATACAAGATGCTGAGAAAGCTGGGTGACCTCCATTATACTGACTACTATACAAGATGCTAGGAAAGCTGGGTGACCTCCATTATAGTGACTACTATACAAGATGCTAGTGAAGCTGAGTGACCTCCATTATACAAGATGCTAGGAAATATGGGTGGCTTCCGTTATACAAAATGCTAGGAAAGCTGAGTGACCTCCATTATACAAGATGCTATGGAAGCTGGGTGACCCCATTTTACTTACTATACTAGATGCTGAGAGGCAGTGCCTATCTGCTGTACAGCCCCCTCTCTCCTCCTCAGGTCCTGCGTCCTGCATCCTCAGGCTAATCCTCCACCTGCGGTAGGCGCCAGGGGCAGGGCTTGTCAGGATGGGGGTGGGGCCGCGGGTTACTTGGCCTCCACTCAGCCTCCACTCATCCCTCCTCTCCCTGCATGCTGGGGCCTGTGCCCGGGATGTGATACTCCCCTGCTGGCCGGTGGCAGTCTGTGCATCCTGGCCCTGCTGGCAGTGACTCTCTGCACCGATGATGGGCAATTCAAGTGCCGCGGGTGAGTCTTGGGGAAGGAGGGGGGTAGCTGTCGTGTGGTGGTTGAGCTGCGGGGGCACAGTGTGGGGGCCACAGGTAAGCTCGGGGGGGGGGGGTGCACATCGGTGACCTGGGGGGAGGGAGTCAGGGGACAGTGATCAGCAGCAGCTGTCAGTGTACTCCCTCACTTCAATGGGCAGGGTTAGAAGCCAGCCCATTGAAGAGAAGGACACCTGATGCCGTCTCAGAGGGTTGGGGGTCAGGAGCAGGGAGTGGTGACGGGTTTGGTGGGGTTGAATGCACCTAGATAACAGCAAAACTGTGCAGAATAAATTGATATTGGAAAGATGGAAAACTACGGGTGGGCAATGTATTAATGCAAAAAAAAAAAAAAAAATTGAGGGGAATACCCCTTTAATAACGTTTTTTTTTTTGTGCATTAGTGTACAAGTGAGTGTCATGTAGTCCCAAATCCATCCTCTAATTCAACAGAGACCCAGATCACTATAACACTATAACCCCCCTATGCTTTACAATTCAGTTTTGCTTATTCAGTCTATGTTCATGTACATGTTCTGCAGGACATCAGTGTATAATTCTGTGTATAGGATTAGATACCCAACAGGGCTGACACCTAGAATATAACCACTTAGATGCCGCTGTCCATATTGAAATCAGCATCTAGGGGGCTAAACAGGCAGGATCAGGGATATCAGATTTCAGCAGGGCTGTAGTAATGATAAAAAGAATTATAAGCCGCCAATAAGAAAACAACATAGAGAACTGCTGTGTGTACAATATGGTCTCAGTATGGAGGATTCCTGGAAAATTCTTTTTGTTTTTTCCCCCCACAGTGATTGTATATAAACCATTACATTTCACCTACATTTTGTTTCCTCTGTAGATCAGAATTTCCTGAAGGGTTAACGTAATGACAATGACAGATACCATAGATATGTAACTTTAAAAAGGCCACAGTTCTCCGGAGAGACGTCCGCTGACAAACAGGTCAGAGTAGATGACAAGAATATTCCGGAGTTCAGGTCTCCATAGAAGACTGACACCGCTTGGTATAGGTGACATTTTCAAAGCTGCAATAAGTATTTCCACAAAAGAACTGTACGTGTCAAGGTTTCTTAAAGGGACAGTACAAAGCCTTTCTTTCTGTTGCTACAGTTATACGCATAATAATCCCTATATGCTATGTTCTGTACTGTATGCGATTATAATGCATATTTAGTATTCTCCACATTGTAACAGATATCTATTAGTGACATAAAATACATTGTTCAAAGGGAACAAAGAGATAAAGGCTCATGTGCACATTATTATGTGTACATTATTCGGCTTATGAGACCCTGGCCCCCCTTGGCTAATAAGTAGCGATGAGCGAACATCCCAATCCATAAACATAAAAAAAAATGATTGTGATTGGTTTAGTTAGTGTTCGACGAACATTCACGAACAAAGAATGTAGAGTAGAAGCGTACGTTTCTGTGCGTATAGATTATCAGGTGCAAAGCATAAAATAAGCAAAATAAGCAATAGCAAAGCAAATACAAGGTGCGCAGAATTAGCGTATCTTTTATTCAGCTGTGCCTATATACACAATGACGTACATACATTTATCACGCAATTCGCACAAGAAATACGCAGGCCGCAGCGTACAGTCAACTCAGCAAGTAAAGATGTCCCAGAAATCTTCCCCTTTTGGCCTGTGAACCTGAGAAACTTAAACATTGGTTAAAAGACTCCTTCAATAACCTCATGAGACATACCATTGATTGGATTTTTTTTTATCGATATACAGAAAGAACAAGTTGGTCCCTAAAGGTTGAAAAATGCCATTTAAATCTGCATTTCCTAATGATGTTTCCTTCACAGGAGAATGGGAAGTTATGTTAGATACTTTCTCCAACCTTATGTTGGAGAAACTAGTGGATAAGAGAAGACATCTGTCTCTCAATATATTGAGTAACATACTTACAAATATTGGGGATCTTAAGGTAGAAGATTCCCAATACTTGACTAATTGTATCTCCAACAGTGAATCCTATTTCATCAACAAGAAATTGGGTAAACTGCAGAGAGACATTAATATAGAAAGTATTAAGCCTACCAAGCCTCATATTGACGAAACTCTCAAACCCGTCACCTGCCCAATACGAATAAACAACACACTAATACACACAAAACACAAAAGAAGCTATGCACAAGCAGTTCGACAAAACACCACCGATACAGATAAATTTAATAGTAAGCCGACCACACATTGTGACTCTGGTTATACACACCATAGCCGTACTTTTTACAATAGTGTATACCATAAAACACGGAATAAGTCCTCCAATCACAACAACTCCAACAACATGAATCCCAGGAGATTAAATGTGGCTAAGACCTTACAAAGTGGAACCACCCAAGGACCTACCGAACATACGGATCCAATACCTCCTAAACCATCTGAGTCTTTTTTAGGATTAGGAACGGGGAATATACCCCAGAACACCATAATCCCTTCCACCTCTCTCTCATTACCCCCCTTCCCCTTCCACCAGCAGATTGTCTACCCATACTAATGAGTATAGAGGAACTAATACCTGCAATAACAACCAAGATATATACACCAACATTGAAAACAACACTAATGACGAACTACTTCAGTCCCAAAACCAACTCCAAAAAAAGAGGAAGAAAAGACCGAAATTGAACATTAAGCGCCCCCCAATTATGATAACACCAATTTAATTTCTAAAGGAATTTTTAATCTGTCCAAATATATATTAAATTCAAATGAAATTGATATTTTAAGTAGGGCCCTGTCCTTTTGTCCTTCCAGTGAACCTAATCTGTTTGAATTATTTGTTGATTTAAATCAATTTGTACGTAAACTCACATTAAAAAGACATTTTGCCCTTAAACAATTGGGTAACACAATAGATAAGACCCCCATCATCGTGAATGATAATATGGAGATTACCCCTTATGTAAATTTGGATGAAATCATTGATATCATTGTAGAAGATCCTATAACGACTGAACTTAAACCAAAATCTACTTTTTATCCACTTAATAGTAAAGGGCCCTACCTGGAAACATTTTATAATAAAGTGATAAAAGATTTTAAACATATGGGCAAAGAAAAGAATAGATTTAATAAAAACCTTAATAAGAAACAAATGGAGGCCCTTAAAAACTTCACACAGAACGAGGAAATTGTTATTAAAGCAGCTAATAAAGGTGGGGGGATAGTAATTATGGACTACAGTTATTATGACATGGAAGCCACTAGAATTTTATCTGATACTAAATATTATCGGGAGATCGATGGAGACCCCACTAAATTATTTAATAAAAAACTAATGGACCTTTTAGAGCATGCTTTTAATGAAAATTGTATTTTAAAAAAAGAAAAAAATTATATTTATACTGAGAACCCCATAATACCATATTTTTACTTTTTACCGAAAATACATAAAAATATGACCACCCCCCCAGGAAGACCTATTATTGCAAGCATGGACTCTGTTACCGGTAACCTATCGGAGTATATAGACCGGCAATTACAGAGGTTCGTCACCACTCTGCCCGCATACTTGAAAGACACAAGCCATCTTTTAACTATATTGAAAGATTTTGTTTGGAAAGATAATTACGTATGGGCCACGTTAGATGTCACATCACTCTACAGTAACATACCACATCAAAGGGGCATTCAAGCTGTGGAGACTTTTTTATGTGAAGACCCCCTAATGCCCAGAAAGCAATGTGATTTTATCTTGGATTCTATTTTATTTGTGCTTACTCATAACTATTTTAAGTATGACAAAAAGTTTTTTATTCAAACATGCGAGACGGCAATGGGGACAAAATTTGCCCCATGTTTTGCCAATTTATATATGGGGGCATTCGAAAGGAACTTACATCATCCCAATAACTGAATATGTACAATCACTCAATAAGAACGAATGGGGATTAGAATTCACTAGCCATATTAGCCCCACCGATATAATATTCCTTGATCTGACGCTATCCATTTGCAATAACAGGGTACAAACAGCTACACACTTCAAGGAAGTTGATGCTAATAGCTACTTGGATTATCGAAGTTGCCACCTCAACAGCTGGAAAAACAACATTCCCTTTGGGCAGATGAAGAGGATTAGACATAACTGCAGCACTAATGAACATTGCCAGAAGCAGATCAGTATACTTAGTGATAGGTTCACAGAGAAAAAATATCTCTTTAAATTAGTAGAGGGGGCTCGAAACAAAGCACTACAGTTTAGTCAAGAAGATTGTCTTAGACCTTTCGAGAGAAAAGACAAAATGAAAAATGGAGACACACTATTTATTACCAGATACAACACTCAATACACAGGAATCAAGAAGATTCTCAATGATAATTGGGATATTTTAAAAAGTGATCCAATTTTAAAAGATATTATTCTGGATAGACCTCAATGTGTTTTCCGAAAAGGGAAGACAATAAAAAATGACATTGCACCTTCTGTTCCTAGAGCCCCAAAAAAACCAAAAGCAGAACATATAAAACACTGGTTATCTAAACAAGGTAGTTATAAATGTGGAAGCCCGAGATGTAAATGTTGTAGCCATATTGTTCACGGTAGAACAGATATTGACATTCCTGATGAAGACTCCCCATATAAAATCAAACAATATCTCACCTGTGATAGCTCATTTATTATATATATGCTTGAATGCCCTTGCGGGTTAAAATACATAGGTCGAACAAAAAATACACTTCGGAAACGTTTGAATAAACATAGATTCAATATCTGTCACAAATATCAGTTCCATAGTATATCTAGACATTACTCCGAACACCATAACAGTGACCCCAATCTACTATATGTTACGCCCATGGAGCATATTCTAGAAGGGAACCATAAGATGTTATGCCATAAGGAGATGTATTGGATTTTCCGTATGAATACATTATCTCCTAATGGACTAAATGAAACCTTAGAACAAGTATTTTAATTTTATATTTAGTTTTAGATATCAGACATGAGGAGTGTTATGTGGAGTTCAGATGCTCTAAGAGATCTGTTGTGTGTGATGTTTACATTATTTGTGTTATTGTTTACTTTATTGTGTGCTCATAACTATGTGGAATTGCTTTCTAAATAATTGTTCTAGTCCAATTAGTTCCCTACTGCACCATAATATTATAGACATATTAGAATAGATGAGAACTTTGGGAAATTAATTCCTTTTATTTAGGCCTTTAATTGCCTTTATAGCAATTGCCTAACAAATTAGGTATCACTTATATTTATATATTTTTAATAAAAAATAATTTTAACAATAAAATTCTTATAAATTTTTTAAAGTAATCATAACATCGTTATATCCATAGCTGTATGGATAATATAGCAAGTCCACATATCTAATGATTAAAGTATTGTTTTAGATTAACACATTGCGATCACTTGGCTCCATCCTAGTGCCCGCATTGGTCTGTTGGGCGGCCTGTAGCTGTTGGAGCGCATGAATGGAACGCGGCTGCTGGAACGCAAACGTGAAACACAGCCGCGGCCCGACTTCCGCTCCGACATGCGGAACGTCACTTCCGGACCGGCGAGCGAGGAGACAAGCCAGGATACATCGCACTGTAAGTATAAAGCAGAGCTTGTTTATATGTTTTTTTGGCTTGAGAAAAGTGGGGGATGACCCACTGAAACGCGTCGCCATAACAACTGTAATATATTGTAATAAATGTCATACTTGTTTAACTTGTGGAACGGATCGCGATCGGCTTAACCACTATTATAGTGAATTACTGAAGGCGTCCAGGAGGGGGATAGGTTGGTTCATACATCCTTTCCCTCACAGTGAAGTAAGTTAATCTGATGCTTTTTGCCATACGCACATTCCATAGTATCGATCCATCCCTGAGCGCTGGTGCATTTTTCTCTTTTACTTTTTTGTGTAATATTACCTTTTGGCCTTGGAGAACTCAAATACATTGTGAAGATAATGGACAGGATGGACTATGATGGACGCCTGGTCACTACAGGGTTAAGAAATTAATCCTTATGGTGCTAAAATGCTGGATTCTGACGCCCTCCCTACACAATTTCACAACGTTCTAAGCCCTACTCAGTCAGCTCTCCCTGCCTACTCTGCAATGTAAAAAGAAAAGGTGGGAGCTGCTATATGAGTATATACAGGATGCTGCCTATGTTCCAACTATAGAACAAACCATACACGGAAAAAAGGGGGAAACAAAAAATGGTGCGCCCACAAACGTATGACAAATCTAATCGTTAATAATTACATCTTTATTGTCACAAGTATATCAAAAACACAAGGAAAAAATGGACACACATTTAAAAACATTTAAAAAACACATAAGGGTAAACCATTACATGGAAAACGCATGAATATATACATGTCGCTCCCACCGGAGCCCCAAGACAATTGTAACTAAAGTCCCTGTATGTTAAAGTGACCAGCTGTATGTTAAAGTGACCAGCTACATCCAGTATACTGTGTCTCCAAATAACAACCTATATGAAAGTGCAAATGCTCACATAAATATTATAAATAAATCAATAAAAAAGTGAATACAAAAAATTCATGAAAGCATACATAAAGTGACCATATGCTATTGCACCCTGAAGTATTTGAGAGCCAGTAGCTGCAAAAAAAGGGGTGATGGAGTCTTATATAATGATATATCACCCAGGGCTCTGAGATGGGGCTCCGTACTGCAAACCCTACGCGTATCGTCACATCACTTGACTTCGTCAGGGGTCGTCATGGTTTACTCTTATGTGTTTTTTAAGTGTTTTTAACTGTGTGTCCATTTTTTCCTTGTGTTTTTGATATACTTGTGACAATAAAGATGTGATTATTATCAATTAGATTTGTCATACGTTTGTGGGTGCGCCATTTTTTGTTTCCCCCTTTTTTCCGTGTATGGTTTCTCCCTGCCTACTCTGACTACCACTGGGAATATTGCTGCCTAACTAAATTCAGATGCTGTCCCTGCTGGCCTTACTCTCCCTACTGAACGGCACACGAATCAGGAAATACTGTGAGAAAATTTGCCTCAGCATTGCGTTTTTATAGCATATACGTAACGGACGTAATGAGGGTAATCGTACGGCAATTCACAGTAATGCCAGTAGTAAACATGGCTACTACATCTACATCCCGTTGGGCGGGCTGGCGGAGCTTAGGGGGACGTGACGAGGCGGGAAGGAGGCGTGGCCTCCTTACGTGCCTCATTTATCATGAGTTACGCCTGCTCGCAGGCGTAAATCATGACGCAAATCTACACCTGCTGGAAGCAGGTGTAGATTTGGTACGCCGGGCGCAGATTCGGGCATCTGGCCGGCCGGAATCACTAAGAGGCGTGCGCCTCTTAGCGAATCCTGCCGCAAAAAAAGAGGGTGAGGTTTAATATAAGACTGGCGAACTTGTACGCCAGTATTCGTAAATCCCACCCATAGCGTCATGTTTCTACAAATATACGAACATTTATGAACATGTTCGCTCATCACTACTAATAAGTGACAAGGTCTGGATAACATTTTTTCCAGTAGGTCCCATGGAGATTGAATGACACGCAGGTTCCATTAACACTCCTTGATGTGAAAGCTATTTTTCATATCCTTTCTTCCCAGAATTCCCAGTGGAGCAACAATGGTCTGTAAGTCTCCACACATCTTTATGATGGACTCTCCTTAACCCCTTAACGACATCTGGCGTAAGTATACGCCCCCGCAGGGTGGGCTTTAACGCAAACGGGCGTATACTTACGCCCAATGTTTCCACGATCGCTGTGTGTTCACACACAGCGGTCGGGGAAGATGGCCTGCTATAATGTATAGCAGGCCATCTCTGCTCGTCGGCACGGGGGGTGATTAACCCCTCCCGTGCCGACGATCGCTGCTATATGCTGATCAATACAGATCAGCATATAGCAGCTGAAAACAGCTTTCCGGGTCATCGGTGACCCGGTGACCCGGAAAGCAATGGCGATTGGTGCTGTCCGAGATAGCACCAATCGCCATTAGTGTACTGGGGAAAGATGGCGCCGATGCCACCCCCACGATACTGTAAAAAAGCAGTTTTGTCGGGTTCTGCACCCCTCAGCTAGGTAGCTGAGGGGTGCAGAACAGGTGTGTGTGGTGCAGGTGTGCCATACTCACCTGATCTGGGCGTCCGGAGCGACGATCTGCGATCCGCACCGTCCTCGCGTCTTCTTCGCTTCACTTCCAGGTTCGGTCGTCCAGCGTCTGAAATCTTCGGAAACGCTCGGGTTTGGCGGGTCTCAGCAATCTCCGGCAGCGTCGCTCTACTGCCCCCTAGCGGCTGATCAGTGAATATCATTTTTTTTTTTTTTCCAATTTTTTTTATTTTATTTTTTTTTGCGCCCTAACGCCGCTGAGTGCTGATCAGCATCGCACGTAAGTGCGGCGCTGATCAGCAACTCCTCCTTTTTGGCGTAGGGGCATTTTTTACCCCCTATATCCTACCGCCACTGTCTGCTTTTAAGTGCCGCACATAAGTGCGGCATTTATCAGCAGCTCCTTTCTTGGCGAAGGGATATTTTTTCTTACTGTCAAAAAAACACGTAAAAAACACTACACTACATGAAATAAAGTTTTACACTACACCACTACACATTTACATACCCCATATACCAATCCCCGTATAAAGATTTCGGCGTCAGAGGCATACGTTATTATTGCCTCCGACACCGAAACAGCCAGTGAGGATGAATGGGGGGATCCTTTCCTCCATTCATCCTCATCATCCTCATCATCCAGTGACGTGTCTGGGGGTAGCATAGCGTACACTGCCCCTCAGACACGTCTTTTCGGCTAGTACCGTCCCAATAAGAGATGACGGTATGGCGTGAAATTCTACAAACTCTGTGAGCGTACCTCAGGGTACACTTACAGATCCAGGGTACGTGCACACTGCGGAATGGCGAAGGATAACCCTTTGTGCATTCCGCAGCTAGCACCCACCGGCGGACTGATGGAGGCGCGCGTCTCCACCCGTGTCATAGACTCCATTCTATGCAAGGGCGGATTCCGTCGTCCGTCCAAAGAATGAATATGTTCATTCTTTGGACAGAGGGCAGAATCCGCATTTAATGGAGTGTGACATGAGCGGAGACGCGCGCCTCCGTCAGTCCGCCGGCAGGTGCCAGCTGCGGAATGCACAAAGGGTTATCCTTCGCCATTCCGCAGTGTGCACGTACCCTTAGAGTGTATGAAGGAAGGGACACCCAAATCCAGCCCCCACAATGCCCCCCACTATCCTCGGAGTTAGTGGGGAGATCGTTCAGGAACTGATCTTCCCACTGCTGGATAAAGGTTACCACCCGTACGGGGATAACTTTTATACCAGCACCCCCTCTTCCGGTCCCTCGCTGCCTGAGCTACTGTAGCTTGCGGCACGATCCGAAAATATCCGAAATAGTAATAAAGCCCTAATATTTAGCAGCCATGGAGCAGACCCAGCGCTTCTGGATATGAAGGACCCCATATCACACCAGGGCAACATTTTCCAGGTGACGTCCCGCACACAGGAGAAAGGGAGACCCCAGAAGAAGTGCAGACTGTGGCGTAACAGGGGGATCAGGAAGGACACCATTTTCCAGTGTGACTCCTGTCCTGATCACCCCGGCCTCTGCATACTGGATCGCTTCAAGGCGTACCACACGTCATTGGAGTTCTACATTTTCTAAATTCTGTCCCTTATTCCTATTTCAGGGGTCACGTTCATCCAGGGATTATTCTGATCGCCATTATGGAGTCGGGAAGGAATTTTACCCCTGTGAGGAGGCTACCGTTGTCTGCCTCACGAGGGTTTTTTGCCTTCCTCTGGATCAACACAGGCTGAATTTGATGGACATCTGTCATTTTCAACCTTATAAACTAATAATTGGAATAATTCCCCCAAATAAATTAGAATTGTCTCTTTTCCCCAGCTAAATAGGTATGGCCGCCATTCCCATTAGAGGATGCCATGATGCAATTACAAAGCCTCTGTGCGGCCAGGACAGTAGAAACCCCCACAAGTGACCCCATTCTGGAAACTACACCCCATAAGGAATCTAACGAGGGGGGCAGTGGGGATATGGCCCCCTGGTGACGGCCACATTTGGGCCGTGAAAATGAAAAAATTGTATTTTTTATTTTCATGGCACATGTTTCACTTATGTGCCCGTCACCAGCGGGGTCCATATGCTCACTGTACTCCTTGTTGGATTCCTTATGGGGTGTAGTTTCCAGAATGGGGTCACTTGTGGGGGGTTTCTACTGTCCTGGCAGCACAGGAACTTTTTAATTGCGACATGGCCTCCATCCTCCATTCCAGCCTCTAAATGGCACTCTGTCCCTTTGGTGGCTTGCCCTCTGCCCATATGGCACATTATATCCACATGTGGGGTATTTTCGTACTCAGGGGAAATTACCCTACACGTTTTGTGTTCACTTTCTTTTTTAACCCCTTGTGGAATTTTTTTAACCCCTTGTCTTGATTTTTTTCATTTTCACAAGGGGTTAAAAGATAAAAAAAAACACTAAATGTGTAGAGCAATTTCCCCTGAGTACGGAAATACCCCACATGTGGACATAAAGCGCCATGCAGGTGCAGGGTAAGCCTCCAAAGGGAAGGAGCGCCATTTGGCTTTTTGAGGCTGGATTTGGCTGGAATGGATTTTGAGGGGCCATGTTGCATTTAAAAGGCCCCTGTGTTGCCAAGACAGTTGAACCCCCCCACAATTGACCCCATTATGGAAACTACACCCCTCAGGGAATGTAACAAGGGGTGTAGTGAGCATATGGACCCCACTAGTGACGGGCACAAATGTGGAACAATATGGCGTGAAAATGAAATATTACATTCTTTTACACTATAATGTTGGTTTATTGTTCATTTTCACAAGGGGTTAAAAGAGAAAAAAACACACAAAATGTGTAGAGCAATTCCCCCTGAGTCCGTAAATACCCCACATGTGGACATAAAGCGCCATATGGATGCAGGGCAAGCCTCCGAAGGGAAAGAGCGCCATTTGGATTTTGGAGGTTGGATTTGGCCAGAATGGATGATGAAAGCCATGTCGCATTTACAGAGCCCTCGTGCTGCCAAAACACTGGAAACCCCCCACAAGTGACCCTATTCTGGAAACTACACCCCTCAAGGAATCTAACAAGGGGTGCAGTGAGGATATGGACCCCTTGATGACGGCCACATTTGTGCCGTGAAAATGAAAAAATGAAATTTTTCCCTTTTACGTCACATTGTTCCACATTTGTGCCCGTCACCAGTGGGGTCCATATGCTTACTGAACCCCTTGTTAGATTCCTTGAGGGGTGTAGTTTCCAGAATGGGGTCACTTGTGGGGGGTTTACAGTGTTTTGGCAGCACGAGGGCTCTGTAAATGCGACATGGCCCTTGAAATCCTTTCCAGTAAAATCCAGCTTGCAAAGGCCAATTGGCGCTCCTTCCCTTTGGAGGCTCGTCCTGCGCCCCCTTGGCACTTTATGTCCACATGTGGGGTATTTCTGTACTCGGGAGTAACTGCGCTACGTGTTTGTGTTTTTTTTTTTTTTTTCTTTTATCCCCTTGTAAAAATGAAAAATGAAGGCTAGAACAACATTTTAGTGTAAAAAATAGAATTTTTCCTTTTTTACACCACATTGATCTGAAAATCTGCGAAGCACCTGTGGGGTCCAGATGCTCACCGCACCCCTTGTTACATTCCTTGAGGGGTGCAGTTTTCTAAATGGTGTCCCTTTAGGCGTTGAAATTCACTAGGCGCTCCCTTATATCTGAGGCTTGTGGTTGCGTCAAATAGCGCAATAGGGCCACATATGGGGTATTTCTATAAACTGCAGAAACTGAGCAATCAATATTGGGGTGCATTTTTTTCTGCTAATAGGTTTATCATTATGAAAGATATTGGATTACAATAAAATCTTTGCACAGAAATTTTTTTTTCTTACACACTTCGCTTTTATTTCTGTGACTCCCCTAAAGGGTTAAAAAACTTTCTGGATGTGCTTTTGCTGAGTTTGGGGGGTGCATTTTCTGAAATGGGGTGCTTTGTGGGGCTTTCTAACATACAGGCCCCTCAAATACACTTTGAACCTGAACATTTCCCTAAAAATATCAGATTTTGAAATTTTACAGAAAATTTGGAAAATTGCTGCTAATGTTTTAAGCTTCCTATTGTCCAAAAAAACTGAAATATAGTTTAATAAATGCCGCCAACATAAAGTAGACATGTTGCTAATGCTATTTAATATATAATTTATGTGGCATAGCCATTTTCTATATAAGCAGAAAGGTTTCAAAGTTTGAAAAATGCTTTTTTTCAAAAATTTTCACGTTATTTTGGTGTTTTTCATAAAGATTTGTTATGAGTATCGACTCCATTTTACCAGAAATGTAAAGTACAATATGTCACGAGAAAACAATCTCAGAATCGTCCGGATAGGTAAAAGCATCCCGAAGTTATTAATGAATAAAGTGACACTGGTCATATTCATAAAATTTGTCTCTGTCCTTAAGGCCATTTCAGGCTCTGTCCCTAAGGGGTTAAGAAGAATTAGTATCCCTTTGACACACGTTGATGGCCTTTCACTAGCCAGCCAACATATGCTCTGTACCAGAGACGGACTGGGACTGAAAATCAGCCCTGGCATTTCCAAGCACACAGGCCCACTCGCTGTGTGGTGATAAGTTATGAGAGGATGTTGTGAGCGCAGCATGGCTACATGCTGTATCATCACGGCCATGACTGGAATCACAGATAATAACACAGTAAATGGGGTCAGAAGCTTCTGTCTCTGTACTGTGTAGCTGAGCTGCAGTTACAGGTCGGCACCACTACACAGTGCATGGAGACAGACTGCTTACGTCCCCGATCACTGAGCTGAGTTTAACACCACCACCGCATACTGACTAATACCACCGCATACTGCCTAATACCGCCACATACTGACTAATGCCACTGCATACTGACTAATGTCACCGCATACTGACTAATTTCACCGCATACTGATTAGTCAGTGTGTGGTGGCATTAGTCAGTGTGTGGTGACATTAGTCAGTGTGTGGTGGTATTAATGTCACCACATACTGACTAATGTCACCACATACTGACTAATGTCACCACACACTGACTAATGCCACCACACACTTACTAATGTCACCACACACTGACTAATGTCACCACACACTGACTAATGTCACCACATACTGACGAATACCACCGCACGCTGACTAACCCCACCGCTGCTACTGAATAAGATCCTCTGTACACAGATCACTATCACCTCATCCAGTCATATAGAGGTGGACGCAGCTCTACACAGGTTCTGTACTCCATATACATTACAGTGCAGTTATATCAGGTGACTCACAGGGGACGTCTTTTCTGATCAGAGTTCCTCCCTTTTCATCTTCTTCTCCATCTGTCCTGGGCCGTTATGAGAACTTCTCCGAGCCACGAATCCACAGAATCTGCCAGACAGACATATTAGTCTCCTCACTCTGGCACCATCCTCATCTCTATACACACTGCACATCTGTATTGTCCCCTTTACACCCTCCTTTAGTGGGTAGGCTGACTCTATGTGATCCCACCTCTCTGCCGCCCCTCCTTATAGATAGCCCCCTTATGTTGCCCCCCTTATAGAAGCCTTTCCCATGCTGCCCCCCTTACAGATGCCCCTCCTATATTGTCCTCTTATAGATGGCCCCTCTCCCCCTATATTGTCCACTTATAGATGTTCCCCTCTCCCCCAATGTTGTCCCTTTATAATCCCCTCTCCCCCTATGTTGTCCCTCTCTCCCCTATGTTGTGCCCTTATAGGCCCCCTCTCCCCCTATGTTGTCCCCTTATAGATGGCCCCCTCTCCTCCTATGTTGTCTCCCCCCTTATAGATAGCCCTCTCCCCCCCCTCCCTTATAGATGGCCCCTTCTCCCTCCCTTATAGATGGCCCCCTCCCCCTTCCTTATAGATGGCCTCTTCTCCCCATCCCCCCTCCCTTATAGATGCCACCTTCTCCCCCCTTCCTTATAGATGGCCTCTTCTCCCCATCCCCCCTCCCTTATAGATGCCATCTTCTCCCTCCCTTATAGATGTCCCCCTCTCCCCCTTCCTTATAGATGGCCTCTTCTCCCCATCCCTCCTCCCTTAAAGATGCCCCCTTCTCCCTCCCTTATAGTTGTCCACCCCCCCCCTTTTCTTATAGATGGCCTCTTCTCCCCATCCCCCCCCCTTATAGATGCCACCCCCCCCTTCCTTATAGATGGCCTCTTTTCCCCATCCCTCCTTATAGATGCCACCTTCTCCCCTCCCTTCCTTGTAGATGGCCTCTTCTCCGCATCCCCCCACCCCCTTATTGATGGCCCCTTCTCTTCTCCCCCCCCCCTTCGTGGAAAGCAGGTTTAAAAAAACAATAAAAAACATCACCTAACAACGCGCTCCCCCGTCAAGCCGTTTTCCTGCAGCCTCCGTCTGATGCGCGGCTGCCGGGGGTGTGGCATCCTATGCGCTGTGGGCCAGTCCTGTGCTCCTCCTGGCCCAGGGACTCCTTTTTCCTATGGTTGGGAAAAGGAGTCGCCGGGTCAGGAAGAGCACGGGACTGGCCCCCGGAGGCCACCGGCCCTTCTGGCATTTGCCAAAAGTGCCCTATGGCCAGTGCGGCCCTGCTTTGTACTGAAGAGGGGCAACAAACCTGAAACAGCTGTATGGAGCGAGCAGCTCCGGCCGCACACTCCATTGTGTGCAGTGGAGAGTTCTGATACGAGCACTGATGCACCCGCATCAGAACTCAGCGGAGCTAAAGATCATCCGCCCGGTACTGCAGGGATGATCTTTTCTGAGACTGGCCTTTCCGTGACCAGGCCGGGTCACAGAACAGCCGGTGTCATACAGCGTCTGAACATAGCCTAACAGTAGAAAAGTGCTAATGACCAACTTTACAAGATATTACACGTACAGTAAAGTTCTGGGAGGCTACATGAGTGTAGGCTTTTCAGTCATTTAATTCACCTTTAAATATATTGATATTTTATTAACACCTCTAATTCATTGTATTAATTGAAGGAATAGCAGCCAGTATGGAGCGTCTCTTACTCAGCAGAAGGCTGTGCCATTTACATAATGCCGTCTTTGTCATTTACTGTGATTGATATTTGATGCTCTCATGAGTGACATTTGGGCACCTTGTCAGCAAAGGATTATTGATGCATTTCAAGATGTCAGTGTTACTTGATGTTATAAAGACGGAGTTACACAGCAAGTCAGCTGATGACCTGCTGCGATTCCATTGTCATGTCGAGGTTTTTAAAAATGTTTAGAAAATAAGATACTCTAATTTTTTTCCCATATAACAGTGATTTAAGATATCAGTGGTGACATGGTTATAGGAAGAGTGTCAACATACCGTATCCTGCTGTGAGGACCCATATAATGAGACATAATGAGAATGATAAGAAGGCAAGCTTTTCCTATAACAACTTACAGTCTAAGGGTTCTATTACGTGGCCCAATGGGGGCCCGATAATAACTGTAAACAAGCGCCGATTTTCTAGATAGGCGCTCGTTTACTGGGCCTATTACACAGACCGATAATCATTTAACACAGTCTGCATGGACGTTACCGATGTCCTTATAGCCCTTGCTTAAACTGCATACATTACCTATCCATGGTCCAGGGTTCCTTTTGCGTTCCGCTTCTCTCCAGGTCCCGCACGCTGCAAATGCACTGCGATGCACTTTGCAAATCGTCAGCTGCCGGCCGCGCAACGCTTTTACACATAGCGATGTGCGGTCGTTGCCCGACAATTATAGGTCTAAACCTATAGCAATGATCAGCTGATGATCGTTGTCATTGGCTGATCTTTGTGTTTATTGCACGGAACGATAATTGGCCGGATAGGACCGATTCGGACGATTATCGTTCCATGTAATAGTACCCTAAGATACTACTGTATGTAAAAATGATGGACCTTTTTCATGACAATGGCCAACTTGTAAAGTTTCCAGTTTCACCACTATGTAAATGCTATGTCCTGTTTTGGAGACCTCACCCAAAAAAAGGATATTGATAAAATAGAACGGGTCCAAAGACCATTAGGTTGTACAATGGGACTGATGAAATACAGTATAATCTGCTGGTCTCCAAGCTCCTACTTCTTGGTAGGGTGATTATATTGCAAAACTGGATACTCCAAACTTTGTCCACATTCATCAATTAGGTGAAAAATTTAAAGAAAAAAAAAAAAAAAGATGGGCTACAAAAAATGGTGGGGGGTGTGAGGCAAATAGTCAGAAGGAAAGAAGAGAAAGGGGGGACATAAGGTTCAGGAGCGAAGTGTTTTTAGGGGAAAAAACTGAACTTAAGAACAAAAGGACATAGTGAGAGGTTAGTTGGGGGAAAGATCAGAAGCAACAGGAGAAAATATAACTGTTAGGCTGGGGAGACACAGACAAGACAGTGAGCCCTGAACTTGCCCTAACCAATGTCCCTGCCTACTTTCCATGCACGGCCCTAAATGGCCGGGGACAACCACGAAGTCGGTCCCTACGCTGAGTAGGTGAACACACAGAACGTAGACAGACAAACAAACACAATGGAGGAGAGTCAGCTAGCCAAGTCAAAACCAATCAGACAACGCAGTACAAAATCAGAAAGAGAGCGGATAGTCAGAGGTCAGGCAAAAGGTCAGAAAACTGGCAGAGCAATAGCAAGGGTATTAGGACAGGGGAACGCTGGGAAAGAAACAGGGGAGCTGGGACAAGTAACAACTAATAGCCAGCAGGGAAGTGAGGACCTGGCTGCTTTTTAACCAGGATTAGAGACTAGGTCCAGCAGCTGATTGGACCAGCCCTGTTCCTAGCACCAAGATCAGCTGAACAGACCTAGCAGTGCAGTAACCCCTGCAGCGCCAGAAGTCTGACAGGCAAGGCAGGTGTGGCTGGAAATAAGACACAATTCAGACAACATTCATTGCAAACAGACAAACTCAGCACCTCCTCGGCTGCCCAGCAAGGACCGAGGAGCGCAAAGTCACATTCCTAACAGTACCCCCCCTCTAATGAGGGGCCTCAGGACCCTCACCCAAAGGACTCGGCATAGAGGGATTGCGAGCATGGAACTGGCGTATGAGACGAGGAGCATGAATATCTTTGCTCACCACCCAAGTTCGCTCCTCTGGGCCGAACCCCTTCCAATGGATGAGGTCTTGGACAGAGCGGCGAGAGTCTTCTGCACCCGGCGAGAGTCCAGAATCTTTTCTACCTCAAACTCAAGATCCCCCTGAATGACAAGAGGAGCAGGAGGAGTAGATGGCAACACTGGGGTAACATACCTCTTAAGGGTGCGTTCACACCTACAGGATCTGCAGCAGATCTGCAGCAGATTTGATGCTGTGTTCAGTTATTTAAATTAAATCTGCTGCAGAAAATCAGCTGCAGATCCTGTAGGTGTGAACGCACCATCAATAAAGATTTGTGAAACACATTATGAATGCGCATGGTTCTTGGCAGTTGTAACCTGAAAGAAACAGGGTTAATGATCTCAGTGATGACATATGGACCAATATATTTAGGTGCTAGCTTTCCGGATGGAACCCTAAGTTTTTGGTAGAAAGCCACACCTTGTCACCCACACAATACTCTGGACCAGATATGCGTCTTTTCTTGGCTTGATTTTTGGAAGATTCTTGGGCTTTAACCAAGCTCTCAAGAGCTCGAGCCCAGACTGTGCAGAGTCTACTATAGGTTTTTTGCAGCTGACGGGTTTACAGATTCAGAGGCATGCGCAGATGAATACCTTGGATGAAAACCATAATTACAGAAAAACTGCGACATTTTGATAGATTGATTTTCCCTGTTATTGAGGGCGAATTCTGCCAAGGACAAATATTCCTTCCATTTGTCCTGAGCACTAGAAACAAACTAAGAAATTGTTCCAATGACTGGTTCACTCTTTCAGTCTGCCCTTTGCTCTGAGGATGGAAGGCAGATGAAAACGATAATGAAGTTCCCAATTGACCACAGAACTCCCTCCAGAACTTAGACACAAACTGCACCCCTCTATCAGACACAATGTTTTTTGGCACCCCATATAGCCGTAGAATATGATTAATAAACAAAGATGCTAAAGTACGTACATTAGGGAGTTTCTTAAGGGGAATGAGATGGCACATTTTGGAGAATCTATCAATTACAATCCAGATGACAGTTTTTCCTTTTGATGGCGGCAAGTCAGTGATGAAGTCCATTGAAATGTGGGTCCAAGGTCTCTCAGGTAATGGTAGAGGATGTAGAAGACCTTTGGGTAATCTGCGAGGGACCTTGGACCTGGCCCAGACCTCACAGGCCTTAACAAACAGTTTAACGTCTCTGGCCCAAGTAGGCCACCAATAACAACATGAAAGCAGGTATTTTGTGCCAGCAATGCCTGGATGACCTGCTAAAGCAGTGAAATGGGTCTCTTCAAGCACCCTAAGTCGAAGATTAGGAAGCTGATGCTCTGCTACTGCTGCCTGGTCTGGGTCATCATATAATAAGGTAGGGGGGTGGTCATGGTCACCTGTTGCAGTGCAGTCTCTTGCTCCTGGATGCACTCAGCCACGTTCAGAACCAGAGCCTTCATGGCGTTCATGATGCAAGGTGACTGCCAAAAATATATATATATATATATTTTTTTTGGGGGGGGGCTGGCTATTCTGTTAGGCTGGGGAGACACGGACAAGACAGCGAGCCCTGAACTTGCCCCAACCAATGTCCCTGCCTACTGGCCAAGGACAACCATGGAGTCGGTCCGTACGCTGAGTAGGTGAACACACAGACCGTAGACAGACAAACAAACAAAATGGAGGATAGTCAACTAGCCAAGTCCCAAACGGACAACGCAGTACAAAATCAGAAAGAAAGCGGATAGTCGGAGTTCAGGCAAAAGGTCAGAAAATTGGCAGAGCAATAGCAAGGGTATTAGGAGAGGGGAACGCTGGGAAAGGAGCAGGGGAGCTGGGACTAGTAACAACTAATAGCCAGCAGGGAAGTGAGGAGCTGGCTGCTTTTTAACCAGGATTAGAGACTAGGTCCAGCAGCTGATTGGACCAGCCCTGTTCCTAGCACCAAGATCAGCTGAACAGACCTAGCAGCAGGGGCGGGCTGGGCCGGGGGGCAGGGTGGCATATGCCCCCCGGGCCGGTCCCCCCCAGGACACTTAAGGGCCGCAGAGGCCGGATATTAATTTGGCCGCTCTGCCTCTTTAAGGCTCCCGGAAGTAGCGGCCGCTGACACTGTGACTGTCTCTCTCTCACACTTCTCTTCACTTCATTGGTGGTGCAGGCAGCCTGCTGCATCAGGGAGTGAAGAGAAGTGCACTGCCCATGAAGGAGGGAGAGGAGGACGCCGGCCCGGAGAGGAGCCGCCCACTGTGCTGACAGGTATCTGGGGAGGGGGTCTGGGGGGGGGGTTACTGTATAGTACTGGGGTCTGTAAGCTGTAAGACACCACCACTATACAGTAGCCTAGGGCTGGCTGGAGCAGAGGACACTCACCTCCCTGTCCGGCCAGCCAGTGTTTCCTCCGTGATTCTGCAGTGTGATTAGCCAGGCCTGCTCCTCTCTGCTCTGGTCAGACCTGATTAGAAGAGGCCAGAACAGAAGAGAAGCGTGGACCTGCTAGTGAGTATATTGGGGAGGTAGGGGGGCATTGTGCTTTGTTCTGTAACATGTGACTCTCCAGTTCTTGCATGACTACAACTCCCATTATACCCTGGTGACAGGACATGATGAGAGTTGTAGTTTAGTAACAGCTGAGGAGCTACTGTTAGGAAGCAATCATTTAGGGGTACAGTTTATTTAGTAGTGTTCTCCAACATGTGACTCCTCAGTGCAAAACTATAACTCCCATCATGCCCTGGTGGCAGGAGATAATAGGGATGGTAGTTTAGGAACAGCAGGAGGGTCACATGTTGGAGAACACTTCACTAAATAAACTGTACCCCTAAATAATTGCTTCCTAACAGTAGCTCCTCAGCTGTTACTAAACTACAACTCCCACCATGCCCTGCTGGCCAGATATAATGGGGGTTCTAGTTTAGGAACAACAGGAGAGTCACATGTTGGAAAACACCACACTAAATAAACAGTACCCATAAATCATTGCTTCCCAACCAGTGGCTCCTCAGCTGTTACTAAACTACAACTCTCATCATGTCCTGCCACCAGGGTACAATGGGAGGTGTAGTTTTGGCACTGGTAGGGAAACAATAATTTAGCGAGGGGGGGGGGGGGGCAGTTTAATTAGTATAGTGTTCTCCAACATGTGACCCTCCAGCCGCTACAAGAATAGAACTCCCATCATGTCCTGCTGACATAATGGAGGTTGTAGTTTAGGAACAGCTGAGGGGCCACTGGTTGGAAAACAATGATTTAGGGGGGACAGTGGTACAGTACATTAGAGAGGGCAGTGGTACAGTACATTAGAGAGGACAGTGGTACAGTACATTAGAGGAGGCAGTGGTACAGTACATTAGAGGGGACAGTGGTACAGTACATTAGAGAGGACATTGGTACAGTACATTAGAGGACAGTGGTACAGTACATTAGAGAGGACAGTGGTACAGTACATTAGAGAGGACAGTGGTACAGTACATTAGAGGAGGCAGTGGTACAGTACATTAGAGGGGACAGTGGTACAGTACATTAGAGGGGACAGTGGTACAGTACATTAGAGAGGACATTGGTACAGTACATTAGAGAGCACATTGGTACAGTACATTAGAGGGGGCAGTGGCACAGTACATTTGAGAGGACAGTGGTACAGTACATTAGAGAGGACAGTGGTACAGTACATTAGAGGGGACAGTGGTACAGTACATTAGAGGGGACAGTGGTACAGTACATTAGAGAGGACAGTGGTACAGTACATTAGAGGGGGCATTAGTACAGTACATTAGAGAGGATAGTGGTACAGTACATTAGAGAGGATAGTGGTACAGTACATTAGAGGAGGCAGTGGTACAGTACATTAGAGGGGACAGTGGTACAGTACATTAGAGAGGACATTGGTACAGTACATTAGAGGACAGTGGTACAGTACATTAGAGAGGACAGTGGTACAGTACATTAGAGGAGGCAGTGGTACAGTACATTAGAGGGGACAGTGGTACAGTACATTAGAGGGGACAGTGGTACAGTACATTAGAGAGGACATTGGTACAGTACATTAGAGAGCACATTGGTACAGTACATTAGAGGGGGCAGTGGCACAGTACATTAGAGAGGACAGTGGTACAGTACATTAGAGAGGACAGTGGTACAGTACATTAGAGGGGACAGTGGTACAGTACATTAGAGGGGTCAGTGGTACAGTACATTAGAGAGGACAGTGGTACAGTACATTAGAGAGGACAGTGGTACAGTACATTAGAGGGGGCATTAGTACAGTACATTAGAGAGGATAGTGGTACAGTACATTAGAGAGGATAGTGGTACAGTACATTAGAGAGGACAGTGGTACAGTACATTAGAGAGGATAGTGGTACAGTACATTAGAGAGGACAGTGGTACGGTACATTAGAGAGAACAGTGGTACGGTACATTAGAGGGGACATTGGTACAGTACATTAGAGGGGGCAGTGGTACAGTACATTAGAGAGGACAGTGGTACAGTACATTAGAGGGGACAGTGGTACAGTACATTAGAGAGGACATTGGTACAGTACATTAGAGAGGACATTGGTACAGTACATTAGAGGAGGCAATGGTACAGTACATTAGAGGAGGCAGTGGTACAGTACATTAGAGGGGACAGTGGTACAGTACATTAGAGGGGACAGTGGTACAGTACATTAGAGAGGACATTGGTACAGTACATTAGAGAGCACATTGGTACAGTACATTAGAGGGGGCAGTGGCACAGTACATTAGAGAGGACATTGGTACAGTACATTAGAGAGGACAGTAGTACAGTACATTAGAGAGGACAGTGGTACAGTACATTAGAGGGGACAGTGGTGCAGTACATTAGAGAGGACAGTGGTACAGTACATTAGAGAGGACAGTGGTACAGGACATTAGAGGGGACAGTGGTACAGTACATTAGAGGGGACAGTGGTACAGTACATTAGAGATGACAGTGGTACAGTACATTAGAGGGGTCAGTGGTACAGTACATTAGAGAGGACAGTGGTACAGTACATTAGAGAGGACAGTGGTACAGTACATTAGAGGGAAGAGTGGTACAGTAGATTAGAGGGGTCAGTGGTACAGTACATTAGAGAGGACAGTGGTACAGGACATTAGAGGACAGTGGTACAGTACATTAGAGAGGACATTGGTACAGTACATTAGAGAGGACAGTAGTACAGTACATTAGAGGGGACAGTGGTGCAGTACATTAGAGAGGACAGTGGTACAGTACATTAGAGAGGACAGTGGTACAGGACATTAGAGGGGACAGTGGTACAGTACATTAGAGGGGACAGTGGTACAGTACATTAGAGATGACAGTGGTACAGTACATTAGAGGGGTCAGTGGTACAGTACATTAGAGGGGGCAGTGGTACAGTGCATTAGAGGGGACAGTGGTACAGTACATTAGAGGGGACAGTGGTACAGGACATTAGAGGACAGTGGTACAGTACATTAGAGAGGACATTGGTACAGTACATTAGAGAGGACAGTGGTACAGTACATTAGAGAGGACAGTGGTACAGTACATTAGATAGGACAGTGGTACAGTGCATTAGAGAGGACAGTGGTACAGTGCATTAGAGAGGACAGTGGTACAGTACATTAGAGTGGACAGTGGTACAGTACATTAGAGGAGGCAGTGGTACAGTACATTAGAGGACAGTGGTACAGTACATTAGAGAGGACAGTGGTACAGTACATTAGAGAGGACAGTGGTACAGTACATTAGAGGGGACAGTGGTACAGTACATTAGAGAGGATAGTGGTACAGTACATTAGAAAGGACAGTGGTACAGTACATTAGAGGGGACATTGGTACAGTACATTAGAGGGGGCAGTGGTACAGTACATTAGAGAGGACAGTGGTACAGTATATTAGAGAGGACAGTGGTATAGTACATTAGAGGGGACAGTGGTACAGTACATTAGAGAGGACATTGGTACAGTACATTAGAGGACATTGGTGCAGTACATTAGAGGACAGTGGTACAGTACATTAGGGAGGACAGTGGTACAGTACATTAGAGGGGACAGTGGTACAGTACATTAGAGAGGATAGTGGTACAGTACATTAGAGGGGACAGTGGTACAGTACATTAGAGAGGATAGTGGTACAGTACATTAGAGAGGACAGTGGTACAGTACATTAGAGAGGATAGTGGTACAGTACATTAGAGGGGACAGTGGTACAGTACATTAGAGAGGATAGTGGTACAGTACATTAGAGAGGACAGTGGTACAGTACATTAGAGGGGACATTGGTACAGTACATTAGAGGGGGCAGTGGTACAGTACATTAGAGGACATTGGTACAGTACATTAGAGGACAGTGGTACAGTACATTAGGGAGGACAGTGGTACAGTACATTAGAGGGGACAGTGGTACAGTACATTAGAGAGGATAGTGGTACAGTACATTAGAGAGGACAGTGGTACAGTACATTAGAGGGGACAGTGGTACAGTACATTAGGGGGACAGTGGTACCGTACATTAGAGGGGACAGTGGTACAGTACATTAGAGGACAGTGGTACAGTACATTAGAGGACAGTGGTACAGTACATTAGATAGGACAGTGGTACAGTACATTAGAGAGGGCAGTGGTACAGTGCATTAGAGAGGGCAGAGGCACAGTACATTAGAGGGGACAGTGGTACAGTACATTAGAGAAGACAGTGGTACAGTACATTAGAGAGGACAGTGGTACAGTACATTAGAGAGGACATCGGTACAGTACATTAGAGAGGACAGCGGTACAGTACATTAGAGAGGACAGTGGCAGTACATTAGAGGGGACAGTGGAACAGTACATTGGAGGGCATAGGTTATATAGTTTATTAAGTAAGCAGTGGCAAACTACATTGTGGGCACAGTATAACACGGGGACAGTGGCACTATTTAATATAAACACAGTTAATAAGAGGCACAGTTTATCCAAGGGGGCGGTGGTACAGTTCATTAGGACAAAGGGGTACCATTTATTTAGCACAAAGGGGGGGCTAACTGCAGATGGAAGCACAAAGTGAGGGCAAAAAGGGAGGGCACAACTACAGAGGGCAAAGAGAGGGAGCACAACTACAGATGGGGCACAAAGAGGGGGTCTCATTACAGATGAGGGCACAAAGAAGGGGTCTTACTACAGATGAGGACACAATGATGGATCCTAACTACAGATACAGGCATAAAGAAGGGATCTAAGTATAGAAAGAAGCACAGAAAAGGGAAACGACTACAGATTGGTCTTCAAAGAAGTCTCTTCTACTGTTTAAGGGCACTATGATAGAGAGTTTGTATAGAGGTGGTTAAAGGTGCTGTAAAAGTAAGGTCCTGAAGATGTTTGTCTGGCAGATGATGCTGTGATGATTTGTGGTTGGAAGAAGTCTTCATGATGGAAAAGAAAAGGAAACCTGACCGACTCTGATCAGAGAAGACGTCACCTGTGAGTCACTGGATGTGTCTGCACTGTACTTACACCTCTATTTGTTTGGGGGAATATTGGCCCCTGTGTGGTGAAGTGTAGTACCAGTATAGTAGTAATGCTTGTGGAGTGACGGTATTATTAAGGAACCATTTATAATGTAGTTACTGTGTGATTATAGTATGTGGTCATGGTGTGGGGGTATTATTGGTCCCTTTTATAGTAGTATTATTGGTTATATTAGTATACAGGGTTTGGTCAGTAATAGTATGATGTCCATGTCCATACCAGGTACAATCCAATCCAGAGCAGATTGAACTCTGGCCTTATATAAAAATCCTGGGCCAGGGGAACATAAAAAAGAATCTATACTTACTCAACCCCGTGCCCCTGCAGCACAGGGTCACCAGCTCTCTCACAGCTACTGTTATCCTGTTCCTCACGTTCCTGCATTGTCATGTTCCGGCGGAAAGTACCCACTTGCCCCAGTGCGTGACATTGCAGAACCAGGAGCTGCAGGAGGCCGGTCTGTGAGCAGAGACGCTGTACTGCGGGGGCACAGGGACAGGTAAATATGGATTCTTTATTATGTTCCCCTCACCCCCTGCCTGCTTGGGATGTTTAGGTTCAGCAACAGTTCTCCTTTAAGTATATGTGCCCTGACGATTGTCCGCTACTCATGGGCCACTGCTGTGTGCTTGCCCCCCAGGCCAAAGTTTGCCAGCCAGCCCCTGCCTAGCAGTGCAATAACCCCTGCAGCGCCAGAAGTCTGACAGGCAAGGCAGGTGTGGCTGGAGGAGCGCAAAGTCCCATTCCTAACAATTACTTTACTGAAAGAGTAGTAGATGCTTGGAACAAACATCCAGCAGATGTGGTTGGTAAATCTATAATAACAAAATGTAATCATGCCTGGGATAAACATATATCTATCCTAAGATAATAAGAAGGTAAATACTAAAAGGGCCGACTAGATGGACCAGGGGGGCTTTTTCTGCTGACAATCTTCTATGTTTTTAATGTTTCTCTGTGTCTATGTGAAAGAGGTGGCCCCATAGTCTTGCACTGGGAGTCCATCTTGGTCATATGCCACACGGCAGGGAGCTCATACTTCTCCCAGCTTGTTTTAGGGTCAGTTTGGAGTCTGAACACTAAGAGCCGACCAATCGAAACTTTGCACATGTCCCTTGGACGCTTAAAAAGTTTTCTGTAAACTCAGTGTCCCTTTGAATTGTATTTCAAGATTATTATAGATCCAACATGAAACAATAGAAGAATGATAATATAAACCATGTGCCTTGTGATTTTCTAACCTTGGCTCGGGACTCACACTGATATATTTTTAAGGTCGTATAGAGATCTAACAAGTCCGTTGTGATGAGTGTTTCATAGATACTGGACCACTTGGAATTTCTTTCTATCAACTCATCAGGTTGACAAATAAAAGAATGTCATCATTTTCCATTTAGTTCCGAAGGGTCCTCGAGTTAGTGAGCGTGACAAAACATCTGGATTAGTGTGAAATACTTCCAAACCGGGGAGTTAAGTTGCTGTCAATCCCCCTGATAAGGTTTTGTAGAGAATCTACTGTGTGACAAGTAACTTACAGCTCGGAAACTAATCCTCTATGACACTATGACTTTTTCAAGAGCTCCTCTGCATCACAATTAACCGTAATACGTCCCTAATATTTTAGTCAAACCTCGTTTATCGGGAAGAAGAGACTAGAGGACAAAAACAAATAAAAAACTGGGCGAAAAGTCCAAAAACAAACACGACAACTGGAAAAACAGAACAATAGACAAACAATGGCTTCATTACAAATTGATAACATTGTTGGTGATAATATACAGCGGGGAATAGAACCAGCAGCAACATTGCAAGAGTGACACAGAATGGTGACATACAAATGCAGATTCATGCAATTTTCATGAGCCGTCGCCATGGCGACGTAAGTTTACAATCTTCGGCAACAGCTTAAACAATGCGGTTAAAATATTCACAACTAAATGGAAAGTTTGTGAAGTCATTGATGAATTGTCTACGAAAGGTGAGGAACCTGGGTGATGCTCGGGGACTTGATAGGTGCTAGTTAGTCAATTGTTGGCTTTAAAAGGGCTGTTTCTTTTTTCTCAAGCTGCATTTTGGATTAGAATAATAAGAAACAATTGAGTAACCTTAAAGTGTCCCTGTCGTTATAACTTTCAAAATCTAAATCAACAGTAGATTTGATATAAAGCAAGTATGCAATTTACATTCATAATTTTTTTTAAGTAATTATGGAAAAACACGCCACTTCCTGTTTTCTGACAGTTTTTTTTCTCAAAAAATAGGAAACAGTCAGAAAACAGGAAGTCCTGTGTATCCCAGGCCATTTGAGCGCTCACAGAGAGAAGGCAGTCATGTGACTGAGGGACACATTAAGCCGTGACTCTCTGTACTGGCCGGAATTCCAGTGTTTAGTCTGTTTTTTTCAACCAGTACAAGTCAGAAAATCTGTCTTCTGGAGACTGGACCTGGATTTCTGGTAAGTACAGCTTTGTTTTATAGCATCATAAATCAAAAATAATAATGAATGTAAATTGCAAACTTGCTTTATTTCACATTTACTGTTGATTTAGATTTTGAAAGTTATAATGACAGGGACACTTTAAAGTGATCGTATCATTAGGATTTTTTTTTTACTACATTGACAGTGCCTGCATGGTGATCCCGGTGGCGCGTTTCTTTTTTTTCAAAACACTGCCAGTTCCCGCTCTCTACAACGTTTTCTTCTTGTGCACCGGCCGGGTTCTATGCACTAGAGGGGGGCCCAGTGTGGCAATATCCCCTCCTCTGGGGGACACACCTCAATTAGAATCAAGCAGGGCATGGGGAGGGGATATCCTCACACTGGGGGTGCCAAGTCCACCTCCAGTGCATAGAATCGGGACGGTGTGCAAGAAGAAAACGGCAACAAGGGCAGGAACCGGCGACCTTTTGAAAAGAGGCCACCAGGACCAACATTCAGGCGCCGTCAAGGTAGCAAAACAAAAATTGTAATCTTAATTGTCAATTCACTTTACAGGAGTTGTCCAGTTTACAGAAAGTATTTTTATATATGCTATCAGATAATTCTAGGTTAGACAGATTTGTAGGATCCCTTGTTATGGGCCCTTATCTCATGGACAAAGTAGGGAACAGTTATAAAGAGTGTCTTCCTCTCTGGAGGACCTGTCCTCCATTATACACACAACTCCTCAATATGAATAGCAAGGGTGTAATACTTAAAGGGGTAGTGCGGCTGTAAAAATTATTCACAGATTAACACACATTACAAAGTTATACAACTTGTAATGTATGTTATGTCTGTGAATGGCCCCCTTCCCCGTGTCCCACCACCCCCACCCGTGTACCCGGAAGTGTAGTGCACTATACATTACCTGATCCATGTCGCGCCCGTCCGCCATCTTGTGCCAAACGTCATCTTCGGCCGACCGGCCCGAACACCTCTGATCTTCCCGAGTGCCGGACGCCCTCTGCCGCGTCATCAGCTGCTCAGCTGCGATTGGCCGAGCATAACTGTGCTCGGCCAATCGCGGCTCAGCGGCTGATGACGCGGCCAGTTCATCAGCCGCTAAGCCGCGATTGGCCGAGCACAGTTATGCTCAGCCAATCGCAGCTGAGCAGCTGATGACGCGGCAGAGGGCGTCTGGCACTCGGGAAGATCAGAGGTGTTCGGGCCGGTCGGCCGAAGATGACGTTTGGCACAAGATGGCGGACGCGTGTCGGCACGGATCAGGTATGTATAATGCACTACACTTCCGGGTACATGGGTGGGGGTGGTGGGACACGGAGAAAGGGGCCATTCACAGACATAACATACATTACAAAGTTGTATAACTTTGTAATGTGTGTTATTCTGTGAATAATTTTTTACCGCCGCACTACCCCTTTATTTTCCCCTGTGGTGGCACTGTTCAGAAACTGAACACTGACTGCCACGTTTCCCCACAGCGAAGTTCCAGTAGACAATCTGTGATAAGTTTAGTGTCAAATGACCTTTTTAACAATAGGGACTGTCCAAAATGATAACTACTCCACCAGTCCACCACTCTACCCCAATAGTCTAACTTCACATTACTGGACTTGTTTTGGTATTAAAAGGGTACATTACTGTTATTCAAATATCGTATAGCACTACATAGCATAGTTTGACACTGTATGGCACTATTGTGCATGGAAACAATGTACGAAGAGCAGGGGCTACTGTCAAAGTCTGACTGGAGTTCTGTACTTTACTTACTAAACAGTAAGTCAAGTATGCTTTATGCATCCCTGGCTTACTGTTAGCAGATTTCCTGAGTCAGGCCGCCTGTTCCAAACCAGGAAATCTATGAACTGTACGCCAGAGATGCATAAAGCACCCCTGGTTTACTGTCCTGTCTTCTGTTAATAGCATGAGGTGCAAAGGAAATTATACAGGGGAGTAAGAACACCTGTCAAAGACAAGTGTTCATGCGCCTTGCAAAGTACACTATGCTGATACTGAACTAAATTTTGTCTATAGATGAAGTTGGTACTGGCTTTATCTTTAGGAGAGGCTTTATGGAAAATTGTTAATCATTTATAGAACTTGCACACATTCACCCAGGGACCTCCACAGACCCTCACCAAGACTTTTTGTATTTTTATTTTTTTATTTTTTTTTTTGGCAAAAGACAAAGGCTGCATATGGGGCTTCTATGCAGAAGTGATTTTTCCACCAATGATGTAAATAATCTAGGTTCATGCAATATGACTGTTCTTGTGATATATCTTTGTAGATACCATATGTAACTAGAGTGAAGGCTCTTGTGGATATAGGATTGCTGATACCCATGAGGCTCGTGTCTTTTAGGAATAGAATCTTCCTGAGCAGCTTGTGCCCCAGTTGTACCTTGTATTGATGAATGATTCGTGCTAAAGAACACAGGATCGTAAGATTTCCATAGGGATTCACTTTTTTCCCACTTAATTATTTGTTTTGCCTCTAAAACAAAATGAATCAAATCAAGATAATCAACTGCAATTAGTAAACTAATAGAAGGCTGCGTGAGATACAAAGTGCGCTGTAAACAAAAACACATTAAATATGGAGACGTCTTCATTTCAGATGTAACCCAAAATATCTAGTGTGTTATTACCATTAACAGATATTCAGTGCAGGAGCTGTGAACCGCTCACTTCATATCATACTGTACATTGCTGCTTACTCAATGCACTGCCACTGCTGTACTCCATACACGTACACACGTTTCTCCGAGGCATCTGCTCCACTCCCACATACTTTACTTACTGAATTTGCAATAGTTATTTTAAACCATGTTATTGATTATTCTGTTACAGAGGCTTGGTAACCAAATAAACAGCGAGCGAAAGAAAATCTATCTATCTATCTATCTATCTATCTATCTATCTATCTATCTATCTATCTGTGGTGTCCCACCATGGGTCTTTTGTATTTCTTCTTTGCACCTCTCAAAAAAAGATTCTTACTCCAGGTTAAGTGGTGATGGAGTGCACTTTAAAGTTTCACCACTAGATGTCAGTATTAAGTATAACTACGTATTGCACAGCTGAAGTTAGGAATGGGTTACTGTTTTATGTGCATCACGTGTTTTGCTGACCTATAGGAGATGCTCTTTACTTCTAACCAATCTCTTTCTTTTCCACACACACTTTTCCACCACTCACAAGGTAGATTGCTTATCCCCTGTAGGAGGTTGTAACTTAGTGGGAGGAGGTGTAGCGTCGGTTCTTACCCAGATTTTGGTGGAAGGACACACAGATGTAAACAGAGGTGAGTGTGAGATCTACTGAACAAAAGTCAGACAAGGTTAACCTGCAAAACTCCTATACCCCAGGAGATAGAGAAAAATGAATAGAAAAGAAGGGGGATGACAGGTCCTCAAGAAAGACTGATAATGGGGAGAGTATATGAAGAAGATTAGAGTATAATTATAATATAAGTAATTTATTAGCTAAAATGCCAATGATATATATAAATGACAAATGATGATAAATATAAAAAATCAATAACACATCAGAATGCAGAACGATAAATATACAGAGTTAAAAATATTCAGTACACGTGTGTATATAGAAATGTCTCTTAATGGTAAAATAAGTAGGTGGTAATCTCTGAATTCATTTTCCTAATATAGGACTCTGAGCCAACCAGCAAGGGGTGATCAGCCCCGAGAGCGTTGGAGAATGGTGAAAAATCAATATATATCACTGCATTGCGGTGTCAGTCCCGATATACGGCTACATCTATATGTACTAGCATATAAGAACATTGCAACCTTTATCCTTTTATTAATTTTTAATTTTTATTTTTTTTACGCTCATTATCATTATTACTTTATTTTTTCCTGTTTTTTTTCCTGATTTTTCACCATTCTCCAACGCTCTTGGGGCTGATCACCCCTTGCTGGTTGGCTCAGAGTCCTATATTAGGAGGGACACACAGAGCCAATGTCCCTGCTGTAGCCAAGCCAGGGCCTGTCTTCTGCCAGAACCCTCGTCTGGGACAAGAGTTAGGTCTGGTCTAGTTTGAGACATGTGTGGTCAGATGCAACTAGAGATACTTAGTTCTTTCAGTATTCCTATTATATCTACTATGCAGTGCTAAACACTACTAAGAGAGAAGAGTCTGGGACTATCCTATCCCACGCCGTGAACCACTCTAAAAAGTGCAGGGCAGTATCCTGATACACAAGAGGAACAAGCCTGGATAGGACAAAGCTACCAGAAGGTCTATGTATCCTATCTTGCAGTGCAGGTAACTGGGACACCCCTGGGAGCTTAGCTTCACCCAGATAACCCAGACTGGGGCTTGTTTTACCGTAGGAGGATGAGTCACTCAACACTGTAGGGCAGAAGGTGGTCAGACTGAAGTCTATACACGGGTGCAAGTAAACTATTCTTTCAAGGTCCAGCAGAGTACATTGCTACATTGGGTTGGGCTCACTTGACAAACTCCTCTCCTCTATGCTACTCTACTCTACTTTCAACTCTTCAAGCACCGCTGCAACTACCTCTACTCTGCTCTACTTCTTCAAGCATCTCCTCAGTACAAACGAGTTCAAGCACTAAAGTCTGTATAAAGATTTATCTATTTGCTGAAAAAAGTGTATTACCAAGAGACTGTACAGTAAAGCTTTTATATTTTTATATCACTGGGACTCAGTCATCCTTTCCACCGCATCAGCACCTATACACACACCACTGCACACCTTGGGTTATTTTTCCCCTTTCTGTGGGTGGCGGTACCAATTGTCCAGGTGGGTCAATTGCCACTCAGGAATACAGTGACAAGAGCCCAAGGTACCCATCACAACCCGGCAGGTTACCGACCATTTGGGAAATATGATTTGCCTCATTACTATATCTATCCACCCATCTATGATGTCTGTTTTTATCCTACCATCTATAAATTTATCTACTAGGGATGAACGAACTTTTGAAAAGTTTGGTTCGGTTCGATCCGGCGAAGCTAAAACAAACCTTGCTATAACAGCTGAATAATTGCAGCTACAATAGTGAGAGTCTGATAGGGTATAGTTTCGTTTAGTTGCTATTACAATGAAAAAAGGGGGAAAAAATCAAAGTGCAAAAATAGTGAAAAAAAATTAGCCAAGAGGTAAGTGATTGCATGTGACATAGGACACAAATTTCCTTGGACCCAGTAGGGTGGAAAACAGACATTTGACAGTGGAACCAGCAGCATCCGTAATAGTACTGTATTTGACCCAGTGTGGTGGAGAACAGACCATTGATGGAGGAGGAAGAGGCAGTAGCACTTGATTTCACCCATCCCAGTATGGTTGAAAAGAGACTATTGGAGGAGGCGGCACCACTTGATTGCATCCAGCTCAGTATGATTGAGAACAGACTATTTGAGGAGGAGGAAGAGGCAGTAACTGATTGCACCCAGGCCAGTATGATTGAGAACAGACTATTCATGGAGGAGGATGTTCAGCCTTGGAGTGGTGGCCTGGGAATCCTCGCTGATGATGTTGTTCACCGCACTTTCAATAACACGGACGAGTGGGATGATGTCTGCCCACAGAATCGCGTCCTCAAAAGGGATCAACAATTGGCACGCCATGTTCGAAGAAACCTGTGCACTATGAGGTTTATCACATGTGCCATACAAGGTGTATGACGCAGCCCTCCCTTCTGCACTGCAGAGAAAGGTTCCTTCCTTTGTGGGCTACAACACTTCCCACCATTAGTTGACCTTGGGTCAGCCATTCCTATATCTCCTTCTCCTCCTTGATGGTCCAGAGGAGCTCCTGCCCACTGTGACTCTGTTCACAATGGAGGACAGCCTGAGAGTGACGGGCCTGACATCGTTGGTAAGACACCGGGGCAGGTTGGACTGCAGTCAAAGCGGGAGGGAAGCAGGGTGACAGTGGCAAGAATGGGCTAACTTTCTAGTGGTCTTCTGGGGGAATGTTGACCCTTGCCCATAATTAAAGGACCAGACATCAGCACTGGGGTGCACGCTCTTGGACACCAAGAATCCCAATGAGTCTCCAACATTTTCTACACAACTTTTTTTGTTTCTCGGACAGTGATGGGACTTTTTTTTGGGACTTTTTGTTGTTGCGGCTAAGAGGGGTTCTCCTATTTTTTGAACCTGATTGTAAAGATATGAACTGATTTTCCCTTAATAAATTCGATAAGCTTGAACACTGAAGTTGCTTTCATGTGTCTTGGTTAATACTCACAGACAGCTGTCACATTACATTTTTAATTAGGCAGCACCTAGGTATATCTGAGGAGACTAATTTAAGGTCTCACCCTAACAGGGGTGACGTCACACATCTTGATATTCACAGAAAACCAGGCATTATAGGAGTAATAATCCCTTGTATCCTGGTCTATTCTGTGAAAAAAGTACAATTTATCATCGCCGTTGTTATTTTTACCAGATTCATAATGAACTTTCTCAAAGTTCGGTTCCGTGACGAACCAAACTTTTTCCAAAGATCATAATAATTCTGGTTCGTAACAGTTCGGTTCGCTCATCCCTACTATCTACCATTTTTTTATGATACCTAACCACCTAGAATCTTTAAGTATCCAGCCCCCAAAGTACCAAACCGCATAGGAAATAAAATACACATTTCCCAAAAATAGTATCACAATGAGAAAATTACCTTCATCCTCTTTGTCCTGTGCACTATGGGGACATAACAGCATATTAGAGACTTCTAACCTGCCGTTAGTCTCCTTTTAAAGAATAGGGACTGGATATCTTTGAAAAACTTTTTTTTTTTAATCTTGTTTTTGTTTTGTATGTATCACAATGCAACAAAACATTTTTCCATATATCTCTATTAAAAATGTTGAGTTTTTTTTTTCCTCTACAGCCTCTCAGCCTCTTTAGTTTTCTCTTTAACACAGTCTATGTGATTCTCTGTGGACTACCTTTTGTGTGCTCTTCTCTGTTTCCTACTATCCTCTCTCCATCCTATCCACAGTCTAAGCTGGTGTGTAACCCTCTCCCTGTCTCTACTCTATCACTAAGTGAACAGAAAGCCCATTTCATGGCATATATCTCATCTTTCTGAGCAGCAGCTAAATGAAAGGAAATTGTTAAAGAAGACTATTTAGAAAGTGGCTTCATTTTGCATTCAGGAAACAAAAAAGGTGTCCACGTCTTTAGTTTTTTTTTTTTTAGTGAATTTACAATTATGGGAAAGTATTTTGTTCTTCTCTAATGTACATTGTGCTCTTGGCTCTCATTGCTGTATCTTATGGAGTATTTTTAGCAGAGTGCATGGGTTCTGCACCTAGAGCACAACACAAGATGAAGAAGATGAAAAGAGATGACATTCTGTAAGATCTGCGCCTTCCATGAAATATAAATGAGGGTATTGTGATTTAGGATTCAACACTACCCATACATATTGATAACATTAACATAAGTCAATGGACCATCTGTTGCTGTCAGTGTTTCAGTTGTTCCTTTGTTTCATGCATTATAATGGTAATATGTTTGAACAGAGTGAGGATGGACCAAGTGTGCTGGTATATTGGGGGGCAATGACTTATCCATACTTATGGTAAGGACAAGCTGCCCATACAGTATTTAATTTAAAGCTTACCGTGGCTAAATATATATATATATATATATATATATATATATATATATATATATATATATATTTTATATTTATATATATATATAGTGATCACAAGCAGTTTTGCTATATACTCTATTTTTTTTAGGTTTCTATGTTTAAATCAAATTTTTTATGTTGTCAGTGTTAATCACAGTGAGTTCTTCAGCAACTTGACTAGAATAACCCTCCCAGCATTAAAAAAAAGCTACAATGTTGCAGATAAAGCCAGTCAGAGACTTGTTTACATCAGCTGTCTCAGAAGGGAGGGGGGAGGAGGGGGAAACAGAGAGAAAACCTCACACACAGATTTTTGTGTTTTCAGCAGAAAGCAGCAGCTCAGAACTGGGGGACGGGGGAATAGATAATAAGTATGGAAGGAATTGTTAGTGTTACCATGGGCAACAACATATCAACAGTTATGTTTCAGTTGCCTCTCGCAACCGTTCTCAAGCATGCTTGAGAACGGTTGCGAGAGGCAACTGAAACGTTGCATCCTTGTATTTTTTGCAAGAAACCACTACTTTTTTTCACTTATGCTGGAGTGCTTGGAATTTTCGTTTTGTATATATATATATATATTTTTTTTTTTTTTTTTTTTAAATAAGAGCTCCTTGAGCAAAGTGTTAGCAGCCAGTCCCTCTTTGCACTGACAGTGACTCTATAGATATATTCCCTGCACTTGGTGACTGACGACATGATAATGATTGCAGCTGCCATCAAGCTCTTCATCGGTGTCACGTAATTCAGGCGCGTCAAGCCCTGGTAACAATGTGAAGCACTTTTTTGCACATTTCATTCTACAGCTATGAGCGGACATGTTTCCTCACGTCAACAGCTGCAGATAACTGGATATATTTATATACCCCGGGGATGCTGACTGATAATGCACTATTGTTATATATGTGACTGGACACTTGTCTAAGAAGGTGCAACTGGCTGTAAGTATGGGGTTTTATAATACTCTCCCCAACCATGCGGGTGTGATTGTGAAGCATTTTCTTTCTTTTAGCTGTAATCTTTAGTAAATTTGTATAGTAAATAATAACAGACATAACAAAAGATGATAAAAAGATGGGAAAAGTAAATGGTGAGACCCTAAGAAAACTAGGAATACTTGGTTGGGTTGCATGAAATGCTAATGGGGAGGAGAATGGATTGAGATGGATATAGGGAAATATGGGGGAGAGGATAGTGAGCGATAGGGGACAAGAAGGGGACACTATAACACATCGAGTAAATGGTCGTAGTAACGATTGTAACTAACGACTATTGTTCTGTATAATATAGTGAACGATTCCAGGTTAGCAAGAAACAGTTTAGTTTACGATCTAGTTTGTTTATCGTTAATCGTTATAATAGCTTTGTCTAATAGGACCCTAAGGGCCCTATTCCACCGGACGATTACTGTTCGCGTAATCGTTAACGATTAACGATCTCAAACGACCGCTATTGTGAAAGACCTGAAAACGTTCACTCATTTCCATGGAACGATAATCGTTACTTATGATCGTATTTGCGATTGTTTTTTCTTTGCTATGTCTTCGCTATTGCGTTCGTATCTACTGCGAACGACCGAACAACGTCTTATTCAATGCGAACGATTTGCGAACGAGCAACGATAAACATAGGCCCAGGTCTTATAAAGCGATCAACGATTTCTCGTTCGGTCGTTAAGATTTAACGATAATCTGAACAATAATTGGCCGGTGGAATAGGGCCCTTAGAGGATACCTGGGGCTCTTTTTGATCTTGCGGACTATTATAATGTTTTCCACCCTCATGAGCGCTCTCAGGAAACTCTTTTGTTCGAGCCATGATACAATCTCAAAGATTGTGAAGATCAGACTTTAGTATAAGGGGTTGCTGGTAAGTCTTTGGCTTTACCCATAAAGAAACGAGATAGGAAGATGAAACTTTACATTTATTCCACACACTCTCCACTGATGTTAATACACATAATACATTGGTTTTCCAAGTTCTGTAAACCTTGCAAAAAGACGGATTTTGGTTGTGCCCCAAACCAGTCATCCGTAGCAGCCAAGGCATCTGAAATGGTGTGAAATTTAGTACCCTTGAGGTTATAGTCAGAGGGAGCTAGATCTGGTGAATAAGGTGGGTGGTCAGCCAGCTGGAAGTCTAGCTCAAACAGTTTTGCCGTGGTCACTTGTGCAGAGTGAGTGGAGGCGTTGTCTTGCAGATTCCTTTGGAGAGCTTGCAGTGTGTTTTGGCCTTCAGAGCTGCCTTCAATTGGTCCAAAAGTTCAATGTAATACCTTGCATTGATGGTGGAACCATTTTGAAGGTAGTCCACTAGCAGCATACCCTTCTTATCCGAGGACACAGACGCCATCACCTTAGTGACTGATTTTTGCACCCTGAACTTCTTTGGACCAAGAGAACCTCTGTGCCTCCACTCTTTTGACTGCTTCTTGGTTTCAGGGTTATACAAATGAATCCAGGTCTCATCCATAGTGACCAGTCCATCCAGTAAGTTCTTATCAGTCCGGAAACCCTGACAAATGGACTAAAAATTTTTCACTGACATGCTTTTCTGATCTGTTGCCAAACATTTAGAGACCAACTTTGCGGATAGCTTCTTCATGTCCAAATGTTCATGGATAATGACACAAACACGTTCACGAGAAATCCCCATGGTGTCTGCTATTCCTTTAGCTGAAATTTGCTGATTCTCCAGTATGAGGTTGTGCACAGCATCGATGATCTCCAGAACCACAACCATTCTCAGTCGTCCAGGATGTTCCTCATCATTGGGGATGAAGTGGCCCGTTTTAAATTTGGCAACCCAACTGCAGAATATGAAGGCCATTGATCCCCCAATGTCTGTGACATATCACCATGAATATCCTTTGTGGACTTTTCTTGCAGAAACAAGAATTTTGTCACTTCTCTGCTCTCATTTACTGTGAATATCGCCTAAGACTCCGCCATTTTATTTCCCTGCGTGTCTAGATCACTGTTCCCATAAGCTACATATACAAAATATTTAAAACATATATTAGATATGTAAGGCTTTCTTGTGATGTAACATTTATTACAATAGAAACAAAAAAAAGAACACAAATCCAAAGACTTATTAGCTGCCCTCGTAGATCCCTGTTCTTTAAATAGAACAGATCACCCACTCACACCTGATTGTCTTCCCATTGATTGAAAACACCTGACTCATCTCGAAATTATCTGCTAATCCAAAAGTCGTGTTCGCATATTTGCCATTTTGTTGTGTTTCTTTAAGGTATTCTGTGGGATATGATATTTTACTATGCTCCCAGGGCTGCGGGGGGCTTGTGAGTGACATATACTTACCTGTCTCATTCCACCACCACTGCTGGGTCCTGGGCCGGCCGATTTCTGCCACTTTTAGTGATTTCAAAACATACAGTGATGCACCGCTCATGACGGAAATGGAAGCTCAGTATAGACTCTATACTGGCTATGCAGAGCTTCTATTTCCCAGGACCTGGGCCAAGCCTCTATTCCCCGGGTCCTGGGAGACACCCGCTCTCTGCCGCTTTTAGCGATTTTAAAACATCCAGTGAAACACCGTTCCTGCCAGAAATTGAAGCTCAGTATAGCCTCTATACTGGCTATGCTGAGCTTCTATTTCTGGTGGGAATGGTGCATCACTGGATGTTTTGAAGTTGCTCACAGTGGCAGAGAGCTTACAGCCCGGGACCTAGCAATGGCAGTGGAACAGGAAAGGTAAGTATATGTCACGTACATGTCCCCCGCAGCCCCAGTAGCGTAGTAAAATATCATATTATCCCGGACAACCCCTTTAAGTTATATAATTAGAGCCTAATTCATTATGGGGGCTCTGCTGTTTAGTCCAAACTGATCATCTAGACTTTGTTATGTGATTGACATTACCAGGCTTCATCAGGTCGTTAATGACAAGAATACCAGTGATAAAGCCTGGTAATGCTGATCACATGGCAAAGTCCAAAATAATCAATTAGGCTCTAGCTTTCTAAACAAAGGAATTCAAATGCACTGTAAATGTGTGAACACAGCTAAAAGGTTTACATGCTTTTGCATAGCTAGGATTCATGGGGCCCTATAGCAAAAAACTGTATGGGGCCCCATGAATCCAGTACGAGCCCCCCTTCCATACACTCACCTGGCCTGATGCAGTCCCTGACGTGGCTTCGTTCTCACAGCTCCCTACGCACATGTCATGTCACTCATGGAAGAACGAAGGAAGAACGAAGGAATGCTGCACCAGTCAAGGTGAGTATGGAGAGAGAAAGGGATGTACCATGGTTGGTATCTTTTGTCTGCCTGTCAGTGGTCTCACCCACTTCTAGGAGGGAGCCTGCTGTCAGTGGTATAGCTACTAACATGAAGGCAAACTACACCAGGGGGAGGTTGGGCGGTGCACCGGCCCCAGGCCCCATAGCAGTTGCGTGGTCTGCCTTTATGGAAGCTAGGCCACTGCACTCACTGGTATGTGATATTAGATTATTTTGCTCAAAAAATAAATGACAAAATCTCATATTATTGACATTCAATTGACATGACATGCAATATCCAGAGTAGCTCATAAACAGGAGGGGGCGCTGTTTTTGACTAGAAAGCATTTTTCTGATCTTTTTACATATAATAATAATGTCATCTGAGCTGTATATCAATATTTTGCCAACATTCTTCCCAGTAACAGGATGCCGGTTGTTCTGTTCTCTTCTCACAATTGTGAAATGAATAATTCAGAATTTTCTTCCCCTTTTTTTTTTATTTATTTTTAAATATGAACTGTTTTTACAATAAAGCTTGGAAAATAACAGGCACTGGCAATCTTCCATCTGAACTCACTCACTGCAGGTGCCGGGAATGACAAGCAAACACGCCACCTTTAACTCCCCCTTACATATCTGTTTCTCAGTGTGTGGGTTCGCTAAAATGAGCAGTTTAATTACACACTGCTGCAAGTGTCAGACACAATTAAGTAACAATCTGACTGGAAACCGGAATACTTTACCATGGCTGCAGGAGCAAAATAGCTTCCAAGACCAAAAAGGCAAAATAGTGATACATTTCCTAAACTGGCTTCCCATTCCTAAGGGGTGTTTACATTTTTATATGTTTACTCATATAGTGCATACTGTATAAAATGACAATGGATTAGCATTTGGCCTTCAAAAAACAACAATATGGGACAGATCTATTATTCATTGTCCAATATTTAGACGCAGACTAGACAGTCTCTGCTTTATACATTTTGGCTGTAGACTAGATACTGTTGTCTAACTTTATCCACCTATTGGTTGACTTACTTTCTGCCACTTGTAAAGGACAGCAGATGTTGACCCGCTGTCAGGGTTGGACTGGTCCACCAGAGAACCAGAGGATCCTCCGGTGGGCCCCCAGCTTTAGAACCTGCACAAACACTGACTAAGGCCTAATTCACACAATCTGTGTTGCGATCCGGAGGAGGATCGCGGCACGGATCCCCTAGTCGGAGCCCCCCGCGGTCCGGCACTGATGCCTCCCTCCCACCCACCCCTGGCAGCAGAGATGGCAGGAGCGCATGATCTACTACTTACCTATTCCCCTGTGCTGACCGGCTACACTCGCTCACCGGAAGTGGCCTGGACTATGCTCCCGGGAGAAGAAGGCAGTGTAGTCCAGGCCACTTCTGGTGAACATGAAGCCAGCCGGTCCAGGGAAGTAGATGAGTAGTAGATGCCATAACAGGAGCTGCTGGGCGGCAGGGGGATCAGTGCCACGATCCGCACTAGGACATGTCCTATTTTTTCCCGGTGTGGGTCCCAGCGTGGATCATGTGAATGGCTTCATTCACTTCAATGGTCCCTAAAATTGTCAGCGGTCGCAGATCCGCGACCACTGACAATTTTACGGGACGTGTAAATGCAGCCTAACATGTTGTTTCTCACTGGTTCTTCATTGGTAAACCCCTAAGTCATTTCCTCTGGTGGACTCCAGATACCCCAGTCAGACACTGCCCGCTGTGCTACTGAACCACTGGATCAGGGTAGACGGCTTCAGATGCAGGTCACACAGTCTGGGTCAGCAGCAGAAGACGTGAACTGTACAAAAGGGGCCAGATGGGCCGGTGTAATTCGAGGAACTGTTTATATGGTCATGTAATATTGTGTACAGGGAGGTAGGAAGACGACTCTCTGTCTCTGGTAAAGTCACTCCATCCGTGTCTATTCTTTTCTTAGACAGTCATTCTGGATTGTTGAGCTGTAATAATTCAATGTCCTGGAGCTTGTTTCTGTGCAGGTAAAGCTCACATTGCTACGAGACGATCAATAAACATATCTGATTGTCTGGAATTTCTTAGAAAACCTGTGCCTGGTAATGAAAATCAACTACAGCAGTGGAGGATTGTTCTTTTTTTATTGATTTCATTTTATTATTTAACCCTTTAATTATGCAGCGGTTTATTTTTCCATATGTTGTATGCTTGTTTTTTTGTTGGATGACTTATTTCTTCTATTGGTGTCCATATAATGTATGAAGAACTTAAAAAAAAAAAAACTTAAAGCGAATGTACTATCATTTGCCGTGGCGGTGAATTCTAATGGAGCCGCGACACAGAGGGGAGGGTATTGTTGTATTATTTTTTTATTTACACCATTTACTATGTTGTATAAGTGACATGATAAAATAGAATAATAATAAATAATAATGATATTTCAAATGGTCCCAATTGTCAAACGTGGTGATACCAATTAGGTTTATTTTTTTGTGTATGAGATATTTTTATCTAATCATTTGCTGTTTTTGTTTATAGTCCCTCCAGATTTAAACATGCAGTTTGCAAGTCAAGTTAGTATACTGGGAGGAGGAAAGAGTTGGCTGAATTCCTGTCTAGAGTGTACATTGGGAACAGAAAGTGCATTGAAGGATGCACACTAGACAGGAAGTTGAGCAGTCAACAGATAATTTGCATAAGATGCAGGAGGAAAGCATTAAGGTAGTAAAATAACTTTACCAATAAATAATCATTTATTAAGCCGGGTTCACACCGTGTCACAGAACGGCCAATGTCAGGGCCCCGGGGAACAAAGAGACACAGGACAAGTGGGCCCTATGGCTAACACCCCCTACGCTGTCCCTACCTACTTGCAGTGCAGGTCCTAAATGACCGTCCGCCACAGGCGAACAAGGTACAATGACAGTAGACAAAGCAAAGTCACACAGAAGGAGAGGACCAAGAAGGCAGCGAGGAACAGGGGACCAAACCAATGGAGGACGAAAGCCAGAGATGCAACAAGGTAAACAGAGAACCAAAAGCCAGAGATAGTAGCAAGATGAACTTGGGACAAAGCAAGAAACTGAGAACTAAGCGAGGTAAACTGAAGACTAACTAAGATACACTGAGGACAAAGCAAGACATAGAACCAAAAGACAAAGAATGGCAAGAAACAGGCATAGGGATAAGGAAACCAGGAATACAGACTACAGGCAAGGCAGGCAAAAAAGGCTGGATCTAGCTGAACAGACAAGCTGGACAAAGCTATCAAGAGCCAAGACTGAAGGAAGAGACCAAGCTATAAGGGAACAGAAGTCCCTGACTCCAAGCTGATAGGAAGAGCAGGAGAAACACACAAGAGAATCACAGAAAGCCAGAGGTGAAGAGACCTGTCAATCACAACACAGCAGAGACAATTAGTGAATAGACCACAGCAAGGAAAGTGCAGGGAGAACTGAGAAAACATGGACCGGATCACAGAAGACATAAGCAAAGATCCCGGGATCCCGGCCAGAGTGTATACTATTTGTATACATTCCGGCCGGGATTCCCTCTGACTGCAGTACAACGTAACTTATGCATTAATCACGGCCTTTGTTGCAAATCGGCAACAATGGCCATGATAAATACATAATTAACGTTGTGTGAATATGGCCTTAGACTGTTAAAAATGATTTTTTACTAGCCCCTTTAATTCCATGCATAACCTGCAAATTTTTCCACGGTGAACATTCGTTATGGTTCAGCTTCATCTTATATCATTTCCAGAGTCAAATTATCAAGTCTGAGTACAAATCTAGATGCAGAATTCCGGAAATCTGAGCCTGGCACTTGGTTACTTACACAGTACATTACAAGTCTCAGCCCAGCATGGGGCCTTCACTGTGCGGAGCTGTCTCTCTCCTCCTAATATACTGTAATACAGGATATTAAGAAAAATTGTGACAATATCAACAGTTTCTATAGCAACCTGCCATGTTCTTCTGTGTATGGTTTCCTCTCCTCTCGTCTTTACCGTGTAAGATGAATAATTAACTTAGAGCAATTGCAATTTGCGATATATACTTGTCAGGCTGATGGTACAGAAACACGGCTTGCTCTCTTTTCTAGTGATAGTTTAGTTACTGTATTCACAATGGAATGTTTTCTGTGTAATACATTGGGATACATGTATTTATATCTTTTTTTTTTTAAGATAAGCTTTTCAAATTATAATATTTTGCGTGAATTGAGGAGGATTTTGTGATGAACCCATTGAGACTTCTACTCCAAGTATTAGATAACCAAATAATGGCTCTGGATTGTATCACAGGTACAGTACATTGGGCTTCTATTGTACCTTCATATTTATCTGTCTTTGTATTATGTTCAACCGGTCTTATATTCTACCATAGAAGCCTTCCTGCAGGTGTTACTACAGGAAAGGTGAATCTACAGAATCTGCTATGTTCTAGAGCCTCTATTATTATTATTATTATTATTATTATTATTATTATTATTTGCACTACTTGTACACTCAAATGCATTAGGTTGTATTCCCCAACACTTTTGTAGCCCCTAAACGCCATAGCAAACCATCAGCACCATGTTACCTTATTGTGGAAATCTTCACCTTGAAGTGCTGCAATTGCTGTTGAGTGCAGAATCTAAAGACCAGAAACATCAAACCCATGGGTTATACTAGGGGCGTAACTATAAAGGACTGGGTCCCATAGCAAACTTTTGATTGGGTCCTTGCCCGACATCCCACTGTAAATAATCCCCCTGTTTGTTAGCCCTTAGTAGATAGTATATGTTAGGCATCTCCCCTGGAATTACCCCCAGTAGATGGTGCCCCCATGGTAGACATCTTCTCTAAAGTCCCCCATGGTAGGCATCTCACCTTGTATCTCCCACGTACATAGTGTCCCCCAAAATAGACATCTCCTCTATTATCCTACCCCGCCTCCAGTACATAGTGTCTCCCATGGTAGGCATCTTCTTTGGTAGTATGATGACAGCTCAGGAGTGTTTAAGGGAAAAGCCCCCTGAAGTGGTGGGCCCCATAGCTGCTACATTCGTAGTTATGCTGCTGGGCAGTATCGGACTGGCCCACCACCGGTGGGCCCCCAGCTTTAGAACCTACACTAACATTGACTGACATGTCTTTTCTCACTGGTTCTTCATTGGTGGGCCCCCAGGATCATTTCCTCTAGTGGGCCCCAGATCCAGTCCGACACTGCTCCTGGGTGAAACATCAAGTGCACACATGTCAATTCTTTGACCATAGAGCGGTGGAGAGGGGAGGCGCCCAACATATTACATTGAGACAATGAGGCAGGCGGGAACAGGGTGCGTCCGCATCAGAACTCCCCATCGCACACTATGAAGCGTGCAGCTGGAGTCACTCGCTTCATAGTGTGCACTGACTTGGTTTTCTACAGCCGCTATTCAAAGAAAATGTCAGTTGTTTTCGGCACCGCTAGGGGTCCCGGAACATATACTATGTGCATACACTCCGGCCGGGATCCCATAGAAGAACATGCAGCATGTCTTTTCGTACAAAGTACGGCCGTTGTTGCCGATTGCAACAATGGCCGTACTTTTACGAAAATATATGCTGTGTGAACATAGCCTGAGGCTATGTGCACACTACGTATGAGACCGGCTGTTCCGTGACCCTGGCCGCTCGCTTCACTGTGTGAACTGACAGGTCTTTCTGTGGCCGGAATTCACTGAATTCCGGCCGCAGAAAACTGACCTGTCAGTTTTTTCTGGCGCCGCACAGATCCCGGCCGAAGCGCATACGATGTGTGTGCGCTCCGGCCGGGATCCCATTGCACACAAGGCTATGTTCAACTCCGCAAAACTACGGCCGTAGTTCTGCGGCGAGAACTACGGCCGTAGTTTTACGTAGTGTGAACAGAGCCTTAAAGTGGATGGATATAATATAGTATGGTGAGATTCTCTAAATCAAACTTTTGTTTTGTTTTTTACTTCGATGGGGAATATTCCCACTTTTACATTCATTTTGATGAATTAATTTAGTTTTTTTTTTAATTATTATTCATTATTCATTTAAAGGAATTATTACTCTCTAGCAGAACAATTCAGAGGGATAAAGTTCTAAGATTCTAAATGAAAGCCTTAATATCAATGTTACTGCTGCCCCCGTAAGGTCGAGATAAAGTACAATGCACAAGAAAATAATGAGACACAAGCCAATGAGCTAACAATCCGGCCACACAACGCCGTCTTCTACTCCAACCGGGAGAGTGAGTCACAGCCCTAATTGTGGCCCTTATCCTATACGCATTGTCACAAGAGGTTAAAGCTCCCTACACGAGAAACATTTAACCAATGTCCACAGGATAGAAGAGCTAAGGTGCACTACATTAAACTACTAAAAATGACATGTACAAAAGTGGTTTTTAGGGGTGGACCGAGAATATCTTATGAATTGAATTATAGTTGTGTAAAAATCTTTCACTTTTTTATCAATGTCAAAGGGCGTTTGGTTTTTTTTCTGTATAATAGTTTCAAAGTTTCTTTTACATGGCTAATGCATATACAGTACATCTTAGATCTTCTGCCACTTTGATGTTTCCCTTAGACTGCACACACATAGAACAAACTTGCTCTGCTATATCTGTTTAACACTCCCTCAGAAGCAGCAACAGTATGAAGAATATTATAGAGCGGTACTGAACAGTATAAGCTTTGACTCAAGCCCTAGAGTTGAAACATGTACTAAAGTTTTCAATGTCTTACTTTGCAGCCCCCACCCCTTGACTTTTATAAACAGTATGTAAACTGACCCCTCAGTGAGTTGATATTTTTTGGGGGAGAGATGGGGGGGGGGGGGGGGGGTTGAAGAGTAGCAGAGTGTAATGAGTGATGAAGGAGGCCTTTTTGTTCTGATAAGAGATATAATAAAGTTATAAAAGGCTCAATTTACATAACAATTATGTGTTGACTCACAAGGGCAAATTAACTAAAGTGAATATTGTCAGAACTTTGACACAGTTTATGCCTATGTTTACACTATGTAAGAGACCGGCCGTTTTGTGACCCGGCCAGGTCACAGAACGGCCGGTCTCTGCAAAGAACATCCCGGATGATCTTTATGGCCGTAGTGTTCTGATGTGGGCGCATCTGCGCGCGCATCAGAGCTCCCCATAGGACACAATGATGCAAGCGGCCGGAGCCGTTGACAGGGTTTCTTACGGGAGCAATTCACTGAATTGCGGCCGCAGAAAACTGACATGTCAGTTCTCTGCGGCGCCGGACGGGATCCCGGCCGGAGCGTATACAATGTGTATACGCTTCACCTGGGATCCCATAGAATAGTTTTTGTTCCACAACGTGCACAACGGCCGTACTTTTACGTAGTGTGAACATAGCCTATAACACAAAAATGGTATTAAATAGATATACAGAAATTATACAGATTGGTAAATTACTTCTGTTTAAAAATGCAGGCCTTACAGTACTTAGCTGCTGTATGTCCTGCAGGAAGTGGCGAATTCTTTCCAGTCTGACACAATGCTCTCTGCTGCCACCTTTGTCCATGTCAGGAACTGTCCAGAGCAGCAGCAAATCCCCATAGAAAACCTCTCCTGCTCTGGACAGTTCCTAACATGGACAGAGGTGGCAGCAGAGAGCACTGTGTCAGAATGCGGAAAAAATGAAAGGAATGTGTAGAAGCTGATACCAAAAGTACTAAATTTTTTAAATGTAAAAGTCTGAGCAACTTTCTAACACCAGTTGATTTGTAATTTATTTTCTCTAAAAAAGCTTAATAAAGGTGCACCAGGTTTTCAAGCAGCCTGAACTGTTAGGAATCCGGCACACTCTGGGATTAGGCCATCTTTGTTAGGTGTGTGAGGCTTTCCCAACCATCCTCCAACAGACTTTATCATTGGAGATAGGGGTCAGACATGATGAAAAATCTCTGCCCAACCCCTTTGTTCTGGGTGGAATAATCAAAAACAAAAGCCTACCCCTCCCTGTAGAAAATACAGGCATGCCTGGCCTTGCTAAATGTTCCTGTGTATAGGGAGGATGGTAGAGATAACTGATGGCGATTACATATTGAAAGTGTAAGGCAGGGGTCCCCAAACTTTTCACACAGGGGGCCAGTTCACTGTCCCTAAGACCATCGGAGTGCCAGACTATAAAAAAACAAACTATAATCAAATCCCAGTGAAAAATGCCACAACCCACCCGCCAAGTAAAAGCATCCCTCTTTCTTTCCACCCCTCACCCAGCCCCCACTCAACCCCTCACTCCCCCCTCAACCAGCCTCCCATCACTCCCCCTTCATCCCCTCAACCAGCCCCCCCTAACTCCCCCTTCACACCCTCAACCAGCCTCCTCACCCCACTTTCAACTCCCCCCACTTCACCTTCACCTCCTCAAGCAGCACTCAAGCAGGTATGTGGGTTACCCCCTGTATGTAGGATCCCCTGCTGTGCCCCCATATAGTAATAATGTCCCCTGCATTGTCCTCCATATACTAATAATTTGTCCCTGCATTGTCCCTCATATAATAAGAATGCTCCCTGTTGTGCTCTCTATATAGTAATAATGTCCCCCTGCAATGTCCCCCATATAGTAATAATGTTCCCCTGCAATGTCCCCCATATAGTTATATTGTCCCCCTGCAATTTCCCCCATATAGTTATATTGTCCCCCTGCAATGTCCCCATATAGTTGTATTGTCCCCCTGCAATGTCCCCATATAGTTATATTGTCCCCCTGCAATGTCCCCTATATAGTTATATTGTCCCCCTGCAATGTCCCCCATATAGTTATGTTGTCCCCCTGCAATGTCCCCCATATAGTTATGTTGTCCCCCTGCAATGTCCCCATATAGTTATATTGTCCCCCATCTAGTTATATTGTCCCCCTGCAATGTCCCCCATATACTTAGAATGTCCCACTGCATTGCTACAAAAAAAATAATAATTATACTCACCTAATACTGACTTCATCTCTCCTGGCCTCTTCTCTCCTCTTCAGCCGGTCAGTCGCAGGAGGGATCCCCCATCAGGTGCAGCGACGTCATCACTGCACCTGCCGGAGGATCCCTCAGAGATCATTTCCAGGTTACATCCGGGAGGTCGGTGGTCCGTGCGGCGCCGAGGAGGCAGGCGGCAGGGCAGACACACTGCTCCGGAATCTGCAGTCCGTTGCACATCTCTCCCTCTTCGTGCCGCACGGACCACCAACCCCCTGCCCTGGATGTAACCTGGAAATGATCTGTGAGTGTAACGCCTGGAGTAGTGGATCCACTGGACCGTCACCAGGGATGGCACTAACCTCACCAGGGAGCGGAGTCTAAGAGGCCGCTGGTTTTCACCAGAGCCCGCCGCAGGGCGGGATGGACTTGCTGCGGCAGGCGACCCCCAGGTCGCTACCCCTGGCTTGGTTGCTAGTGACGGCAGGCGAGGCGTGGCAGGAGCAGTAGGCAGGAGATGGTGATAGCAGAGGTCTGTAGGCGTAACCGCAGGTGACAGGCTGAACACAGGAGCAATAGTGAACAGAGGAGCAGGAACCAGGAACAAGGACTAGGAACCAGGTAGCGGACAGGAATCAGGAACAAGGACTAGGGACCAGGTAGCGGACAGGAATCAGGAACAGGGACTAGGGACCAGGTAGCGGACAGGAATCAGGAACAACAGGGAGCTGGGCCAAACGCTATGGGAAGCATGTAGAGGCTCCAACACCTGGAAGGGGGCAGAGCTGGAACTTATAGGGGAGTGATTGACATGTGGACCAATTAGGAGCGCACTGCCCCTTTAAATCCGAGACAGCCGGCGCGCGCGCGCCCTAGGAGGCGGGGACGCGCACGCCGGCTGGCACAGTGACGGACAGGAGCGCGGTGAGGTGAGGTGCCCCCCGAGGCCAAAGCAACAGCAGCGCCGGGTCCCTGCCTATGGACACCGGCTGCTGCAGATGTAGGAGAGAGGGTGCGGCGGCGGTCCGGAGCACGGGACGCCGCCGTGGCCCTAACACTGACGGATCCTCCGGCAGGGGCAGTGATGACGTTAGTCGGGCAGTGATGACTGTAGTCGATAATCGTCTCATGCATTAGTGACAGCAATCCTCGGCTTATCAGATTTATTGAGTGGGTATCAAAATGTATTGTTATCGGCTGCGCATGTTCCTGTGTAAACAGGGTTATGTGTGGCCAATAACGATAACGAAAAACTGACAGCACAGATATGTATGTATGTATATATCTGTGCTGTCAGTTTCCAGATGTCTAGCAGCATTGCATACTTACCTTCCATGCTGCTTGTGATCTGGCATCCAACTCTCCAGTCCTCCAGCTGCTGCTGTGACTTGAGGCTGCTGCCATCTCCAGAATGATTGACAGGCAAAGGAGGCAGGGCATCGAGATTCAATTCACAGCCTCTGGACGGGAGAGCCAGATGCAGTATCACAAGCAGCACCAATGGTAAGTAGACACTGCTGCTTGTGCTCTAGAAACTGACAGCACAGATATATACATATCCGTGCTGTCAGTTTCCAGGGCTGCGCGACCGATATATGAATTGTTTCTGCTGCAAAGTCACTTGATTTCTTGTGCTTTTTAAAGGTTCTGCAAATAAACGCTCATTTGTGAACGCCCATGGCCGACAAATTGTTAAAGGGGTACTCCGGGTCAGGGGGTATTTTTGAGGATCTCCGGGAAGGGGGTGGAAATTAAAGCCAGAGTTCACTTACCTCCCCCATTCCAGCACCGATGCCTGGACCCTGCTACGGCCGCTGTTTGGCAGAGCTGCCTTCACGTCTCATGCGGCAGCTCTGATCAAGAAGGGATGGGAGTACTGGGCGGCGCGATCCGGGCAACGGCGCTGGAATGGGGGAGGAAAATGACCTCTGGCTTCAATTTCCACCCCCTCCCCGGCGATCCTCAAAAATACCCCCTGGCCCGGAGTACCCCTTTAAATATCCTTTAGTGACAGAGGGTCACAAACATATGTTGTGAAGTTAGTAATCTCAAAATATATAAGAGATACGGTAAGAAAGATTCCTTTGTATGAATCCTATGTTCTTAGAGTTCACAAGATATCTTATCCTACAAAATGTTTTTCTGTTCAGTCTTGTAGTTATAACCAAACTAAAAAGAAATGTTTCCAAACCATATTTTAGGATTACGGCTATAATAGCATCCCCCCCCCTTCCCCCAATCCTGCTATGCGGAGCTCGGCTTCAGAAGGACACTGTTTGTTTAGATGCTTACGTAGGAGAGATAGCATCGAGAGGCGCCTCAGAACTCAGCGTGACAACTCCATACTTACCACACTTGACCTGATTTAAATTTACACGCTCTGGTTTTTACTTTGTTACCTCTGTGGGGGAAAGTGACATTTGAAAAGATAGAGGACATAACTTTTGAAGGTGAGAACTGATTCATTCAGCATGTCAGGAAGAAGATGATATTTGTCATTCAGACACATCATTAAACTGGGAAAGTCTCCCTGGCAGTGTCTCATACCTAAGTGACAAAATTGTTGCTGTGGGGTATATACTTTTTTATATACTATATTTTCTATACAACCCGAAACTGCAAAACACAAGAAAACTTTAATTTGGTGTAAAGAAAACTGGGGATTTCTTTGAAGGTGACGGATGGTCTTTTAGGTTCCAGTCTGGGGGTGAAGGTTGTAGATCAGTAATGCAAAGAGGGAAAACTCTCTATTGTACTTACAAAGAATGCCCACTATTCCTTAACCCTTTGAGGACCAGGCCCAAAATGACCCAGTGGACCGCGCAAATTTTGATCTTAGTGTTTCCGTTTTTCCCTCCTCCCCTTCTAAGACCTCTAGCACTCTCAGTTTTCTATCTACAAGGCCATGTAATGGCTTATTTGTTACAGGAATAGTTGTACTGTGTAATGGCGTCTTTCATTTTACCATCACATGTATGATGGAATTCCAAATATATTATTTATAAAGATATAAATAGGTGAAATCGTAAAAAAGAATGCAATATGGTAACGTTTGGGGGGTTCCTGTGTCTACGTAATGCACTATATGGTAACAGCGACATGACACTATTATTCTATAGGTCAGTCCAAACACAACCATATGCAGGTTACACAGATTCTCTACTGTTCTATGTATATTTTTTTTTTATGAAATCCTTTTTTTTGGCAATTAATTATTAATAAAATGGGCCTATTGTGACGCTTATAACGGTTTTATTTTTTCACCTATGGGGCTGTATGGGGTGTCATTTTTTCCGCCATGATCTCTAGTTTTTATTAATACCATATTTGTGAAGTTTTGATCACTTTTTATTGTTTTTTTTATATATATAATGTAACATAAAATCGGTAATCCGCGCACTTTTTTCCCTCTTTTCGTGTACGCCGTTCTCCGATCACAATGATGCTTGTTATATTTTAATAGATCGGACAATTACGCACGCTACGGTATATTATATGTTTATTTATTTATTTATTTATTTTTATATATTTTATTTATATAATGGGTATTTTATATATAGTGTTTTGAACTTTTTTTTTACACATTTGAAGTCCCTTTGGGGGACTTTTACATACATTACTTTGATTGCTCACACTGTACAATGCTATGCCATAGGCATAGCATTGATCAGTGTGATCGGCGATCTGCTCATTGAGCCTGTCTGTGCAGGCTCAGTGCAGCAGATCGCCGATCGGACCGCACGGAGGAAGGTGAGAAACCTCCAGCGGTCTGTTTCAACGATCAGGACCCCCGCAGTCACACTTCGGGGGTCCCGATCGGTAAGTGACAGGGGACTCCCCCTGTCACTTACACTTTAACGCCGCGGCTACGGTGTTTAAGGAGTTAATGACTCGCTGCAGCGTGTCATTACTGGTGAGGTCCCGGCTGCTCACTGCAGCTGGCCCCCACCTGCTATGAAGCGCGCTCCGCGGGAGAAACACCCAAGACGTACAGTTTTTGAATGCAGATAATGGCATAATTGCCTAATAAACCCAATTACAAAGTTTCTTAAAATCACCTGTACTATTGATTTCTGCAGGGGAAAAAAAACAACAACAGTGACACTTTGTAGTAGACAATTTGTCTATTTAGGACAATCCCTTCTTCCATTTAGCCCATTTTAGACGAGAGTGACAGCCCCTTCACCTATTCACTGACTGATTGAGACAAGACAGTCCTGCGGCCAGTGATTGGTTGAGCGGGCTGTCACTCTTGGCTGAGCAGGCTGGAGGCACCAAAGACCTGTAGGAGAACAACAGGGGAGCGCAGACAGGTGAGCATACCTTTTTTTTTTTTTTTTTTTTTTAGATATGTATTTATTTGTGAGGCCGCCACCTTTACGAACTGGTTCCAAACTTTTTGCAACAAATCTTGGTTTATAAGGTTTGCTTTGCTAATCTCTAGTTTTGACCTAATAAGGGGTTATGGTTTATGAATTGCAACTTTTTAGACACCCTTATTATTTGTGACTTTTTGAAAAGTTGCAACATTGTTGAGCAACTCCACATGCACATGTGTTAAAATTGTACTGATTCATCATACATACAGTGCAATGTCATAAATTTCATGCAATTTAAGGCTATGTTCACACTACGGATGAGACCGGCCGTTCCGTGACTCCGGCCGGGTCACGGAACGGCCGGTCTCAGCCCGGATCATCACTTTCCTGATCTTTCCTCCGTGGAGCTCTGATGCAGCTTCCCATAGCACAGAGTGAAGCAAGCGTCCGGAGCCGCTCGCTTCACTGTGTGAACTGACAGGTCCTTCTGCGGACGGAATTCATTGAATTCCGTCCGCAAATAATGGACCTGTCAGTTGTTTTTGCGGCGCCGCATGGGAACCTGCCGGAGTGTATACGATGTGTGTACGCTCCGGCCGGGATCCCATAGCAAACAATGCTATTTTCCACCCCGCAAATCTACGGCTGTAGTTCTGCGGCGAGAACTACAGCCGTAGATTTACGTAGTGTGAACATAGCCTAAACTGGCATGAGCGAAAAAGGTCTAAACTCAAAATGTAGGGGGAAAAGGTCACAAATAATAAATTCCACCTTTAATAGAGATCCACCCCCCTATGTGAGGGTTCCCAGGGAGCAACATGGGATTCCGAACAGAACAAAAGATACAAAGGTACGTCATTTTATTCATGCACTTTGTATAGACCATGTTAAAAAACAATGGAGTTTCACTTGAAAAATCTAAATTTAGAGTAGAGAGCTACCGCCATCAATCAGCAATGGAGCGAGCATTCCTTCATGTGACTGCCCATTAAAGAAAATAATAATGCAATACAAAACACATAACAGGGTAACATTTCTTTGAGCAGGATATTTAAATTATTTAAAGTATAAAACATAAGTAAAGCTATAAAACATTGATGAGACTTTTATTAGTCACACTGTCAAACAACCTACTTTTTCACCATGGCAACTTTCCACTTGATTGACACACTAATTTACCATTCTATATTTGATATAGATTCCCTTATAAGACGAAAATAAAGAAGTTGGCGCGGTACATTTTGGAAAGAGTAATCCCTTCCATATACAAGTATACTAAAGAGATGAAAAGCTGTCATCGTTAATAAACTCACTAAAAATACCTATAAAATAGCTTTAATAATTCATCTTTTCGACATATTTGTGTATTTGAGAGGAGTAGTGTGACGTGATCAGCATTGGAGCATAAAATAATAAGCATTATGGGCAGAGTCCGCTCTCCCTATGTACCAGTCTGTCATTTACTTTATTCATGTTATATTAACCCCTCAGTATATTTACAGCACTCTGGAATCAAGGACACCTCAAAAATAAATAATATAAATAATAATAATAATAAAAAAATTTTTAATAGTTCTACAATTTGTAATATAATTTTACTAAAGACTATATGTATACTGTTAAAAAAATCATAATAATAAAAAAAAAAAAAATATATATATATATATATAAAATGGTGATGTCACGACCCGACTCCCAGAGCTGTGCGGGCTGTGGCTGCTGTAGAGGATGATGGCAGAGGGATGCTCCGTGTCCCTCCAGTGCCCTGTGTCCCTCAGTGTCCCCCTGCCATCATCCTCTCTAGCAGCCACAGCCCGCACAGGTCTGGGAGTCGTGTCGTGACATCACCATGTTATCCAGGAAGTGACATCACCATTTTATCCAGGAAGTGACATCACCATGTTATCCAGGAAGTGAAGCCTTGATGCAGTAGTAAGTGCAGGGGAAAAAACACTTTATGTGCATTTCCCGTGATAAGTGTATATTGGAGATTTGTAAACCACCTCTGGCAGCTATACAAGCCGAAATATGGCATTAAATCAATTAGGTCACCTTTGACCCCCTGTGGAAGATCACACCATAATCTTTGCAACTGTGTAGTTAATTTACCAGTATTCCGGGACGGCTGCAGTTGCCTTCCAAGCCCCAGATGGTCCCTATTGGCGAGAGGTCTGGTGACCTGGCAGGCCATGGATGTACGCCATATCCTTTAGGACATTGTCGGGAGAGTCGCACAGTATATGGACGAGCATTGTCTTGCTGATAAATGACACTTGGGCAATTTGATAACATAGGCAGTGCATCTGGCGTTAAAATGTCATCCACGTACTTGTGAGCGGTCATATCGCCTTAAAGGATGACTAGAGGTGATTGTGTGTCCCAACAAATGTCCCCACAATGTCACACCCTGTGCAATCGCTGTATGCCACGCGACAACAAATGCCAGATCGGACCGCTGGTCTTGCCCCCTCCACACACGTATGCGGTGGTCATCAGGATTGAATCAGAATTCATCGCTGAAGATCACACGCCTCCAGTCGGTCACACTCCAGCCTGCCCAACCTCGGCAAAAATGTAATCGACACTTCCTATGATGTGGGATCAGTGGTAGGCGTCTTAATGGACGTCGGCTCCTTCTACCAGTGTCGGCCATTCATCTCTGAATGGTTTGCCTTGATTTCACCGGTTGCCTGGAAGGTGGTAAATGGCGTTCAATTGATGCTAGTGACGTTGTTGGTGCAGCCGTGGGCGCTCATATTATTGCATTCATATAATTGCGCTCGCGCTCATTTGTATTCCCGGGACGTCCTTACCCTCCGCAACAGTAGACTCTCCCTTCTGTGATGCATTGTTGCCAACACCGAGGCGCATACGCCTGTTCGATCAACCTGCTTCTCTGAAACCTACTATATGGCCCCTCTCAAACTCCGACAACTGTTCGTACTTACGTCTCAGATGCATCTCCAGTCTCAATAACGTACCCTCTTATTTGTGTCATTCGTGTTGAGTTTTGTGATTGTGGATCGATTTATTATTTTTTGTATGACAGAGTATATTATTAGAATATTGAACCAATAGGCACAGTATATTCTGTTTACTTGAGCTCTATAATATAAGGCACTATATCATTACTGTATATATTATTTATCTAAATGCTGCATGGTCTGTTTTGCTGCATTTTGCTGGTTATAGCCACTACTTATCTTGTCGCTACATGTTTTATTTCACTAAAAGAAATGTGTCATCTCCATTTTTTTTTTTTTTTTTACAGCTTAGACCCAGATACTGTAATGGTTCTGTTTATCTATCCGGCTTCTATTTTCTGATTATTATTTTTAAATTTCATTTCTATGTACTGTATTATTATGGGGGCAGACACATCACACAAGAAATACGCTTTACAGTAAGCCCCATAGACTCAGGAAACAACAGACTCGAGCTCACCCTATTAACTATTATGGGAGAGTTTTTAGGCATGCTCTGTGACCTTTGTAGACTATAAAAAGCACTAAAGCCTATAGTGAATGGCCTGATCCTGTGTTATTTATCTGATTATGGCAATTTTCAATGTAATCCTGCCTCTGATGAAAGTAAGAAGACTGCTCAAGGATTTTCTACACACAGCGGCAAGATTTCTATATTATTTTAAAGCGTTCATTCATTTTCTGATGACATGTTCTCTCTTCCTTATTCTTAACTATTATAGTGTCATATAGCTGTATAGTTCTAAATGTCACCTTATGCAGCATAACAATATATAAAGGTCATTATTTCACTTGTTAAAAAGTTGACTATACTTTTTCTTTCCCATTCTAGTGATGTTATTTTGACCCTTTCATCACAATATGATGTGAACCCTGTATAATGGTTTTATTTGTGAACAACACAATGAGTTTGTGAACATACTGTATTAGTTCACACTACGTAAGAGACCAGCCGTTCCATGACCCCGGCCGGGTCACGGAACGGCCGGTCTCTGCACAGATCATTCCAGCCGGTACAGCACCAGAACCTCCAATAGCACACAGCGAAGCAAGCGGCCGGAGCCGCACGCTTCACTGTGTGAACTTACAGGGTTTCCTACGGCCGCAATTCATTGAACTGCGGCCGCAGAAAATTGACATGTCAGTTATTTGCGGCGGCGCACGGGATCCAGGCCGGAGAATATACGATGTGTATACGCTCCGGCCGGGATCCTATTAAGACAGAGGCAGTGTTCCACTTCACAGAAAGTGCATCCATTGTTGCCCATGGCAACAACGGCCGTTCTTTTGAACATAGCCTTACTTGAATGCCATAATATTATATGTGAAGCAGTGCCGTCTCCTGCCTCTTACATGGAAAGTCCATAGTATATGATGTATGAATATCTGGAACAAGATCACATAAGTTGACATAAGAAATCATATTGCTGCAATTTATAGTGTTCAGTAACAGGGAAGGCTATGATTGTTATATGAGGAATAAATATCACAAATATTCAACGTCTGCCCAATCAGGAAAAAATAACTGGGCTTTAAGCAATGTTTGCACTGTGACCAGCAGGTGGCACAGAACGTCCTCTTATTCATCATTTCCCAATGATTTATTTTTTTTGTCCATCTTGTCTTCACCATATACATCATTACTCCGAGCTGGGATAAGCTACTTATAAATAAAGAAATAAAGAAATACCCCGCACCATCATCAGTCTCATATACTGTTATCATCTAAATAAACTGGCCCATGGTGAGACTAATAATTCCTTCTATACTTGTTATTATCTGTTCAGTCTCCTTCTGTGTGAGTTTTTCTGTCCCCCTTCTCCCCCATCCCTTCTGAAATGGCTGATGTGAACAAGTCACTAACTGGCTTTATCTGCAACATAGTTATGAAAAGTTATGTTTCAGTGTAATACCCCTTTAAGGATGAGGATCCTGAGTCTTTCATTGGGCTGAAGCTGCAGTCACACGTGGGCATTGCCACTCGAATTACTATCTATCGAGTGGCTGTGCACACATGATTTCAGCTCCATTCCTACCATAAGACTCAGGACCCCAGTTCTAGAGGCCACCAGGGTTCCATGTGGTCAAATCCTAACTTAAGTGTTGGTGGTGAGACAATCCATTTAAAGTGGCAACAACCTCCTTCTAAGCATAGAAGAGACCAGGGTATCGGCTTGTCATCATTAGTCAAGCCCAGTAGTCAGTTCTTACCACAGGGGCAAAATCTATGCGGCCATTAATTTATGGTTTAGAAGAGTAGCAATACTGTATGCTGAGTCTAATGAAAGGGAGACCAAGTAATACATACAGTAGCCTTAAAGTGTCACTGTCGTTGTTTTTTCTTTCTTTCTTTTTTTGCAGAAATCAATAGTCGAAGCGATTTTAAGAAACTTTGTAATTGGGTTTATAAGGCAAATCTGCCATTATCTGCATTCAGAAAGACTTTCCCCAGGTCCCCCCCTCCTCCTCTCTCTCATTCACTGCTCATTATCGGGAAAACTCGACTCTTTTACATGGAGTTGAACCCTGTGTAACCTATGGAGAGGAGAGGAGGGAGGAGGGAGATTAGTCAGCAGCAGAGAGCGGAAAACAAAGGATTACACAGCGGAACCTTTGAGAAAGCTGTATTCAGAGTTCAGAAAGGTCAGTGCTGACCTCAGAGGAGATAGCCCGGTGATGTGGCTGTGAATTAACTCTTTGTTGTCCTGTTTTGGTGCCTCATCTCCCTCCACCCCTCCCCTCTCCATAAGAGAGCCAAGAAGACAGGGGCGAGAGCTTCAAACTGCTTTTTCATGATTAAAAAGCATTAAACTCAATTACAAAGTTTTCTAAAATTGCCTGTACTATTGATTTCTGCAAAATAAAGTTAAACAACAGTGACACTTTACGTCTTCGAGAGTCTCAGCTGGTGATATCTCTAAGTACAAAAGTCTGTTTTCCCGGTTGTGGGAATTCTGTGTACAGTACATTATTACTGGTGTCTGGTTTATTGAACTTACATAGACGGTCATTAGGAGTCTATTCACATACATGGAAAAGAATACATGAAGGATATGCTCATGTTTACCAGTGTGGTTGCCTCATAGGGTCAAATGCAGCAACAGAATTCTATTAGTTTTCGAAAATGTTGATGAAGAACAATGATAGATACACAGGAAACCATAAACCATGCTGTAGGCTCTTCCAGCACAAGGAGGTAGGACTACATTGTGTCTATAGACAGAGAACATGTGGCCCCTCTGCTCTTGTGTCCACAATTTTATTAAACAACAATCCAGTCTGCAAGGTTATTCTTCTTCTCCCGACTGCTCATCTGTTCCCATTGTTTCTTGTAAATAGGTACAGGGAACAAAGGAGGAGTAACAGAAGACAAAAGAGGATGGTGTTTTTAGGAAAAATGGAAAAAGCATGTGATTAATCTGTTCATGCTAAAGTTATTTCTATGCAGAACAATCCAACCAAATCCTTAAGTCCGGGGTTTTCAATTCGGTTGCTCTGATTTTGGAGGATGTTCAACTGGGCGTTCAATCTACCAGAAGGAGTGGAGGGGACAATGCTACAATATGGAAATTAGATAGATAATAGATAGATAGATAGATAGATAGATAGATAGATAGATAGATAGGAGATAGATAGATAGATAGATAGATAGATAGATAGATAGATAGATAATATATACAAGATAGATAGATAGATAGATAGATAGATAGATAATAGATAGATAGATAGATAGATAGATAGATAGATAGATAATATATAATAGATAGATAGATAGATAGATAGATAGATAGATAGATAGATAGATAGATAAATAATATATAATAGATAGATAGATAGATAGAAAGATAGATAATATATAATAGATAGATAGATAGATAGATAGATAGATAGATAGATGATAGATAGATAGATAGATAGATAGATAGATAGATAGATAGAGAATATATACTAGATAGATAGATAGATAGATAGATAGATAGATAGATAGATAGATAGATAGGAAGAGGGAAATATAATGGACAATTACAATTTTTGCACATGAAAATGAATATCTGTTGTCTGTTCTTTATGCATGACCAAACAACTGGACCAATCTGCATCAAATTTAGTACACAGGTAAAGTAGATGCTTCAGAAGGTTTTAGACTGGATTTTGGCTCTTTAGGATTTATTCTTCTCTTAATATACACAAAAAACTTTACTTCTCTCATAGGTTCAGCAGCTTCTGAGCCTGTTACTATGACAACAATGAACCAAGAAACAATATTAGTGATCTTAGTGCCTCTACAGTAACCCGCTCTTCATAAACCTGAAAAGAACAACACTTAATATACAAAATAAAAATATCCTTACAAAGTTCCATGTGCAGAATTAAATAGAAATTACAATAGGTAAGGAATATGTTGATTGAAAAAAGATTAGTATCACCTGTATAAAAGGAAAGCAACGCGTGTACTGTCGCCGAATGCTGTTTCCTCAGGGGTACTATGGCACTATGAAGTGTGGAAATATCTATAAGGCACAAAATGGAAATCACGTGATAAACATATATAGTTTTGTACCAAGTATTTACAAAGATAACTACTGTATATCCAGTTCTGACTGATAAGATCCCAAGTGTGTATATATAAGTCACAGTAAACATAACTACACGAGCGCCCAGTGTACCAAATCTACACCAGCCCATCTACACCTACAAATCTACACCTGCCCATCAGTCGAGCAGGGGATACAGCATGCGTACGCCAGGGAGGAGTGACTAATCTGCGCCGTCTCCCTGGCGTACACCCCCATCATAGGTTTGATAAATGTCCCCCTTAGTGTATGTACTCTTCTCTCCAGATTTGATCAGTAAATTCAGAAGATTAGTGCAGAAAAGGGAGGAGGAGAGAAATCTATTGGAAAAATATATATTTTTTTTTTTTATTTACTTTTTTTTTTTTTCAAATCTTTGTTTATACTGTTGATTTTTAAATAAAAAAAGAACAATTAATGTTTAGTTATTTTTAAGTTTCATTTAAAAAAATAAAAATCCTGAGCCTAATTAAGATCTAAAAGGTCAATGCTGCCAAGAAAACACGGAAATGAAAGTCTAAACTTCAATAATTATCACAAACTTTGGAAAGGTTACTGGTGAAGTCTCATTTATAGACTGACTATGGCGGCTCTGACCCCATCGCTCGTAAGTTGTTTTTTTTTAGAAGGTTTATGAGAATTCAAAAATGTTGAAATTACAGAATTAAGACAATTAAGCTTCTCCTGCAGATGCAGAGATGATGAATCATTTCTATTATTAACTACTGCCATAAGAAGTCCAGGGAGGAAATCTACATAAAGCATGCCTAATCTCTAGTCCTTGATAGGAGTGTACATTTATATCATAGAGCCACATAGACAAACCTGTTACTTATTTATTTTATTTATTCTGTAATTCTGACTTTTTAATATATAATATATTTGTGCCTATATGAGACAACCAAGTGTGGAAGCGATCTGCATATGGATTCACATGGAGTGGTGAGCCAACATGTTTGCAAATGTTCGTATTTTTGTATGAACATGACGCAAATTTTTTGTGGTTGCCGATCACAAACAATTTGTTGAATGATCTGAATGGTATAACAATCATTTTCAAACATACATAGTTACATAGTTAGTTACATAGTTAATACGGTTGAAAAAAGACACATGTCCATCAAGTTCAACCAAGGAGGGGATGGATACAGGGAAGGGGGAGGGGCGATAGGTTCTATACATATGCATTTATATTATTTTGCTCTAAGAACTTGTCTAGCCCTGTTTTGAAGCCCTCTACTGTTGTTGCTGTGACCAGATCCTGTGGTAGACTGTTCCACAGATTCACAGTTCTCATGGTAAAGAAGGCTTGTCGCCTCCGGAGATTGAACCTTTTTTTCTCCAGGCGGAGGCAGTGCCCTCTTGTCCTTTGAGGGGGTTTTACCTGGAACATCTTTTCCCCATATCTCTTGTAGGGGCCATTTATATATTTAAATAAGTTAATCATATCTCCCCTTAAACGTCTCTTCTCCAGACTAAACAAATGTAATTCTTTTAATCTCTCCTCATAACTAAGATGCTCCATTCCCCTTATTAGTTTAGTTGCCCGTCTTTGTACCCTCTCCAGCTCTAGAACGTCCTTTTTATGAATCGGGTTCCAAAACTGGACGGCATACTCCAGATGAGGCCGCACCAAAGCTTTATAAAGCGGTAATATTATATCCCTGTCCCGAGAGTCCATGCCTGTTTTAATGCATGACAATATCCTACTGGCCTTAGAAGCAGCTGACTGACATTGTGTACTGTTCTGTAGTCTATTATCTACAAGTACACCCAGATCCTTCTCTATCAGTGACTCTCCCAGAGTAACTCCCCCCAGGACATATGATGCATGCATACTCGAACATGAGAACGTTTATCTTCCGATGTACCCAACTGTGTAAGTTTCCAATTTTAAAGAGCCAATGACCATGTGGGGAAGGAAGAGCACATCAGGTAATGTAGTAGCCATGTTCACTACTGGCATTACTGTGATTGGCCGTACGATTAGCCTCATTACGTACGTTACGTACATGCTATAAAACGCAACTCTGTGGCAAATTTTTTCACAGTGTTTCTTGATTCTTGTGCCGTTCAGTAGGGAAAGTGATACGAGTAGGGACAGCATCTGAATTTAGTAAGGCAGCAATATTCACAGTGATAGTTAGTCAGATGTGGCAGCGAAGCAGGGGGAAGTCATTATTATGGGGGACTATAACTACCCAAATATAAACTGGAAAGCAGAAACCTGCAGCTCCAGGAAGGGAAGCGGGTTTTTGGAAATAGTAAAAGATAATTACCTTTCCCAACTAGTACAGGAACCAACAAGAGGGGGGGGCACTCCTGGACCTAATCTTAACCAATAGGCCAGACAGAATATCAAAAATAGAGGTGGAGGGTCACCTAGGTAATAGTGACCATAACATAGTAAGTTTTCAATTATCCTTCAATAAAATGATTAGTAGAGGGGCTACAAAAACATTACATTTCAAGAAGTCTAATTTCCAAAAACTAAGAGAGGACCTTGGGAACATAGACTGGGACAATGCCTTCAGAAATAAAAGTACACAAGAGAAATGGGACATATTTAAGAGCATCCTGGGTAAATCGTGTGAACGACACATACCATATGGGAATAAACGTAGTAGAAATAAGAGAAATCCAATGTGGTTAACTTCAGCTGTAAGGGGTGCAATAAATGATAAGAAACAAGCATTCAGAATACTAAAAACAAGAAGGTAGTGGGGAAGCATTGAGCAACTATAGACAGAAGAATAGAATGTGTAAAAAGCAAATAAAAGAAGCAAAAATAGCAACAGAAAGAAGGATAGCCACAGAAAGTAAAACAAATCCCAAAATGTTCTTCACCTATATAAACAACAAAAGACTTAAAACTGAAAATGTTGGTCCCCTCAAAAATAATCTGGGTGTAATGGTGGAGGGGGAAGAGGAAAAGGCCAATCTATACTGATGGAACATATTGAGATTGGGTTTTAGTTACTAGTGGGGTACCACAGGGGTCAGTGTTGGGTCCACTTCTTTTTAATATTTTTATTAATGAGGGGCTACAGAGCAGAATCTCCATTTTTGCAGATGATACTAAATTAGGTAAAGTAATCAGCACAGAGGATGATAATATCATATTACAGAGGGATTTGGAGAAGCTAGAGGCTTGGGCAGTGAAATGGCAAATGAAGTTTAATGTGGATAAATGTAAGGTTATGCACTTGGGCCATAGAAATAATAAGTACAGTTATGTGCTACATAATAAAACACTGGGTAAAACTACTTCCGAAAAGGACCTGGGGGTATTGGTGGACAGTAAACTCAACTTTAGTGATCAGTGCCAGGCAGCAGCTGCCAAGGCTAATAAAATAATGGGATGCATCAAAAGAGGTATAGATGCTAAAGATGACAACATAGTTTTGCCTCTTTATAAATCACTGGTCAGACCACACATGAAATACTGTGTACAGTTTTGGGCACCGGTATATAAGAAGGACACAGCTGAACTGGAGCGGGTGCAGAGGAGGGCAACAAAGGTCATTAAGGGAATGGGTGGGTTACAGTACCAGGACAGGTTATCACGCTTGGGGTTATTTACGCTAGAAAAAAGACGTCTTAGGGGCGATCTGATCACAATGTACAAATATATGAATGGACAGTACAGAGATCTTTGTAGTGATTTTTTTACTCCTAGGTCTGTAACCATGATAAGGGGGCATCCTCTACGTCTAGAGGAAAGAAGATTTTATCATCAGCATCGACGCGGGTTCTTTACTGTACGAGCGGTAAGACTGTGGAACTCTCTGCCACATGATGTCATGGCCGATTCATTAAATAAGTTTAAGGGAGGCCTGGATGCTTTTCTTGAACAATATAATATTACAAGTTATGGGCATTAGATTTCCGGTGATACGTTGATTCAGGGATTATTCTGGTTGCCATTGGAGTCGGGGGGGAGTTTTCTCCCTGTGTTGGGGCAATTGTCGTCTGCCTCGTAGGGGTTTTTTGCCTTCCCTGGATCAACACAGTAGGGTTTCCCTAGGTTGAACCTGATGGACTCTAGTCTTCTTTCAACCTTATTTACTATGTTACTATGTTACTATGAACGAGTAGGGCTTAGAACGTTGTGAAATTGTCAGTGCAGGGGGGAGGGTACAGAATCAAGCATTTTAGCACTATAAGGCTAGGTTCACACTATGTAACTGTGCGGCTGTATTTTTTATGCGGCTGTAAATGTGCGGATGAAACTCCGGCCGTGGGAAAAAATAGACATGCGGCTCAAAACATACGGTCATTTACTTGGAAATCTGGTTCAACTAAAAATAACAAATAAAATCTTAAGAAAGTGATGCAAACACCTCTGGATGCATCTGGGAAAGCAGGGAACACAGTTTACATGAATCGCTATTACCGGGGTTTGCGTACCTCTGCACTAATGCCGATGTCTCTCATGGTTAATCTATTAAAATAATAAAACACATTTTCGTTGTAATAAAGTCCCTTTCGTTGTTCACTAATTAAATTTAAACGAATCCATCATTTTGCAATTAAATATACTGTTAAAATAAATAGATATATAAATAAATGTATATTTATATATATATTAATTTTTTGACAGTATATTTAATTGCACAATGATGGATTCGTTAGAATTAAATTATTGACCAACGAAACTGAATTTATTTCATCGAAAATGTGTTTTATTAATTAAATATTAATTAGTACAGGAAGCTCCATAAGCCGTTAATTCATATTGCCGGCAATAGAGCATTCTGTACTAATCATCACTTTACTTTAATGAAAACATCAAATGTTTCTTCTAATTATGTTATCACAATAGCATTATTAGAAGAAACATTTACAATTATATGTGCGCTCAGCTGATTGGCTGATCGGCTGAGCGCACATATAATGAGCCGGTCCGCAGCACAGTGACTTCATTGTGCTGCGGACCAGCGAAGAGGACACATTGGGGTGAGTATAGAGCTCTCCCCACCCCCTCCCCAGCACTGCACCCCTCCCAGCAAGGAAGGGGGGGTCAGTTAACCCCTTCCTTGCTGGGATGGGTGCAGTCTGACATCAGTCTGGCCCCCAAGGGGTTAAGGGGGATACAATACATCCTCCCTTAACCCCTTGGGGGCCAGACTGTAAGCAGCGATCTGTAAAGATGCTGCATACTGTAAGGTGCACAACACCGCTCACAATGATGGGTGTTGTGCTCCTGTTTGTGTGTTTTTTGTGTGTTTCTCCCTTTTTGTTTTTCAGATATCGGTATCCTGTGGATTACGTCGGATTCCGTGGACTACGTCGATGACCAGCGTTTTTTTAATGTTTTTTTTTAATAAAATGGTCAATGAGGGGTGTGGGTTTTTATTTGAATAAAAATTTTTTAAACTTGTGTCTTGTCTTTATTTCTTTACTTTATAGACTTAGTAGTGGAAGCCGTCTAATAGACGGAATCCATTACTAAGTTGGGGCCTAGTGTTAGCCGGTATAAAATGGCTAACACTAACCCCCTATTATTACCCCAGTACCCAATGCCACCAGGGGTACTGGGAAGAGCCGGGTGCCAGTGGTCCCGGAGCGTCAAAATTGGCGCTCCTGGACCGGGCGGCAGCAGGCTGGTAAGATTTAGGCTGGGGAGGGCCTAAACCAATGGCTCTTCCCACCCTGGTGTTACCAGGCTGCTGTCGTTTGGTTTTTAACCCGGCTGGTTATAAAAATAGGGGGGACCCTATGCGTTTTTTTTAAATAAATAAATAATTTAAAAAAAACGCATAGGGTCCCCCCTATTTTTATTACCAGCCGGGTTAAAAACCAAACGACAGCAGCCTGGTAACACCAGGGTGGGAAGAGCCATTGGTTTAGGCCCTCCCCAGCCTAAATCTTACCAGCCTGCTGCCGCCCGGTCCAGGAGCGCCAATTTTGACGCTCCGGGACCACTGGCACCCGGCTCTTCCCAGTACCCCTGGTGGCATTGGGTACTGGGGTAATAATAGGGGGTTAGTGTTAGCCATTTTATACCGGCTAACACTAGGCCCCAACTTAGTAATGGATTCCGTCTATTAGACGGCTTCCACTACTAAGTCTATAAAGTAAAGAAATAAAGACAAGACACAAGTTAAAAATTTTTTTTATTCAAATAAAAACACCCCCACACCCCTCATTGACCATTTTATTAAAAAAAAACATTCAAAAAACGCTGGTCATCGACGTAGTCCATGGAATCCGACGTAATCCACAGGATACCGATATCTGAAAAACAAAAAGGGAGAAACACACAAAAAACACACAAACAGGAGCACAACACCCATCATTGTGAGCGGTGTTGTGCACCTTACAGTATGCAGCATTTTTACAGATCGCTGCTTACAGTCTGGCCCCCAAGGGGTTAAGGGAGGATGTATTGCATCCCCCTTAACCCCTTGGGGGCCAGACTGATGTCAGACTGCACCCATCCCAGCAAGGAAGGGGTTAACTGACCCCCCCTTCCTTGCTGGGAGGGGTGCAGTGCTGGGGAGGGGGTGGGGAGAGCTCTATACTCACCCTGATGTGTCCTCTTCGCTGGTCCGCAGCACAATGAAGTCACTGTGCTGCGGACCTGCTCATTATATGTGCGCTCCGCCGATCAGCCAATCAGCTGAGCGCACATATAATTGTAAATGTTTCTTCTAATAATGCTATTGTGATAACATAATTAGAAGAAACATTTGATGTTTTCATTAAAGTAAAGTGATGATTAGTACAGAAAGCTCTATTGCCGGCATATGAATTAACGGCTTATGGAGCTTCCTGTACTAATTAATATTTAATTAATAAAACACATTTTCGATGAAATACATTCAGTTTTGTTGGTCAATAATTTAATTCTAACGAATCCATCATTGTGCAATTAAATATACTGTCAAAAAATATATATATATATAAATATACATTTATTTATATATCTATTTATTTTAACAGTATATTTAATTGCCAAATGATGGATTCGTTAGAATTAAATTATTGACCAACGAAAGGGACTTTATTACAAAGAAAATGTGTTTTATTATTTTAATATATTAACTATTAGAGGCATCGGCATTCGGCATCATTGCCGGCTATTTTTTAAGTACTCCGTACGGACCGCCTGTCAATCCGGGGCCGCATATTCAGCCGCAAACAATGGTCTTGTTCATTTTTTACGGGTCCGTTTACGATCGGGCCGTAGATTCATACATAGTGTGCACTGTGCAGCCGTATATCCTATACTTTCCGGCGTACGCATGAACCACTAAAAATACCGCCGCACAATTACAGCCGCAAATACAGCCGCACAGTTACATAGTCTGAACCTGGCCTCAGGATTTATTTCTTAACCCTGTAGTGACCAGACGTCCTCTGTGAAAAAAAAACAAAAAACAAGAACCCAAGGGTCCTTTTTAGGGCATATATATGTATATGTATGTGTGTGTATATATATATATATATATATATATATATATATATATATATATATATATATATATCATTTATTTTATTTTTATCCTTTCTGTGTGGCTCTGCTGTGTGCCAGTGATTGCCACTATATACGCACCAGCGAATAAAAGATACGCTAATGCTACGCATCTCGCAATTGCTCCGCAATAGTGTTTTACGATTTGCACCTGATAATCTGTACACATGTGCGTAACTGCAGACCGAAACGTATGCTTCTACTGTACGTTGGTTATTTGTTTGTGAATGTTCTGCGAACACGAACCGATCACAATCATTTTTTTTATGTTCAAGTTCAGGATCCGAACCGAACATCGAGATGTTTGCTTATCACTATTCCCAGGAAGTACAGTGAGCTTCGCCTAGCGGCAGTCTCACCTTTAGTGTAATAGTGAGCATTGGATGCATTTAATTTCCTCCTCATCCTATAGGTCCTATAGTAGTGGTCTTAAAGGGGTTTTCCAATATCAGAAAATTGTATTTAATTAAAATCATCACCCCAAGATATATAACTTACTAATAGAGTGTTATCACTTATAGTACTGGCTTCAATGGGATTTTGTGTCATTCACCCCTGACAGGAAATTAAAGATAGAAGAATTACAAAATATATATTGTCTCCAGCTCTTCTTCCTCCTCTCTGTAGACAATCCTCTGATGTCACAGGCTAGGCTGAATGTTTTCTCTGAGCTCTAGCCCCACCCCCTGAGTGATGTCACCATCTCTGACCAGCCTCTACAGTCTACATCACAATCTCCCTGTCATATACACAGTTGCACTATGTTTACAACATGCTCCTTGTGCTAAATGATGCCACAGAAGCCAACAGAAAGTAAAAGCAACAGATGCTACAACCTCATCGTCATCAGAAAAGGTATAGCACTCCACTTATCCAATAGTCTAACTATATCAGAAAAAAAGTAATCTGCTGCTTTTTCCCATAGTCTATGAGAATGCCACTATAGGCCTATACAGTACATAGATCAGAGGCTTCCATTGCTGGTATTTAAAGGGGTTATCCACCTAAGAGCTAAAAAAATGAAATTATAACAAACCTACTGGTCTTACTCACTAAGTCCCCCTGAGTATTTTAAGCCATCTCCTGTCTTTATAGCTGCTACCATTCCTGAGTTACAAGTTTTTCTAAAAGTCGATCTATATCCAAGATGGCGCCGACCAGGAAACTACATTTTCCATCATGCATCTCCCTGATTGGTCTGTTTGTGTACTTGCCCCCTTAGCTTTCTTTCCTGCTCACTGCTGTCGTTACTTTTCATTTTACAGAAACCTAGGCTCAGGGTCAATCATAATTCGAAGGGAGCAGCACAGGTGCAGGGAGATTATGCAGATAATGTCTCCTGGAGGCTGGGTAACCAAGTCAATAGACAGCTAACCCAGCCCCCAGAGGAGGAGATCACATGGAAGCAGCACAGGTCTGTCTACAAATGGAGATCTGAAGAGGGAGCTGAGTGTTGTCAGAGAGGACACAGAGAAGATGATTTTAGACATCCAAAGTGGATAACTATGAGGGGGGGAAAAAACAAAACAGGAAAAGGGTGCAAGACAGGTCATACATGTATATTAGTCGTAGGGTGGTATTGGGAAGGGGGATTGTTTAGAATATTGTTCTTGATAACCAGATAACCCCTTTACACAAAAGCCCTAACACGTTCAGCTTTGATATATGTAGATTCCACAAAAATGTCATGAATATTTCGATTATTGATATTTCGATAGTCGATAAGTGTCAGGAAGGTCTCAGGTCAGATATATATTGCAGACCCAAGACTTTTATATACCATGTTTCTATGTGCATTAGAAGCAATTGAACCACAGTTAATACATGACTCATCTTGTTTTCCAGTACGATTGTCTCTAAGTACAGCTATTGTATGGTGGCGGCATACCACTGCTCGGCAGTCTGAGATCATTCAAAGGGTTCAATAAGTCTAAGAAAGTTCCACATAGGCAGCCAGTCTATAGAAAGCACTGAGTGGTCATTCTCTTATACAGTAGAGTCTTCACAATAAACCTTTGAATACAGTATCAGCTTTTTTTCAAGTCCTTATCATAGTCTGGAAAACTTCTAGTGAATAAATTCTCGCGGTTACATATTGTCCCTTTGTAAATTCCATCATATGGACGTTGAACGGGTTGTATGGAAGCAATTTCATGACTTCAAAGCAAGTCGATGTAAAGTGAACAGCAAATGGGAAAACTTCTCTTGACTTTTTAAGGAACTACTTCTGTAAGCTGGATATCAGGAAGATGCATATGAAGGCTGCTCTCTAATGCTGTTTCACAGAACCATTTAATGCTCTGTTGCAAATTACTGGCTGCGGCCTCTTCATCTCACAGAAATTGTTAGTCAAGCAGAACATTTCAGCAAAAAAGAAATAAATAAACGAAGGTCACCCATGCAAAAATATCATATACGTAGATGGGGGATAATTAAAGCTCCTAAGGAGGAAATTAAAAGTAGTCTTTTTTTTTTTTTTTCCTGTGCAACCAATTGTATGGTTATTAGTACATTTTAGGACATAGCCTTGTGATGTGGACTAAGAAAAATAGCAGCAGCTTTATAAAAATGCTATATTATCAAGATAAATGAATTGTATTGTAATGAGCGAAGAGTGGGCTTCATGATTAACCCCTTCACGTCAGCAATACAGCTATATACGTTCCTGCTGCACATGCCCAGTGCAGCAGGAGTATATATATATACGTTCCTGACTGTGAGGGGCTTTTGATGTGCAGTGAGAGCGGGTCCCGCACACATCAGTGTAGCAGGGGCTGAAGTTAATGACAGGCAGCTGCGATCCCGCAACTGCCTGTCATTAACTCCTTAAAAGCGGCAATCTATAGCGAGCGTGGCGTTTAAGGTAGTCAGTGCCAGGACAAGCAGCTGTCCCCCCGCAGCTACTTACCTCTGTCCTGTCGGATCGGCCATCTGTAGATAGAGTCTGCTCTCAGGCAGGCTCTATGCACAGATCGCCGATAACACTGATGTGCTATGGCATAGCATAGATCAGTATATGCAATTTAATGATTGCATGTTTTACAGTTAATAGTGTAATAAAAAAAAGTTTTTAAAAGTATAAAAAAAAAATCTTATATACCCCCCCAATAAAAGTTTAAAATACCTCTGTGCCCATTATAAAAGTAAAAATATGTAAAAATATATATATATATAAATAAATAAACATATTACATATCGTAGCTTGCAGAATTGTCCGATCTATTAAAATATAACATTACTGTTCCCGCACAGTGAACGGCGTAAATATAAAAAAAAAAGGGGGGGAAGAAACACACATAGGATTGCTGATTTTTTAAAATTATATCTAAAAAAAAAAATTATAATTTTTTTTTAGATTATTAGATTATTTTATGCAGGCCATAAAAATGGTGATATCTGGAACGCCGGCACCTTCCACGAGCGTGACCGCTGTTTTGTGGAATCAATACACTTCCTCTGATCTCTGACGGTCACAGGAAGTGTACTGATTACACGAAAAAGCTGTCATGCTCGTTGGAAGGTGCCAGTGTTCCAGCTATCATCATTTTTATGTCCTGCATGAAATTATCTAATAAAGGACAAGATTTACCAGGTCAGTGCACGCTCATGTTCTTCTTTACCCTGATGGATATGCATGGACTCTATTGTTCTAGAGAGTAGCACCCACATAGATAACCCAAGGGTCCCCTGCACTACCATTATCACTTCGCATTCTGTCAGTACCCACCGCTTTCTACCTTGGTCAAGAACCTTTTAAAATTAAGTGAACCTATCCCTGTTCTTCAAATCTTTAAGTTAAGGATGGTTCGTATGAACCCGAACGCTTGGCAGCAGATTCCCGCTGTCGGGCCGCTCCGTGCAGCGGGTGGATACAGCGGGAGGACCGCCTGGAAAACTGGGATACAGCCTATGGCTATGGCTGTATCCCAGTTTTCCAGGCGGTCCTCCTGCTGTATCCACCCTCTCCACGGAGGTGAAGGACAGCGGGAATCATTGCCGAGAGTTCGGGTCCGTACAAACCCGAACCTCGGCAGGTTCGGACCATCCCTACTTTAAGTGCATGTACTCATGTGTGAGAGAGAGGAAAGGGTTAAACATCACTTTCCTACCACCACATCCACCTGCTATGCGTATGGCTGTATTTGTGATATTATACGCCCTTGGCTGTCATTGACATGGAATTAAGAATACCGTGCTGTTCCCACTGGAGTGGTACCTGATAAACTGTGGTGAGTGATTAGCAGTGGATTGACATACTTGTTGGTGCATTGCAGTTAGCTTGATGGGGCTCATTCAGATCTTCAATTTATGACGGTATCTTTTATAGTTTTTTTTTATAATTATTTTCTTTTCTTTTTTTTTACCTTTCCGGTCTTATTTTAATACCCTAAAAGATCAAGCAAGACCAATGTATTAAACACAGTGCACATTCCAGGACCTACTGTACGTTCTACTGTCATATATCAGAACCTGCTTTCAGTACATTTACTCAGCGTTTTTCTTCTAGATACAGTATGAAGTGTGGCGCTGGGCTCATTAGGTGGCCATGGTGCCATGGTATCACTGTAGAACTGATACTGTAGATAATTGATTCCCAGGAAGAGAACTGCACGGTAGCAGAATTTGACAAGGTTCACTTTCTTGCCATCTCTTATTAAAAAATAAAATGGTTGATTAACATTTAATACTGTTCAAAGGTTAATTTAAAATTAACAGACAAGATAGATGAACATCCTTCTACAAAACTTTGGGGGATAAATTTGTTGTTGTTGAACCGTAATTTAAAATTGCCAACGAGCCAAAAATAGCTACAAGAATATAAGCAGAATCCCTACTGTATATTAATGCCCAGAGCAGAATTATTGCACATAGTACTACTAACACAATCAGGACTTATCCTATGCCTATATAATGAACTGATCTTTTCGAAACACAATTTTTATACATTTACATAAACGATAACCAGAGATGATTAAAGGGTAATTGCACCCAGGACCCATTTTTTTTTTTTACAATAGTCGGGGAGGGGGTGGATGAAAACAATTTACTGTACTTACCTTCCTGAGTGCTACTGCTGCTCCGGTCCCCATTCTCCGGCTACTTTCTAGTCTTGACTTCAGACATGCAAAAGGACGCTGGTTGACCTCAGGGAGATCAACCAAAACACCACAGAGACATCATCACGTGTCTCAACGTCAGTGTATTCTAGAACATTGCCCCCTGAGGTCAACCAGCGTCCTTTTGCATGCACTTACTAGTCATTGCTCCCACTAGCCAGAAACCTACTCCACATTGATGAGGGGCAAAAACCCCGAAACAGCTGTCTGTGGATGTATACCTTGCTTGGGTCGTTTCCTTAATTGGAGAGATTCCTTGGCTTGGTTGTTCCTTCCAAGAGGAAGGTCTGGCTAGTTCACTGACGTCGAGACATGTGATGGTGTCTCTGCCGTGTTCTTTTGCATATTTGACTTGAGACATGACATGAAGTCTCAGGCCCTCTCAGACATTCTGAGCGGGCCTACCTATGTCACATCTCAAGTCCTGTCTCAGACCAGGAAGTTCCGAGAGAGTAGGGGCTGGAGCAACTGGATGCAGCGCTGGAGTCTTGGAGGTGAGTAGATGTAATTGTTTTCATCCAACTCCTCTCTGGTGATTGTGAGAAAAGGAGTCCCAGCTGCAATAACCTTCCAAATGCCTCAAAGAGAGTGTCCTGATTACCCTAAAAAGCCATGTATAACTCTTTAAAGATTTCCTAGGTTTCAAGTTTCATTATACTTACATATACATAGGCTATATCGATGTTTTTTGGATATTCCAGATTATATAATTCAGAGTATACACAAGATATTTAACAAATTGGTTAACCCATTTAGAACAATCTGATCAATTTACAATAGAAGAAACTTATTTTTAGAAATAAAAAAAAAACAGATACCGTCTACACATTATTTCCAAGTGAAATACACAAAGTACTAAGCTGTCGAGTCAGTGATCTATGAGTACACATTCGATTCAGCAGAATCAAATTGCAAAGCTTTAACGCCAGCTTTTATGTCAGCAAATATTAATTCCATACTAAGGCCAAGTTTTGGCTTCACAAGGTCAAGTTAAAAATTTGTGATATAATATAAATTTTTTTGAAAATTAGCAGGAATAATAGTTTAAAGGGGAACTAGCTAAATCTAACCTGCTGATGGCTTTCTAGTGTGCACGGGGCTTTGAGGATGACGGTATGTCTGTTACCTTCATTCTTGGTGCTGTTACCATGCTGTTTGTTGAGAAATCAAAGGAGAAGTCTGGCAAAAAATTTTATTAAAGTATTTTATTGCCCCCCAAAAGTTATACAAATCACCAATATACACTTATTATGGGAAACACTTATAAAGTGCTTTTTTCCCTGCACTTACTACTGCATCAAGGCTTCACTTCCTGGATAAAATGGTGATGTCACTTCCTGGATAACATGGTGATGTCACTTCCTGGTTAACATGGTGATGTCACGACCCGACTCCCAGAGCTGTGCGGGCTGTGGCTGCTGGAGAGGATGATGGCAGAGGGATGCTCAGTGTCCCTCCAGTGCCCTGTGTCCCACAGTGTCCCCCTGCCATCATCCTCTCCAGCAGCCACAGCCCGCACAGCTCTGGGAGTGGGGTCGTGACGTCACCATTTTATCCAGGAAGTGAAGCCTTGATGCAGTAGTAAGTGCAGGGAAAAAAGTACTTTATAAGCATTTCCTGTAATATTGGTATTATTATATTGGTAATTTGTATAACTTTTAGGGGGCAATACAATACTTTAATAAAAATTTTCGCCGGACTTCTCCTTTAAGGATGTTAGGAGCACTGGGGTGGGCTACCTTCAGGGGACTAAATATGCAAAAATCTTAACAAAAAATGTCATCCAATTTGCAGAGCAGGAGGTACCTGGTTAAATGCTTGAGTCTCCCATTGATTTCAATGGGGCTTGTTACTGGAGCCAAGAACATTGAAAAACTTGGGTAATGGGCTCTGAAGCATTTAAGGGTTCGCTTAACACTAGTCTTTTTCCATATTAATCCATAATACCCTCCTAGGTGGGAAGAAAAAAATATACTTTTGTCCCTCAAGTTTGTTTTGTCATTTTCGTTTGTTTGTCACTGTCTCGTTGTTTTTTTTTTTTTTTTTTTTGGGGAGCTACACATTCAGGGCCCTAAATTTCTTTTTCATTAGAGATTTCTGAATCAACTAGTTTAAAATGATCTCTCTTTTAATTTCCTAGCACACTTGGATTCGTCTAAATCAAATTGTTTTGACATTTGAGGCAAATCAAGTATGGGAGCAGGAACGCCTGACGAAGGCAAAAACCGGTACCAAACACTATTAGATGTATGCTTTACTGCTTAGTTTACAGAATCAGGGACAGGAGTCCTTGCTTCTGTACAAATCTAAATAGACCATCAAATTTTGGTTGAATCCAATGGTTCATTTGAACAAATCAGAAATTTTGGGAGACTCGCTTAACTCCATTCTTCATTCCTAATCACTTCCAGTACTTTAAATCCCAAATGTTACACATACAGTAGCATTGTTCTACTCTCTACTTGTGTTCAGCAAGAATGCTCAGTCAAGCATAGCGTTTGATTGAGCATCGGGGCCATACACCTTCAATAACTGATGAAATCAGGGTAACCAGGCATCCTCCGCTCTGCTGAGCAGGGGGCACTTGGTTAGGTTAAATGCTGGAGTCTTCATGGCTCCAATGGGGTTTGTTACTCAAATCAAGCACTCAAGCATTCGACTAGAGTAACACTCGCGCAACACTACTCTCTGCTTTTTGGAAGATACATTGCCATTCATTTTCCTTTTCTATCATTAACCTTGCGATAAACAGTTATTATTAACAGTTAGTTAAGCCTTCACTTTTTTCTTATCCATACATATGTTAGTCTTAGTTTGCATAAGTCTTACAGAATACTGTTGGGAAATCTCCAGAGCAGTATCAAGTCCCCATAAAACCCCTCTACAGCTGTATAAGGCTAAGTTCGCACAACGTAAATTTTCTATTAATTACGGCCTTTGTTGCCAATTTTGATAAAAAATTTATGTTGCACTGCAGTCAATGAAATCCCGGCAGGAGTGTTTACACATAGTATACAGTCCGGCCGGGAGTCCTAGGGCCACAAGAAAAACTGACATGTCAGTTTTTTGTGGCAGCTATTCATTGAATAGCAGCCGCACAACACTAACAGCTCACACAATGGAAAGTGCGTCTCTGGCTGAACTTTCCATTTTGTGCTATGGTGAATTGGAGAATTTGTAGAATTAATGGAGCCATGTCACAGAGGGGAGAGTAGATCGTCACACTGGGGGCCGGTGGGCCTGCCCTCAGTGCTTCTTGCCCCGGTGCTCGGGAATAGACCGGCAGCATGCATGGAAAAAAAGGACAGCGCCACCCTTATCCCCGTGCCGTCGCCAGTCTGTTAAATGTAAAAAGCACGTAGCGATGTACATAGTGGTACATTCGCTTTAAGTATTTCAAGTATAATGAGTAAAACCAATGGATCTATGCAAAAGTGTTGCCTAAGGGCAGTGTCATTTATTGCATATTAAGTGTTGCTTTGTACTTGTTACGGACAAAAAAAAAAAAATCTGAATAATTACAGCAACTTTTTTTTTTCAAATTGTTGATTTGTTCCTTGAAATTACTTATGCATGAAAAAAAGTAATTGTAACTTTTTAGTCTCAACTAAAATGAAAATAACAAATCAAAAAATGTTTCCGAATTGCACCCGAGCGTCTCCTGATGTGATCAGCAAACAAAGCAGGAAACAGTCATGTAAACAAGTTAAAAGAAAAGAAGCAGAGGAAGGACTTGGATTTCAGTGCTAATGACATAGAGAAGAAAGGAATTACATTGCTATCCTATGATGGTGTTCCTTTGATGGTAATGATGGTGTCATTGTGCAGTAATAATCTTGTGTTTTTACACATAATGTATGAAATGTTGATCATACATTGTACATTCTGTAAGATAAATATAAAATTACACATAAAATATTAAGAGACCGTACATTAGTATAGAAATAATTCTCAATATGCCATTCCTTCATTCATTACACATACTAGATGGATGATAGACAGACAGATAGATAATACATAGATGATAGATAGATAGATAGATAGATAGATAGATAGATAGATAGATAGACAGATAGATTATAATAGTATAATCTAGATAGATAGATTATCTATCTAGATTATAATATATATATATATATATATATATATATATATATATATATATTATACTATATATATATATATATATAGTATAATATATATATATATATTATACTATATATAATAGTATAATCTAGATAGATAGATAGATAGATAGATAGATAGATAGATAGACAGATTATAATAGTTTATTTTGGACCTACCAATAAAGCTTTTTTGAATTGAATTTGAATTGAATTGAATTGATAGATAGGAGATAGATAGATAGATAGATAGATAGATAGATAGGAGATAGATAGATAGATAGATAGATAGATAGGAGATAGAAAGATAGATAGATAGATAGATAGATAGATAGATAGATAGATAGATTAATAAATAGCAGATAGATAGAAAAAATTTTTCACTGAAGTACCCCTTTAAAGTCCTTTAAGGTGTGTTCACACGTGCAGGATCTGCAGCAGATTTGAAGTTAAAGATTCAAAGCAAATCAATCTGGGCCATCAAATCTGCTGCACATCTGCTGCAGATCCTGTACATGTGAACGCACCCTTAGGCTACTGTATGTTCACTTTACGTTACGTTCACTTTATTTGCGTTATTACGGCCGGTTTTATGAAATACCTCCGTGTTTTTTTTAGGTAGTGTGAACATAGCCTTAAAATATAGTGGTTTTTTTTTTTTCTTTTTTAAATAAGATAGTTAGGTGCTATAAAATAAACCACACTCACCTGCCCCTGCCATTCCAGTGGTGCCTGGTTCTTGGTGATCTCTGCTTCTTTCTGCCTTCTGTTATGTCTCGTTCCTGCAGTAATTGCCCACTCCACCGTTTACTGACCACACTGCCAATGCAGCTCAGCCAGTCATTGGCTGAAACGGAATTTCCTTAACAAATGGGACTTAGATTAGAATCATAAGAAACGGTGGTGGAAGGCTGAGGCAGTTTTTCTTTGTAGCAGCTCTGATGTGTTGTTTAGTGACAAAAAAAAAGTTTGGTTCCAAATTGGTAAACTTAAAAAGTTGACTGTTTATGTAGCGCCAGAAGTTGCGGAAAAAGGATTCAACTGACATTTGATAAAGGCATAAGCCGAAACGCGTCCTGTGCCCTTTGTGTTTTATTTATGAAGATGCAAAAAATACTACAAGTGAAGTTTATTGGTGAGTGCTGAGAAATTCGTTATTTTCCACACGTATGAGGGACCTTGGCATGATGTGTGAGCTTTTGCATTTTGATCAAAATGTAACTAACTCCTGATGTTAGTAGTATAGAGTATCCAGAGAATTATCTAATATAAAGAAGACTTTGGGCGTATGGGTTTCTGTGTGTCTGAATGTGTATATATGGATGTGGCTGTGCTCTTTGCCCGAATGTCTCTGAAAAGAAAAGAGCAAATGTTCTATAAGTTTCTCCCCTTTCACCTCATCCACCGACGTGTTTCCTTACAGATCAGGGTACGTGATGAGACTGTCATCATTACACTTTATCCTGCACATATTTCTCTAAGGCCACTATATATGATGAGCGGAGAAGAGCCAGAGGTTACGCGCAGCTGTAGGCTGTCAAATTAACAGAATGTTAGAATACGTTTTTATTCCAGCCATGCGTGAAACGTGCAGCGATATCAGGGAAAACACCAGAGCAGATGTTCTGCTTTTATAGTTATATTAATCTGCATGGTTACATTAAAATACAAAAAAAAATATTACAGGAAAATTCCAATACTCTGAGATCCATGGGATCAGAGACTGCAGAAATGGCAAATTTTCTGTATTATTAGGCACCATTCAAAGAGACAGCTATAAGGACAAGCAAAGCTGAGATGATTCATTGTCAATGGCTTCATTGACTGCAGATAGTCCTTACAAGGGTTCTGGTTCACAATCCTTAACACCTAAAATGGGTTGTTCAGGATAAAACAATTGATAACCTATCCACAGGATAACCTATTAATAGTTGACTGGCGGGGTGCCGATACCTAACACCTTCACCAATAATCTGTTAGGTGTCTTCACTACAGTGAGAATGGAGACTGAAGCAGTTGGCTCTGCTCCTTGTGTGGTGGCGGCATCGCTGTACTGCAGCCTCGGCTTCTATCGAAGGGAATATGATCAAAAGCTGCAGTACACTGAAGTCGCCGCCACTAGACAGGGATCAGAACCAACTGATTCCAGCTCCGTTCTCACTGTAGTTCAGGCACCCGGCAGATGCTCGGTGGGGGTGTTGGGTGTCACCAGCTTACCAATCAACTATTCATTGCCTATTTATTTTTTATCTACTCTCCTTCTAAGAGCCAGGACTTTTTTTATTTTTTTCATCTACTGAGTCATATGAAGACTTGTTTTTTTGTGAAGCGTTAACCTGTCATTCTGACCTTCTGGATCAGCGGAAAAATCTTCTGCTAATACAGAAAGTCGGGTCTCCATGGATACAGAGACGATAATGCATTATCCTCTGTCTTCACCATTGCAGATCAGCCAGTCAGTGGCTAAGGCAGGAATGCAGTTGATTGGCTGAGCAGACTCCACTTAGCCAATCAGAGGCTGCAACAGTGTCCCAATCCCACTGATTGGCTAAGAAGCAATAGTGAAAATAGATATAAGACTGGAGCGGTATAATATTATTTCCCCACTTCCCTCCTTATCAACAGAGGTTGACTTAACCCCCTGGGGGCCAGAATGTTTCCAGTTAACCAGGTACCATCTACCTGGTTAAATACTCTCCCATTGATTTCATTGGGGCTTGTTACTGAAAGTGAGCACTTAGTATTTAGGTGCTCCCTCATATTTGTTGTGGGATGTGATGTGACCAATAAAAACTCCATATATATATATAATGTGGGGCTATTATTATAAATAGATATTAACAGTTTGGTCATATCTACATAATAAATTGATTACAGTACAGTACAGTCTATGGAGGATGTGGAGATGTTACAGGATGACTTAGACACACTGAGTGTTTGGGCGTCCACTTGGCAAATGAGGTTCAATGTGGATAAATGTAAAGTTATGCACCTGGGTACTAATAACCCACATGCATCATATGTCCTGGGGGGAGTTACTCTGGGAGAGTCGCTGATGGAGAAGGATCTGGGTGTACTTGTAGAAAATAGACTACAGAACAGTACACAATGTCAGTCAGCTGCTTCTAAAGCCAGCAGGATATTGTCATGCATTAAAACAGGCATGGACTCTCGGGACAGGGATATAATATTACCGCTCTATAAAGCTTTGGTGTGGCCTCATCTGGAGTATGCCGTCCAGTTTTGGAACCCGATTCATAAAAAGGATGTTCTAGAGCTGGAGAGGGTACAAAGACGGGCAACTAAACTAATAAGGGGAATGGAGCATCTTAGTTATGAGGAGAGATTAAAAGAATTACATTTGTTTAGTCTGGAGAAGAGCTGTATAAGGGGAGATATAAATATATAAATGGCCCCTACAAGAAATATGGGGAAAAGATGTTCCAGGTAAAACCCCCTCAAAGGACAAGAGGGCACTGCCTCCGCCTGGAGAAAAAAAGGTTCAATCTCCGGAGGCGACAAGCCTTCTGTACCATGAGAACTGTGAATCTGTGGAACAGTCTACCACAGGATCTGGTCACAGCAACAACAGTAGAGGGCTTCAAAACAGGGCTAGACAAGTTCTTAGAGCAAAATAATATAAATGCATATGTATAGAACCTATCGCCCCTCCCCCTTCCCTGTATCCATCCCCTCCTTGGTTGAACTTGATGGACATGTGTCTTTTTTTCAACAGTATTAACTATGTAATTATATTTTATATATGTTTTACATATTTTATTGGAAAATTGGAAAACAGGTTGATTTCAGTTTTTATTATAAGGGGTTTTTGTTGCTTTATTTTTTTTAAGTCCCCCATAGGGGGACATCTACATGCAGTAATTTGATTGCTCATTCAATTCAATTCTTTGCCGTGACTTGAATTGATAGCTACCTCCAAAAGGTGGCGTCAGGTAGCTTCTTTGCATATCCTTCTTCCCATAATTCTCAGTGAAGCATGAATGGTCCATGTCTGCATACATCTTTATGACGCTCTCCTCAAGCAGAAACATTATCCCTTTGCTCCTAGTAGCAATAAAAAAAAAAAAAAAAAAAAAAACCTTAGTCATTATAATGTTGTGGGAACATGAGTAAGGCGAGCCATACACCAGGGCCGGCTCCAGGTTTTTGCGGGCCCTCAATCGACAGAGCCTCCACTATGCACCCATCATCCACACACCATGCACAATCACTTGAAACACCACTAACATACACAAACACACATTACTGACACTGACTGATTGACAAAGACACTGACTGACACTGATTGACACTAACTTACTGAAACAGACTGACTGACACAGACACTGACTGCAACTGACACACTCAGACACTAACAAACACCACTTACAGCTCAGTCTTCACCCTCTTCCTCTCTGTCAGGCTGCTCTCCTTACTGTAAGGTTGAGGACCTTCGGGTCATGTGATCAGGTCCTTCACCCTTTTCTCTCTCTTTCTACAAGTCCTGCTCATTCTCCTGTGTCTTCTGCACTACAGTGAGCAGGCTAAACATTAGTACCCTGTGCCCCTCTCCCTCTCTGGGCCCCTAGAGGCGCTGTAGTGCCTGGCACTTTCCCAGGTAGGCCCTGTGCTGGCACCAGCCCTGCCATACACATACAAAAGGTGAAAATAGCCATTAAAGGGACAGACCACAGAGTCCTCATTTTCTTTAGTATGTAAATAATAATAATAATAATAATAATAATAAAAACATCGGCCTGGATAAGGTGTAACTCATTATGACACAAACAGTTATATAAAACCATCAGCACAGAGAATCCAGAGGGTAAAGCCATATGGTATAGCTTTCTGAATAGTTAAAAATAGTGTTTTCCTCCTCTAGGGAATCTCACTCTGCCTGAATATTACATCAAATTGCTTTAATATGTACATTTCTCACTTGACTATAATGATAAACGAAAACTCTGATTTATAAAAAAAAATGTTCTTTTTTTCACATTTTAACATGTCGCTACACATAGATGCAATTAAATCCTGTATTTAACCATAGTGATAAAATGAAGCATCACTTATAGACTGACTGAGGAAAAAATACTAAACACTATATGTATATGATGGGTTTTATCCAATAAAGTTTTTTTTTTTTTTTCTCTGTTAGATATTTCTATATAATGTCATACATAAGGGATGATGATGAATCCGGGATACATAGTACATAGAAGAATATAGCCTGATATCAACATTTCAAATGGGTCACCTCACCAATTACTTCTATTTAGAATCCTCAAGTCTTCCAGTATTTATCAGCTGCTGTATGTTCTGCAGGAAGTGGTGTATTCTTTCCAGTCAGACACAGAGCTCTTTGCTGCCACCTCTGTCTATGTCAGGAACAAGAGAGAGAGGAGAAGGAGGAGAGAGAGAGTAGGGTCAAAAAAGTGCAGGCTACTGCTATTTGTGACAGAAAGTCAGTAAAAGGGAAGGGCAAGAGGAGAGAGGTAGAGGAGAGACAGTGAAGCAGTAGTGGAGTAGTGGATTGGTAGAGGGGAGCTAGTGAAGTGGTGGAATAGTGGAGAGGTGCGGAGGGGTAGTGGAGTAGTGCAAAGGTAGTGAGATCTAGGGGGTGCTAAAAACAGCCCTGGAACTAGAAGCACCAGCATATTCATGTTATATACACTTAGCAGGAGCTGTATACAGGAGAACTAGAAGCCCCAGTATGTCCATGTTATATACACATAGCAGGAGCTGTATAAAGGAGAACTACTGTAGAAGCTTGTAATCTCATTACACCTTAATCCGACCTGCATCTGATCTCATCATAGCATACAATGAGTCTATAGTGCTGTTGCAGAGCTCCAATTCCCAACATCCATGGAAGCTAAACAAACTGCTAGAGGGCCAAAGG